>NC_057808.1:518855264-519178731 GCF_018294505.1 Triticum aestivum | reverse complement strand
CTAAGCCCCCGAGTGAGAGGATTGCTCTTCACTCGGAGTGTTTTTGTAACTTAGGCGAGTACGGGTCGCAGCTAAGTCCCCCAGTGAGAGGGTTGCTCTTCACTCGGAGTACATTTTGTAACTTAGGCGAGTACGGGGTCGCAGCTAAGCCCCGAGAGAGAGGGTTGCTCTTAACTCGGAGTGTTTTTGTAACTTAGGCGAGTACGGTGTCGCAGCTAAGCCCCCGAGTGAGAGGATTGCTCTTCACTCGGAGTGTTTTTGAAACTTAGCCGAATCAGGTTCGCAGCTAGGCCACCCACTGGGGGATTTGAACACACATGCTTATGTGAAAACAATCATTAAGATACTGCAAAAATCATGTCTTTGGTAAGCAAACTGAAGGATTCTAATTACAACTCGTCGATCTGGGTGTTTAGGTATAAAAATGGCGGAGCGAATCCGCATTCCACGAGCGTGGCTTGTCTTCTTTCTTGGCAAAGTTGTAAAGGTGATACGCCCCATTGTGGAGCACCCTGGTGATGATGAAGGGTCCTTCCCAGGCCAGAGCGAGCTTGTGAGGCCGTTTCTGGTGCACTAGAAGGACAAGATCTCCTTCCTGAAATGCTCGACCTCTGACATTTCGAGCATGGAATCGACACAGATCTTGTTGATTGACGGTCGACTGGATCAGAGCCATCTCTCGTTCCTCCTCTAAGAGATCAACTGCGTCCTGGCATGCCTGTTCTGCTTCAGCTTCTGAGAAGAGTTCTACTCGGGGGGCATTGTGCAGCAAGTCACTCGGAAGCACAGCTTTTGCACCATATACCATGACGAAAGGGGTTTGATCAGTCGACCAATTGGGATTCGTTCTCAATCCCCATAGGACAGATGGTAATTCAGTCACCCAAGCTCCAGCTGCGTGCTAGAGGTCATGCATCAGTCAGGGTTTTAGCCCTTGCAGGATCAATCCATTCGCCCTTTTGGCATGCCCATTCGACTATGGGTGCGCAACGGATGCATAATCGACCCGAGTGCCTTGGGATGCGCAGAATGCTCTAAACTCATCAGAATCAATGTTGGAGCCGTTATCTGTGATAATGCTGTGAGGGACTCCATATCGGAATATCAGCTGTCTGATGAAACTAATGGCAGTGCCTGAGTCAAGATTCTTGATAAGCTTGGCTTCAATCCATTTGGTAAACTTGTCGACTGCCACGAGCAAATGAGTTAAACCACTTCTGCCAGTCTTGAAAGGTCCGACCATGTCCAACACCCAAACTGCAAATGGCCAAACAAGTGGAATAGTCTTCAAGGCAGATGCAGGTTTGTGAGACATGTTCGAGTAATACTGGCAGCCTTCGCACTTGTCGACTATATCTTTAGCCATCTCATTTGCACGTGGCCAGTAAAATCCCACTCAGTATGCTTTGGCTACGATGGTCCGAGAAGACGCATGGTGACCACAGGTTCCCGAGTGAATCTCATTTAAAATCAATCGACCCTCTTCTAGAGAAATGCAGCGCCGAGCCACTCCGGTAACACTTTCTCTGTAAAGTTGTCCACTTATCACTGTGAAGGCTTTGGATCGGTGGACGATCTGGTGGGCCTCATCTTCATCCTCTGGTAGCTCTTGCCTAAGAAGGTATGCAATATATGGCACCGTCTAGTCGGGAGTGATCACTAAAACTTCCATGATCAAGTCGACTACAGTTGGGACTTCAATCTCAGTCAGATTAGTTGAACTTATCGGTTGTGGGGGCTCTTCCGTAAAAGGATCTTCTTGGACTGACGGGGTATGGAGATGCTCCAAGAACACATGACTGGGAATAGGTTTCCGAGTGGAACCTATCTTCGCCAGATCATCAGCCGCTTGATTCTTGAGTCCGGGTATGTGGTGAAGCTCCAACCCCTCAAACTTCTTTTCTAACTTTCTTACTGCATTGCAGTAACCAGTCATGGCAGGGCTCCTGATGTCCCAGTCCTTCATTAATTGATTAACCACCAAGTCTGAGTCGCCGTAGACCATCAGGCAACGGACGCCGAGTGAGATGGCCATACGCAACCCATACAGGAGTGCCTCATACTCAGCTTTGTTGTTTGAAGAATCGAAATGAATCTGAAGGACATAACTGAGCTTGTCACCTCTTGGAGAAACGAGGACCACTCCAGCACCAGAACTGTTCAACATCTTGGACCCATCAAAGAACATAGTCCAATGTTTCGGGTGAACCTGGGTCGATTGCTGCTGTTCAATCCACTCGGCGAGGAAATCTGCTATTGCCTGAGACTTGATTGCCTTTCTCGCTTCGAACTTGATATCCAAAGGGAGGAGCTCAATCGCCCACTTGGCCACTCGACCAGTCGCATCTCGATTATTCAAGATTTATGACAATGGAGCATCGCTGACGACTAAAACTGAATGGTCTGCGAAGTATTGTGCAACTTTCTTCGCGGCCAGATAAATCCCATAGACAAGCTTCTGGTAATGGGGATACCTTTGCTTGGACGGAGTCAAGACTTCAAAAATATACTACACTGGGCGCTGAACTTTATAGGCTTTGCCTTTTTCCTCCCGTTCGACTATGAGCACTGTGGTGACAACTTGTCCAGTGGCTGCGATATATATCAGTAGAGGCTCCTTGCTGATTGGGGCAGCAAGCACCGGCTGGGTGGAAAGCAGGGCTTTGAGCTCTACAAACGCTGCTTCGGCTTCAGTCCAGTCGAACTTGTCAGACTTCTTCATCAGTCGGTAAAGAGGCAATGCCTTTTCACCGAGACGAGAAATGAATCGACTCAATGCAGCCAAACAACCAGTAAGCTTCTGAACATCATGCACATGCACAGGGAATTTCATTCGGAGAATTGATCCAACCTTTTCTGGGTTTGCGTCGATCCCTCGTCCGAAAACGAGAAAACCGAGTAATTTTCCGCCTGGGACTTCGAATGTGCACTTTGATGGATTGAGCGTGATATTATATCTTCTTAAGTTGGCAAATGTTTCAGCAAGGTCAGTCAACAGGTCGGAACCTTTACGTCACTTGACCACGATATCATCCATGTATGCCTCCATGTTCCGACTGATTTGAGTGAGCAGGCACTTCTGAATCATGCGCATAAACATGGCACCCGCATTCTTGAGGCCGAAGGGCATGGTAACATAACAAAAGCACCTGCATGGGGTGATGAAGGCTGTTTTTATCTCATCGGGTCCATACAGTCGGATATGGTGGTATCCGGAATATGCGTCCAAAAAGGACAAATGCTCACATCCCGCAGTTGTGTCGATAATCTGGTCAATGCGGGGGAGAGGTAAGTGATCTTTCGAGCAGGCCCAATTGATGTGCTAGAAATCGATACACATACGAAGTGAATCATCTTTCTTGGGGACCATGACAACATTGGCGAGCCACTCGGAGTGGTATATCTCGCGGATGAACTCAGCTGCCAGGAGCCGAGCTACCTCTTCACCAATTTCCTTCCTCTTCTCCACGGTGGACCGACGGAGATGTTCCTTGACAGGTTTTGCTTTTGGGTCAACGCGCAAACGGTGCTCAGCCAGTCCCCTGGGTACATTCGGCATGTCAGATGGTTTCCATGCGAAGATGTCCCAGTTCTCACGGAGGAACTGGATGAGCGCTTCTTCCTATTTGCTATCGAGTGTTGTTGAGATGTGGGTTGGAGCAGCATTGGGATCAGTCGGGTGAATATGAACAGGCTTTGTCTCTCCGGCCGACTGAAATGCAGACTCTGAAGCAGGCTTCTTAGCTCGCAACAAATCACTCGGATTTGCATTCTTCTGATATTCTTCCATCTCTACTGCTGCCATCTGTTCATCGGCAATCTTTGAGCGCTTTTGGAGGCACTCTTCCGCTCTTTGCCGATTCCCTGTGACTGTAATCACGCCTCTGGGACCAGGCATCTTCAACTTGAGGTATACATAACATGGTCGAGCCATGAAACGAGCATATGCAGGCCTGCCCAGAATAGCGTGGTAAGCACTGTGAAAATCCACCACCTGAAACGTCAATTTCTCCTTGTGGTAATTCTTTGAATCACCGAAAACCACATCAAGTGTGATCTGACCGAGTGAATCTCCTTTCTTTCCTGGAATAAATCTGTGGAATCGCATGTTGCTCTCACTGAGCTTGGACATCGGAATGCCCATCCCTCGGAGGGTCTCTGCGTCCAGAATGTTTAATCCACTACCACCATCCATGAGAACCTTGGTCAGTTGGGTGCCTCCAACGACTGGGTCGACCACCAACGCTTGCCGCCCGGGTAGCAGCGTGCGCTGGGTGATCGGACTGGTCAAATGTAATGGGAGTATTTGACCACTTTAAATACGTCTTAGTTGTCGGAGCAACCATGTTCACTTCTCTATTGATAACTTTCAGTCGACTTTTGCTCTCGATGTCAGCAAAAATCGCCAAAGTAGCATTTGCATTGGGGTAACCGTCATCTTCCTCTTTGTCCTCTTCCTTATCAGATTCTTTCTCCTTCTCACTAGGCTGACCTTCCCGGAAACTCTGAATCAGGAGTCGGCACTGTCGAGTGGTATGTTTGGGCAGAATCAAGTTACCCTCCTCATATTTTTTAGTGCGTATGTGACACGGTAAATCAAGAACATCATTTCTCGACTGATCTTTTACTTTTTTGGGGATCCATGGTCCCTTTAGGCTTTCCCTTGAACTTCCCTTGATTCAAAACTGCAGCCTCAGCAGGACCTGCAGGTTCAGCTTTGCGCTTCTGCTTCCGACTGGAATTTCCACCTCCGGTGTCTTGAGCGACTCGTTTGTTCTTGCCACTGCAGAGTCGGTCTTCCTCTTCTCCATTGGCGTACCGAGTGGCTATCTCCATCATACGGGCCAGAGACATATCTCCGGTCCGACCGAATTTCAGATTGAGTTCTCTGTACCGAACACCCTCTTTGAAGGCGTGCATTGCCTGGTGCTCCGATACATTTTCTACAGTGTGATGCAGGGTAGTCCATCTTTGGATAAAATCTCTCAAAGTCTCATTCTACTTTTGAACATAGTGCTGCAGCTCGGCCAGTCCAGCAGGTCGCTTGTAGGTGCCCTCAAATGTTTTGACAAACACTCGGGCTAACTCTTCCCAACAGAAAATACTTCCAGGGGCCAACTGATTCAGCCAGGCTCTGGCTGAACCCTCGAGCATTAGGGGGAGGTGTTTCATGGCTACCTCATCGTTGCCACCACCAATCTGTACTACCACCCGGTAATCCTCTAACCATGTGTCGAGCTTTGACTTACCAGTGAACTTACTGACGCCCATCGCCAACCTGAACTTGGGAGGGATCTCAGCGGCTCGGATGGCTCTACTGAAACACTCGGGCCCAGAAACGTGTACTCTGATTCCACTCGGATGGTTCCTGTCTTGCCCTTCTCTGCGTGCCCGGCCTCTGTCGAGCAAACCTTGTACGAGGAGTGATCTTGCATCAAACCCAGGCTCTCTTGGGTCGACTGGAGCTCTCCGCCCATCACCGTACGGGCACCTGTCATCATACCGCCGGGGCGCGTACGATCCGTCCGCCGGAGGGTGCATAGGCACTCGAAGGTGGTCATCACGAGCGTACCGATGATCGTACTGTCCATGGCCTCGATCCAGGTACTGATCCTGGCGGTGCCCATGATCGACACGCCGCGGAGCCGATCTTGGACTATGTGCCGACTGAACTGTGTCTGCAACCACAGATCTGCTATGGATCCTGTTGCGCGGCTGAGAAACAGACGAGCTTTGTTCTCCTGCCGCTCGGAGCAGCGCTCGGATTTGTAGCAAACCTCTACCAGCCTCCGAACAAGACGGCTGAATTGACTCTGTTATATGTGTTGTAGCTACAAGATTCTGGACCGGAGTACGGTATACCTGGGGTTCAGGTAGGAACAATTGTCGAGGCCGTCGACTGGATTCGGGGATCTGCCGGCGGGCGCGTTCGTCGAGTGAATGCTGAAGATTCTCCAAACGCGTGCACTCAGTCAAGGTGGCCAAGCGCGCAACCTCCAAGGCCCGAGCCTCGAAGGTCTCCCCGACGACGGGGGTCTGAAGTGCCTCCTCATTGCGGTGATGCAACTCTTCCCTCTGCTCCGCAGTGGGGGCTCGGGGGTGATATTCGTCGTGACCATGCGACAGGTCATCGCCGCCGCCTTCACCGCCGCCGCGACGGAAACCGGGCGGGCTGCGACGGGAGTCGACCATGAGGACTTCCGCCATGGGTTTGCTGCTCCCGCACTTGGATAAAGCGTCTGCAGAACCAGTCGACAGGTCGATTGGTCCGTAGAGAGATTCGTCAGGCTCGATTGCCGCGACTTCAGGGGTGGTCGATTGTCGAGCCACCGCGTGTCTCACCCACCGCTGAAGCCGCGACCGACCAGATTGCTTGCGGTCGCGTACGGCGGGGAGATGGATGACGCGGGAGCTGACCGATACTGGGTCGACGGCAGCCGCAGGAGGACGCCGCAGGCACTCGCACGGAAATGCGCCGCCTCACGGATGGGAAGGGCCTCGATGTCGAGGGGGGCCTCTTGGAGCCAGGCGGAGTTGTCGGCTACGAAAACGAGCGCGCCGAGACAGATCTCGCGGCCCAAAGCCAAGCCACTGCCGGAAACCATGTTGATGAAGATCGAAAAACTGCAACCTCACCGGAAGTCGCTAAGATGCCTGCCCCAAGGTGGGCGCCAACTTTCGTGGTACTAAGTCTGACAGTAAGAATAGGGGTACGTAGGAGGAGGCAAGGCCCTAGCTACGGCGAGTTTGTGCACGCAAGGTTTACGAGCTCAGGCCCTTCTCGGAGGAAGTAATAGCCCTACGTCTCGGTGCCCGGAGGCTTGTCGACTGGATTATGCGTGAGAGTTACAGGGATGCGAACCCTTCTGCCAGAGGAGGGGGTGGCTTATATAGTGCGCGCCAGACCCCTCCTGCCTCAGTTACACAGGGTTCAATGTTAGTTAAGATAGGAGCGTTATTGGTAACGCCAGCTATAAATGACTATAAAAGATCTTTAAGGCTACGGAGTGAACGCCTGACCGTTGCCATCCTGGGGTGGCTTTAGATCTTCTGGACTCCGGGTGATTCTTCACTTGGTTGAATGACTCTATCTTGGTCGAGTGGAATAGGGGTATCCGAGTGGGATAGCTGGTCGAGTGGATCGCACTCCAAGGTCATTTCAGTCGGTATCTTCTGTTGTACTTTGAATATCCTTGTCTTTAGGGTAGTGTCCTTGGGTAGGGCGTCTATGTCGGGCCTATGAACCTACCCTAGGTACATGTCATCATCAGCCACTGGCAGGATAGTGGAGTGGGCTTTGGAGTTATCCAGCTTTGGGTTGAAGTTTGAGAGCACATCAACTATTCAGAGCAGAGCACCGATAGAGTTTATTGCAGAATGGACACCAACCCTTGATGAAGAAGTGTTGGAGACAGTTATCCCCGACAAGGAAGCACCCCAAGAATGGATTATTTATTTTGATGGTGCCTTCTCCCTACAAGGTGCAGGGGATGGCGTACTTCTCGTCGCTCCCACTGGGCAACACCTTAAGTATGTCATCCAGATGCATTTTCTGTTGGGGAACGTAGTAATTTCAAAAAAAAATCCTACGCCCACGCAAGATCATGGTGATGCATAGCAATGAGAGGGGAGAGTATGTCCACGCACCCTCGTAGACCAAAAGCGGAAGCGTTAGCACAACGCGGTTGATGTAGTCGTACGTCTTCACGATCCGACCGATCAAGTACCGAACGCACGGCACCTCCGAGTTCAGCACACGTTCAGCCCGATGACGTCCCTCGAACTCCGATCCAGCCGAGTGTTGAGGGAGAGTTTCGTCAGCACGACAGCGTGGTGACGATGATGATGTTCTGCCGACGCAGGGCTTCGCCTAAGCACCACTACAGTATTATCGAGGTGGACTATGGTGGAGGGGGGCACCGCACATGGCTAAAAGATCAAACGATCAATTGTTGTGTCTCTAGGGTGCACCCTGCCCCCGTATATAAAGGAGCAAGGGGGGAGGTGCGGTCGGCCAGGAGGGGCGCGCCAGGTGGAGTCCTACTCCCACCCTCCCTTTTCCTAGTTGGATTAGGAGTGGAGGGGGAAAGAGGAGGGAGAGAGGAAGGAAAGGGGGGGCGCCGCCCCCCTCTCCTTGTCCTATTCGGACTAGGGGGGAGGGGCGCGCGGCCCTGCCCTGGCCGCCTCTCCTCTTCTCCACAAATGCCCACTATGGCCCATTAAGCCCCCGGGGGGTTCCGGTAACCCCTCGGTACTCCGGTAAAATCCCAATTTCACCCGGAACACTTCCGATATCCAAATATAGGCTTCCAATATATCAATCTTCATGTCTCGACCATTTCAAGACTCCTCGTCATGTCCGTGATCACATCCGGGACTCCGAACAACCTTCGGTACATCAAAACATATAAACTCATAATATAACTGTCATCGAAACGTTAAGCGCGCGAACCCTATGGGTTCGAGAACTATGTAGACATGACCGAGACACGTCTCCAGTCAATAACCAATAGCGGAACCTGGATGCTCATATTGGCTCCCACATATTCTACGAAGATCTTTATCGGTCAGACCACGTAACAACATACGTTGTTCCCTTTGTCATTGGTATGTTACTTGCCCGAGATTCGATCGTCGGTATCTCAATACCTAGTTCAATCTCGTTACCGGCAAGTCTCTTTACTCGTTCCGTAATACATCATCCCACAACTAACTCATTAGATGCAATGCTTGCAAGGCTTAAGTGATGTGCATTACCGAGCGGGCCCAGAGATACCTCTCCGACAATCAGAGTGACAAATCCTAATCTCAAAATACGCCAACCCAACAAGTACCTTCGGAGACACCTGTAGAGCACCTTTATAATCACCCAGTTACGTTGTGACGTCTGGTAGCACAGAAAGTGTTCCTCCGATAAACGCGAGTTGCATAATCTCATAGTCATAGGAACATGTATAAGTCATGAAGAAAGCAATAGCAACATACTAAACGATCGAGTCCTAAGCTAACGGAATGGGTCAAGTCAATCACATCATTCTCCTAATGATGTGATCCCGTTAATCAAATGACAACTCATGTCTATGGCTAGGAAACATAACCATCTTTGATCAATGAGCTAGTCAAGTAGAGGCATACTAGTGACACTCTATTTGTCTATGTATTCACACAAGTATTATGTTTCCGGTTAATACAATTCTAGCATGAATAATAAACATTTATCATGATATAAGGAAATAAATAATAACTTTATTATTGCCTCTAGGGCATATTTCCTTCAGTCTCCCACTTGCACTAGAGTCAATAATCTAGATTACACAGTAATGATTCTAACACCCATGGAGCCTTGGTGCTGATCATGTTTTTCTTGTGGAAGAGGCTTAGTCAACGGGTCTGCAACATTCAGATCCGTATGTATCTTGAAAATTTCTATGTCTCCCACCTAGACTAAATCCCGGATGGAATTGAAGCGTCTCTTGATGTGCTTGGTTCTCTTGTGAAATCTGGATTCCTTCGCCAAGGCAATTGCACCAGTATTGTCACAAAAGATTTTCAATTGACCCGATGCACTAGGTATGACACCTAGATCGGATATGAACTCCTTCATTTGCTGCTTCCGAAGCAGCTATGTACTCCGCTTCACACGTAGATCCCGCCACGACGCTTTGTTTAGAACTGCACCAACTGACAGCTCCACCGTTCAATGTAAACACGTATCCGGTTTGCGATTTAGAATCGTCCGGATCAGTGTCAAAGCTTGCATCAACGTAACCATTTACGATGAGCTCTTTGTCACCTCCATAAACGAGAAACATATCCTTAGTCCTTTTCAGGTATTTCAGGATGTTCTTAACCGCTGTCCAGTGATCCACTCCTGGATTACTTTAGTACCTCCCTGCTAGACTTATAGCAAGGCACACATCAGGTCTGGTACACAGCATTGCATACATGATAGAGCCTATGGCTGAAGCATAGGGAACATCTTTCATCTTCTCTCTATCTTCTGCAGTGGTCGGGCATTGAGTCTTACTCAACTTCACACCTTGTAACACAGGCAAGAACCCTTTCTTTGCTTGATCCATTTTGAGCTTCTTCAAAACTTTGTCAAGGTATGTGCTTTGTGAAAGTCCAATTAAGAGTCTTGATCTATCTCTATAGATCTTGATGCCCAATATATACGCAGCTTCACCGAGGTCTTTCATTGAAAAACTCTTATTCAAGCATCCCTTTATGCTATTCAGAAATTCTACATCATTTCCAATCAGCAATATGTCATCCACATATAATATTAGAAATGCTACAGAGCTCCCACTCACTTTCTTGTAAATACAGGCTTCTCCAAAAGTCTGTACAAAACCAAATGCTTTGATCACACTATCAAAGCGTTTATTCCAACTCTGAGAGGCTTGCACTACTCCATAAATAGATCGCTGGAGCTTGCACACTTTGTTAGCTCCCTTTGGATCGACAAAACCTTCCGGTTGCATCATATACAACTCTTCTTCCAGAAATCCATTCAGGAATGCAGTTTTGACATCCATTTGCCAAATTTCATAATCATAAAATGCGGCAATTGCTAACATGATTCGGACAGACTTAAGCATCGCTACGGGTGAGAAGGTCTCATCGTAGTCAATCCCTTGAACTTGTCGAAAACCTTTTGCAACAAGTCGAGCTTTATAGACAGTAACATTACCGTCAGCGTTAGTCTTCTTCTTGAAGATCCATTTATTCTCAATTGCTTGCCGATCATCGGGCAAGTCAACCAAAGTCCACACTTTGTTCTCATACATGGATCCCATCTCAGATTTCATGGCCTCAAGCCATTTCGCGGAATCTGGGCTCACCATCGCTTCTTCATAGTTCGTAGGTTCGTCATGGTCTAGTAGCACAACCTCCAGAACAGGATTACCGTACCACTCTGGTGCGCATCTTACTCTGGTTGACCTACGAGGTTCAGTAACAACTTGATCTGAAGTTCCATGATCATCATCATTAGCTTCCTCACTAATTGGTGTAGGCGTCGCAGAAACCGGTTTCTGCGATGAACTACTTTCCAATAAGGGAGCAGGTACAATTACCTCATCAAGTTCTACTTTCCTCCCACTCACTTCTTTCGAGAGAAACTCCTTCTCCAGAAAGATTCCGAATTTAGCAACAAAAGTCTTGCCTTCGGATCTGTGATAGAAGGTGTACCCAACAGTCTCCTTCGGGTATCCTATGAAGACACATTTCTCCGATTTGGGTTCAAGCTTATCAGGTTGAAGCTTTTTCACATAAGCATCGCAGCTCCAAACTTTAAGAAATGACAACTTTGGTTTCTTGCCAAACCACAGTTCATAAGGCGTCTTCTCAACAGATTTTGATGGTGCCCTATTTAACGTGAATGCGGCCGTCTCTAAAGCATAACCCCAAAACGATAGCGGTAAATCAGTAAGAGACGTCATAGATCGCACCATATCTAGTAGTGTACGATTACGACGTTCGGACACACCATTACGCTGTGGTGTTCCGGGTGGCGTGAGTTGCGAAACTATTCCCCATTGTTTCAAATGAAGACCAAACTCATAACTCAAATATTCTCCTCCACGATCAGATCGTAGAAACTTTATTTTCTTGTTACGATGATTTTCAACTTTACTCTGAAATTCTTTGAACTTTTCAAAGGTTTCAGACTTATGTTTCATTAAGTAGATATACCCATATCTGCTTAAATCATCTATCAAGGTGAGAAAATAACAATATCTGCCACGAGCCTCAATATTCATCGGACCACATACATCTGTGTGTATGATTTCCAACAAATCTGTTGCTCTCTCCATAGTTCCGGAGAACGGCGTTTTAGTCATCTTGCCCATGAGGCACGGTTCGCAAGTACCATGTGATTCATAATCAAGTGGTTCCAAAAGTCCATCAGTATGGAGTTTCTTCATGCGCTTTACACCGATATGACCTAAACGGCAGTGCCACAAATAAGTTGCACTATCATTATCAACTCTGCATCTTTTGGCTTCAATATTATGAATATGTGTATCACTACTATCGAGATTCAACAAAAATAGACCACTCTTCAAGGGTGCATGACCATAAAAGATATTACTCGTATAAATAGAATAACCATTATTCTCTGATTTAAATGAATAACCGTCTCACATCAAACAAGATCCAGATATAATATTCATGCTTAACGCTGGCACCAAATAACAATTATTTAGGTATAAAACTAATCCCGAAGGTTGATGTAGAGGTAGCGTGCCGACCGCGATCACATCGACTTTGGAACCATTTCCCACGCGCATCGTCACCTCGTCCTTAGCCAATCCTCGCTTAATCTGTAGCCCCTGCTTCGAGTTGCAAATATTAGCAACAGAACGAGTATCAAATACCCAGGTGCTACTGCGAGCATTAGTAAGGTACACATCAATAACATGTATATCACATATACCTTTGTTCACCTTGCCATCCTTCTTATCTGCCAAATACTTGGGGCAGTTCCGCTTCCAGTGACCAGTCTGCTTGCAGTAGAAGCACTCAGTCTCAGGCTTAGGTCTAGACTTGGGTTTCTTCTCCTGAACAGCAACTTGCTTGCTGTTGCTCTTGAAGTTCCCCTTCTTTTTCCCTTTGCCCTTTTTCTTGAAACTGGTGGTCTTATTGACCATCAACACTTGATGCTCCTTTTTTATTTCTACCTCCGCAGCCTTTAGCATTGCGAAGAGCTCTGGAATTGTCTTATCCATCCCTTGCATGTTATAATTCATCACGATGCTCTTGTAGCTTGGTGGTAGTGATTGGAGAATTCTGTCAATGACGCTATCATCCAGAAGATTAACTCCCAGTTGAATCAAGTGATTATTATACCCAGACATTTTGAGTATATGCTCACTGACAGAACTATTCTCCTCCATCTTGCAGCTGTAGAACTTATTGGAGACTTCATATCTCTCAATCCAGGCATTTGCTTGAAATATTAGCTTCAACTCCTGGAACATCTCATATGCTCCATGACGTTCAAAACGTTGTTGAAGTCCCGGTTCTAAGCCGTAAAGCATGGCACATTGAACTATCGAGTAGTCATCAGCTTTGCTCTGCCAGACGTTCTTAACGTCGTCAGTTGCATCAGCAGCAGGCCTAGCACCCAACGGTGCTTCCAGGACGTAATTCTTTTATGCAGCAATGAGGATGATCCTCAAGTTACGGACCTAGTCCGTGTAATTGCTACCATCATCTTTCAACTTTGCTTTCTCAAGGAACGCATTAAAATTCAACGGAACAACAGCACGGGCCATCTATCTACAATCAACATAGACAAGCAAGATACTATCAGGTACTAAGTTCATGATAAATTTAAGTTCAATTAATCATATTTGTCGGGTGGTAGGTGCGACATATGCCAATGGGTGGCTTATCATTGTGGGAGCCAGTAAGACATCGCCGGTGCCTGGAAACGGGATAAGGCGAAGACATGCACACCGGCGAATCTTACCCAAGTTCGGGGCTCTCCGCGGAGATAACACCCCTAGTCCTGCTCTGCGGGGTCTCCGCATGATCACTAGATCAACACAAGTGGCTACAAGTGGCTCCTTGAGCTGTTCGGCTAGAGAAAGAAGAAGGGCAAGGCTAGCTCTCCTCTTCTCTCTATGTAGTGTCTAAAACTCTAAGAGATCAACCCTTTGCATGGGTGCCCTGGGGGGGTTTATATAGGCCTACCCCCCAGGGGTACAATGGTAATCCGGCTGGATGCGGGTCCAGGTCGTCAGTGTCTGTACCCGCCGGCTTCTCCGCCGGCCGCTGGGGCCCGCCGACTGGTGGGCCCCACCGGCTGCCAGCCTCTTGGCCGACAGGCCGGCCCCACCACCTGGGGGTCTTGCCGGCGGCTGGTTACTGTAGCCTCGCCCCTGTCTGGCGGACTCTCACTGTAGTCTTACCTCGTCTTGTCTCCTTAATGATGCACATACTTCGAGGGAGTGAGGTAGCCGGCTATTGGGAGCCGGCTACACCCAAGGCCGATTGGGGGGGCTTGGCCGCCTTCGAGTGTCTCTCTGGCTGAAGGGGCCCGCCGCCTGCGGGCCGTACTGATAGCCTATCGTGGGTGGCGTCATGGTCAACATGGCAACAGTGCCGCGCCGGACGGGGGATGGCCGACCCGTACGGCACTGTGGCCATGCATGCTCCGGGATTCGGGGGTGGCAGGCTTTACTGTAGCCACGCCCCGTCTCGTCACCGTTATGTGGGTGCAGTCCTTGAGGGTGCAATCTTGGCCGCTTGCCGGGAGCCGGCCCTCTTGTGGCCGGCATCGTGGACTCGGTCTTCTTGTGGCCGGCTTCTTGGAGTCGGCCTTCTTGTGTCTTTCTTCGGGAGGGTTTCAGGGTCGGGCCGCCTTCTAGTAGTCCGCCTGTGAGATAGCCGGCCAAGGGAAGGCAGCCCTGTGCTTTGGGTGCTTGAAGGCTCGATTGGCCTGATAATTTTTGAAGAGCCAGGGGAGTCGGTTAGGCTACCCGTGGTCATTTACTCCGACAGTAGTCCCCGAAGCTGGTTGGGCTTCGCAGCTGAAGGGAGGACGAGAAGCTTAATCAGCTTCCTATCTTGAGGAGCCAGCAGCTCGGAGCCGGCTATGATCAGGTGCGCCGTCTTGGTGAGGCTTTGAATCTGAAGGCGGGAACCAGCTGGCGCGCACGCCAGGTTGCGGGCCGGCCGCTTGCCGCCCGCGCGCCACGTGGCGCCCTCCGGCTGGGAGAGCCTGCCAGCCCATGGGCGCGACGGGATGCCGCCGCAGGCCGGGGCCCGCCACTTCCATGCCTTGGCCTAGGTGTGGATCTCCTGTGGCCCAAAACGGGCCATTCACCTTCCAACAGCTGTTCCCGCACGCCGTTAGGGCGCAATAATCGCGGGACGTGGGGAAGTAGGCGCAGTTAATCCCACGCCCCCCTACGCCTCGCCTCCTCGGCTTCGCCGCACGAGGCTATAAATAGGGGGAGGAGGAGGAGCGGCAGACGCTCGCACGCTCGCCCTCGCTCCGCCATCTCCTTATTCTTCTTCCTCTCCATCGCTGTAGCCCCTCGCTGCCGCGCCGTCCCTCCAGTCATCGCACTACCCCGCAGCTTTGCCGCCGTGGGGCCGTGCTTTCGCCGTCGCCGCACCTTTTTCATCGGCTTCTTGCCCTCATGTCGCGCGGCGGAGACTGGGATGGCTCCAACGTCCACGAGGACCACATCAACTTCCTCCACAAGACGCGGCAGTTGCCCGGCAAGGATCATGTGCGGGTCCGTCTTGCGCCGGAGAGGGAGATCTCGCCGGCACCGGAGGAGGGCGAGCGGGTAATCTTCCGCTCGCACTGCCTGCATGGCCTTGGCCTGCCTGCGAGCGGCTTCTTCCGTTCCTTCCTCGAGTTCTACCAGCTCCAGCCGCACCAACTCACTCCAAACACGGTGGTGCTGCTGTCTGCCTTCGTCACTTTGTGCGAGGGCTTCCTCGGCATCCTTCCCACCCTCGAGCTCTGGGGGTAATTCTTCCAGTCCAAGCTCGATACCGCCATGAGGGGCGTGCCGGCTCAGAGCGGCGCCTTCATCGCGATGCGGAGGCCGGTAGCCGAAAACCCTTTTCCTCCCATCACGTTGATCCATTCGGTGAAGCTCTGGCAGAAATCCTACTTCTATGTGAAGAACGTCGCTCCGCAAGGCGACTTCGTCAACTTGCCGGCTCATGTAGCCGGCCCGCCGGCTGGGAGGCGGCCCCAATGGTCCTATCGGGCCAGAACACTGTCGCCTGCTGGAGCCGCCGCCGTCGCGCGACTCCGGGTATTGGTCCAGTCGGAGGGCCTGACCGGGCCCGACTTGCTGGCCGCCTTCGTGGCGCGCCGGGTCCTCCCGCTCCGAGGCCGCCCTCATATGATTTGTCAAAAGAGCGGCCAACTCGATCCGAGTCGGCTGTGTACCAAGGAGATGCCTCATGCAGAGGTAGCTCACATGGTGAACTACCTTGCAAACTGCAAGCTCGCCGACGAGTGGCAGTTTGGCAAGGAGCCGTACTCCCGTGCCAATCCCCCGCCTATGGTAAGCTTTCTTTTTCTTGTCTTCTTTACTTTTGTCACCAAGTTTCTCTTGGCCGACTCTGACCAGTCGGCTTGTCTTGACAGAGCCCCCTCCTTCGACCGGCAGCCGGGGCAACGGGGGTGGCGCGCCAATATCTCCCCGACCGGACGACGCACGACTTGGACGACCCCGACTTGGGGGTGGCCGCTCTGGACAACGACATCGTGGGGGGAGGCGGCGAGGCAGGCGGCGAGGCAGGCAGCTCCGGGCTTGGAGCCAGCTTCGACGACTGGCCGGATGATGACGAGGCGGAGGTCGTCCCGCACCGCCAGCCGGCGGCCGATCATCATGGCTCGGGTTCATTTGCCGCGCCGGCTGTCCGAGGCGGCGCGCAGAAGCGCCGGGCCGCGCCGAGCCTATTCGGCAGTCGGCCGAAGAAGCCCAAGAGCGCGGCGGCGGCGACCAAGCGGGACGAGGCAGCGGCGAAGGCTGCCCGCTTCCGCAAGGTGGCGAAGCAGCCACAAAAGGTTTCGGCGTAAGTGTCAATTCTCTCACGTATTCCTTCTTCTTTTTTGTTGATATTCTTCTGAGTCCTTGTCTTTGACTTAAAAAAACAGGGCTCCGCTTTCTCTTGAGCGGACCGCTGCCGCCTCCGTGGTTGGCGCGGCGGGAGGATCTGGAAGCACCCGCTGCGTGGACCCCCATGCCGAGCTTCAAGCGGCGACGGAGCGGAATGTGCGGGAGGCGCGGGAGGAGCGGGAGGCGGAGGAGCTGAGGGTGGCCGCTGCCATGGCGGCGCAAGAGACGACGGAGAGGTCGGCGGAGGCACAAGCCGACGCAGCGGCCAAGGCTCAGGCGGAGACTGCAGCCGCAGAGAGGGCGGCGGAGGCCCTGCATAACCGGCCTCCGCTGCTTGTCATCCCCCTTCGCGTTGTGGCGCCCGAGATCCCGGTGCCCCCGCCGGAGGAAGCCGGTGGCGACCAGCTGGCGTGGAGAGGGAGGAGGGCGACGTCGTCGTCCCAGAGAGGGAGGCGGCACCGCCATCGCCGACTGGGGCGGACCAAGGCAGCCGGCCTAGCGCGCCGCCCGTGCAACCGGCTGGAGGCGAGCCGGCTGCGAGGGCAGACCTTGTGGTCCGGTCGCCATCGCGCCAGCGCGCAGGGAAGGCGACTTCGGCGCCGGACCCGCAGAAGGCCGCGAGCCCTAGCTCGTCGGCCCAGGATCTGGAGACGGCCAGCGCCAGCTCGCCGGGGTGGACGCTGGGTGGTGGGACGGCCGTGTTGAACGTGGCTGCGCAAGAAGTCCGGAACCTAAAGCAGTATACTCAAGAGTTCCTCGCGACGCGGACGGCCATTCGAGTGAGTCTTCCTGCTTTCTTGTTTCTTGTTCTTGATTTCTTCCGTGGGGGCGCGTCAGCGCACCCACTGGGTGTAGTCCTCGAGTTCCGAGTCGGCTGCTGAGCAGGCGGCTTGGAACTTCTTAGTAGACTTCGATTGCTATCTTGTTCTTATTTGCTCCTCTGTCCTATTTGCACGATTATCACAACCTCCGTGCGGCTACCTTCAACTCCCAGGCCCGGGAGCTGAACCAGAAGACCATTTATCTGACCAAGAGCCGGAGTAAGTGCTTCATCTTTTATCTCACGTGGGGGCGCGTCAGCGCACCCACTGGGTGTAGTCCCCGAGATTCGGGCCGACTGCTGAGCAGTCGGGCCGGATCTTTCCTGGCGACATCTTTCTTATTGCCTTTTTTTTCTTTCTTTACCATATCTGCAGAGGCCAATGCCGACCTGAGGGAGCAGTTGGGTGGGGCCCAGACCGCCCTTCGCGCCAAGGAAGCCGAGTGCAACGCCTTGGCTCAGGAGCGTGACCGCTTGGTCAAGAAGCTGGCCGACCAGGAGGAGGGCCATAAGGCGGCCCTGAAGGCGACGCAGGACAGCGAGGCCGCCCTCCAAGCCGAATATGAGACTGAGGCCGCGAGCTGGGCTGAGTCAAGGCAAGCGCTGAGCGACGGCTACGGCCAGATCAATGATTTGGTTGATGGTAGGCCGCCTTCTTCTTCGTCCCTTTGCTTGCCCCCTGCCATTTGGTCCATTTTCTGACTTTGTGTTTTCTTCCTTTCTTACTTGCGCAGAGTACTTCCCTGGTTACTCCGTTGCCGCCAACCAAGTCATTGAGGCCCGCCGCGACGCGCAAAGGCAGGCTGGGGCTGAGATCACGCCGGATGCTCGCCGGTCGCTTGAGGAGCAGCTTCTGGCGATCCAAGCCCGCCTCCAGCCGGCTCACCGCATGCTCCGCCGTCTTCAGCGCCTTGGGGCACAAGTGCTGGCCGCCCTCTGGCCCGGCGAGGTGGTTCCCCGTACCCCCAGTCGGACTGCCGACTGGCTGGAGGTAGCGGTTGGCCGCTTCGAGGCCTGGAAGGCTTCTTCAGCTCGGTCAGGCGCCAGGCGGGCGCTGGAGTTCGTCCGAGCTTGGTATCCTGGGCTGGATTTGGCCCAGCTGACCACCTGGCGGCAGGAGGCCAACGAGGAGCTGGCGGCGGTGCGGCCGGCTATCATCAGCATGCCTCGGCGATCGCCGACTACACCGACACCAGTGCCTTTGCCCCTGAGGTGAATGATGACGGCGTTGCTCAGCCGGAGTGGTTTGGGCTGAACCCAGCGGATGGTGAAGACTCGGCGGAGGAGATCGACTCCAGTGACGAAGGCGAAGAGGAGGAGGGAGAGGATGGTGAACACGCCGTGCCAGACGGTGGAGCAACCGGCCAGCCTCAGCTTGATCGTGCCTCCAGCAACGAGGCGCGTGCGAGCGCGCCGCCTGCAGCCGGTGATGATCAAGCCGAGACTCGCCAGCCGGCCACTCCTCCAGCCAGCACTGCCGTCTCCATTGACCTTCCTGGCTCGCCTGTTGCACCTTTGTCCTGATCCACCACCTTTGCTTTCCTGTTTATTACTCTTTGAATAATATTTGTTAGGTTTGCGCAGTTCCACCCACTGGGGGTGTATTCAAACTATGTTGAACGCCGGCCTTTCGAAGGCCTTTTGTGTAAATATAATCATGCATGTGCTTGGCTTCCGATTGTATTTGCTTTTCATCCTTTTGGCTGTTTCCTTTGCCGCCCTCCCTTGGTCGCTGCCTTCCCAACCGGACAGCTGCTCTGTAGTCTGTGGCTGGGGAAGGGCCTGGCCGTTTGGGAGGGCAAGTACTCTAGCTTTTTTAGATTGTAGCAAGGTGAATCGGAAGCCGGCCAGCCGGCTGTTCTGACAGCCGGTTGGCGGAGTGGGAGGCCGGCTTGTGTTATATAAGTTCGTTAGTCCTAAGCCATTTTTCGTGTGGGCATCCTTTCCTGCCTTTGACTCTTGCCAGTAGGACAGTCGATTCTTCGAGCTGCGACTTTCAACAAGAGAGGGCTTGGGTGCCGGGACACTACTTGTGTGACTGCAGGTAGAACTTTAATATAACTCAAGGCGGCAAGTCCCCGGGCCGACTGATCGAACCCGGTGCCGGACAGGAAAACAAATGTAGTAATACATTCATAGGTATGACACTCATCATACATAGATAAAAGAGGGTAGTCCCCGAGTGCTCCTCGGGGGCCCGTTGTCTTGTACTTAATACAAAAGGTAGCGTGGTACATACTGCATTTAGCTGTAAAATCTTCGGAGGAGATTGGCGTTCCATGGTCGTTCCGACTCCTTGCCGGAATCATCTCTCTTGCGTGCCTTCGGCTTCTGTGCGTCGATCAGGTAGTAGGAGTCGTTGCCTAGGGCCTTGCTGATGACGAAGGGGCCTTCCCAAGGGGCCGAGAGCTTGTGTTGGCCGGATGTTCGCTGGATCAGCCGGAGCACAAGATCGCCTGCTTGGAAGGATCTTGGCTTGACCTTTCGGTTGTGGTAATGGCGCAAACCCTGCTGGTAGATGGCGGACAGGCTGAGTGCTAACAGCCGGCCCTCTTCCAGCAGGTCAACGTCGTCTTCTCGCACTTCCTTGGCCTCCGCCTCCATGTACATGGTGACCCAAGGTGAGTCGAACTCAATGTCAGTTGGGATGACAGCCTCGGCACCATATACAAGGAAGAAAGGGGTGAAGCCGGTTGACTTGTTCGGGGTAGTACGCAGACTCCAGAGGACGGCGGGCAGCTCATCGAGCCAGCGGCCGGCCGAACGCTCCAGTGGTACGACCAGTCGGGGCTTGATGCCGGCGACGATGAGGCCGTTTCCTCGCTCGACTTGGCCATTTGACTGCGGGTGGGCTACGGACGCTAAGTAGTCGGATGCTCTGTGTCGCACAGAAACATGCCAGTGCTCCTTTGGCAAAATTCGTGCCATTTCGGTGATGATGCTGTGTGGTACGCCCTACCGGGTGGTGATATCTGCGATGAATGTCACGGCAGTCGGCCCGTTCAGCTTCTTGATTGGCTTCGCTTCAATCCACTTGGTGAATTTGTCCACGGCGACAAGCAGATGTGTCATGCCGCCGCACGCCGTCTTGAATGGGCCCACCATGTCCAGTCCCCAGACGGCAAAGGGCCAGGTGAGGGGGATGGTCTTGAGTGCAGAAGCCGGCAGGTGTTGCTTGGAGCTGAAGACTTGGCACCCTTTGCAGTATTTGACTAATTCCTTGGCGTCTTCCAAAGCAGTCGGCCAGAAGAACCCATGGCGGAAAGCTTTGGCGACAAGTGATCTTGAGGCCGCATGGTGGCCGCATTCGCCTTGGTGGATGTCCTTGAGGATTGATATGCCCTTCTCTGGCTCGACGCAGCGCTGGAAGACTCCAGTGACGCTGCGCCTAACGAGTTATCTGTTTACTATTGTGTATGCTCCGGCTCGGCGTTGAACTTGTCTTGCTGAGATCTCGTCAGTCGGCAGCTCTCTGTTTACCAGGAAGTTGAGGATGGGTTGGGCCCATGATGGAGCTATGACTTCTTCTATTGCCAATACGGCTACTGCGACCAGGGTGGGTGGGTTGGGTGGTGAAGAGTTGGAGTTGGCCACCGCCTGTTGTGTCGTTGTAGTCCCCGGGCCGACTTCTGCAGTCCCCGGGCCGGGTTCTGAAGTCCCCGAGCCGGGTGCGACTACGGCAGTCCCCGAGCCGCCTGTCGAAGTCCCCGAGCCGCCTGCTGGGTTCCCCAAGTCGGATCCGACTGCATCAGGGTCAGGCGGTACGAAGATGGAGTCTGATTCTGGAGACGGCTTGACAGACGGTTTGAGGAGGCGTTGGAGAGAGACGCCGGTTGGGATAGCTTGTCGGGTGGAACCGATTCGTGCCAGGGCATCTGCTTGCTCGTTGTCGGCCCATGGCACGTGGAGGAACTCGCATCCTTCAAAGTATCCGCTGATTTGCTGAACGAGGAATCGGTAGCTCGCCACGTTTGCGTCCTTGGCGTCCCAGTCGCCAGATGATTGTTGGACTACCAAATCTGAGTTGCCATAGCACAGGATCCGGTGGATGCCGAGCTCTTTGGCTAGCCGGAGCCCATGTATGAGCGCCTCGTACTCGGCCACATTGTTGGAGGTGGCAAAATGAATTTGCAATGTGTATTTGATTTTGTCGCCCTTGGGAGAGGTGAGGACGATGTCGGATCCCAAGCCGGTGCGCATCTTGGATCCATCGAAGTGCATCCGCCAATGAGTGGAGTCGGGAGCCGGCGGTAGGTACTGGGTCTCGGCCCAGTCGACAAGGAAGTCGGCCAATGCTTGGGACTTGATGGCGGTGCGAGGCTGGTAGAAGATCGTGTAAGGAGCCAGCGCAATGGCCCACTTGGCCACCCGGCCGGATGCATCCCGGCTGCCTATGATCTCGGCAAGCGGGGCAGTACATACGACCGTGACGGGGTGCTCTTGAAAGTAGGGCTTCAGCTTCTTTGCGGCGAAGTATACTCCATAGCACATCTTCTGGTAGTGCGGGTAGTTCTGCTTCGAGGTGGACAGTACTTCGCTCAAATAATACACCGGCCTCTGGACTAACTGAGCCCGGCCTTCTTCTGGGCGTTGGACCACAATAACTGTGCTGACTACTCAGCTAGTCACGGCAATGTAAAGGAGCATGGGCTCTTTCTCAGTCGGCGCCGCCAAGAGAGGTGGCGTGGTCAGCATCTTCTTCAACTCGTGAAAAGCTTGGTCTGCTTGGTCGTTCCACTCGAAGTGGGTCGAATTTTTCATGAGTCGGTACAGGGGGAGAGCCTTCTCTCCTGGCCGGCTGATGAAGCGGTTCAGGGAGGCCAAGCACCCGGTAACTTTTGGACGTCTCGCAGCTTGGTAGGAATCTCCATTCTCTCTATGGCCTTGATCTTCACTGGGTTGCACTCGATGCCGCGTTCGGAGACCAAGAGCCTAGAAGCTGGCCGGCTGGTACTCCGAACACGCATTTCTCAGGGTTGAGCTTGATCAGAAACTGGCGCAAGTTGTCGAATGTTTCTCTGAGGTCTTCCAGCAGGGTGCCGCGCTTCTCCGTCTTCACCACAATATCGTCTACATAGACGTGGGCATTTCTGCCGAGTTGCTTGAGGAGGCACTTCTGCATGCAACGCTGAAAAGTGGCACCGGCATTTCTCAAGCCGAATGTCATAGTCAGGTAGCAGAAAGCTCCGAATGGTGTGATGAAGGCGGTCTTCAGGCGGTCGGCTGGATCCAACTTGATCTGATGGTAGCCTGAGTAAGCATCCAAGAAACTCAACAGCTCGCATCCGGCTGTGGAGTCTATCACTTGATCGATTCGAGGTAAGGCAAACGGATCTTTGGGGCAGGCTTTGTTGAGGCTGGTATAATCATACACATGCGCCATTTATTGTTTCTCTTCAATACAAGGACCGGGTTGGCAAGCCATTCTGGAAAAAACACCTCCATAATGAAGCCGGCTGCTAGAAGCCGGGCGATTTCTTCTCCTCCGACAGTCGGCGGAGAGGTTGTTTGACTGGTTTTGCGTCTGCTCGGACGTGTAGCTTGTGCTCGGCGAAATCCTTCGGAACCCCCGGCATGTCCTTTGGGGACCATGCAAAGATGTCCCGATTCTCACGGAGGAAATCGACGAGCTCGCCTTCCTATTTGCTGTCCAGGTTTGCTCCAATGACGGCAAACCTCTCCGGGTTCTCTGGGTCCAGAGGTATCTTCTTTGTTTCCTTGGCCGGCTGGAAGGAGCCTTGAGCATCATATTCCTTGGGTTCAGGGGACAGGGCCAGCTGCTTGCCGGCCATGGCCGCGACTCAGTCCAGCATCTTTTTTTCTTCAGCCATCACGAGGGACTCGGCCAGCCGACTGCTGGCTGCAGCACACTCAGAGGATTTCTTGTAGTCTCTGGCTATGGTGATGATCCCCTTTGAACTAGGCATCTTCATCTTGAGGTAGGCGTAGTGGGGCACAGCCATGAACTTGGCCAGGGCAGGTCGGACAAGCAACGCGTGGTAAGGGCTCTCTAGATCCACCACTTCAAACCAGACTGCTTCTCGGCAGAAGTGATCCTTGTCTCCGAAGAGAACATCTATCTTGATCTTGCCGATTGGTGAGCAGGACAGGCCGGGTACGATGCCATGGAACACAGTCCGGCTTGGCATGAGTTGCTTCGTCTTGATGTTCAGCTTCTCCATGGTGTCACGGTACAGTATGTTGATGCTGCTCCCACCGTCAATCAGTACTCGGGAGAAACGGGCAGCTCGCCTTTCTGTCGCGAGGGTGGCGTCCAACACCAATGCATAAGAGCTGGGAGACGGCATCACCTCTGGCTGATCGGCCCGGCTCCAGCTGATAGGCTTCTCAGACCAATGCATAAACTCTAGGCTGTTAGAGGCGACCGCGTTGACTTCTTGCTGTTGTCGGCGCCGACTGCGTCTGTCCTCAGTTTGGCTTGTAAAGACGACGTAGGCGGCATGCTCGTCCGGGAACTCGTCTTGAATGGCTCCGACTGCTGGTCGAGCAGCCGGCTGCTGAGGGGCTGGAGGTGGCTGGCCAGCAGGCGGAGGCGGCACCAGCCCTTCGCCTTTGGAGATTCGCGTGAGCCAATGACACTTCCGAGTTGTATGGTTGGACTGCTTCGCGCCGCTGTGGAACTTGCAGGGGGCATCAAGGGTTTGCTCGTAGGAGAAAGCCGGCCTGCCGCCCTTCTGCTTCTTGGGCATGGGCCGCCCTTAGGGTTGTTCGTCTTCGACTGTGGCTACTTGCCGACTGGTGGAAGGCGGCATAGGGGCCTTGCGCTTGTGGTTGTTTGGGTGCGGTCGTCGATTGGAGTCACCGACAGGCGTCTTGGGAGCCAGAACGAGCACCTTTCCTGAGGCATCCACTCGAAGCTCAGTCTCCATTGAAGAGTCGGCCGTGGCGTACTTGTCTGCTATGATCAGCAGCTCGTCGAGTGTAGTCGGCTCGTCGCAGAGGAGTCGGTGCTTGAGGAGGGTGCCCTCTCGGCACCCGGCGGTGAAGTACTCTATGGCTTGAACCTCGTGCACCCCTTCGCAGGAGTTGCGGAGCTCGGCCCAACGCGTGAGGTAGTCGCGAGTTGATTCGCTGGGCCCTTGGACGCACGAGGAAAGCTGGCGGGGCTTCGGAGGCCGCTTGTATGTGCTGGTGAAATTGCGGATGAAGACTTCCGTGAAGTCTAGCAAGCTGTTGATGCTGTAGGGCTTTAGGCTATTCAACCAGGTGCGTGTCGTGCCTTGAAGCATGAGCGGGACGTACTTCACGGCAACGCGCCTGTTGCCGTTTGCTATGCTGACTGCGGTGGAGTAATCGATCAACCAGTCTTCCGGCTTCATGGAGCCGTTGTATTTTGGCGTGTCTCTTGGGAGTGAGAACCCTTTGGGGAAGGGCTCGTCGCGGATCCGGGGGCCAAAGCAAGGTGGGCCGACATCATCTTCTTCTTCTAGCGCCAGGGATCGCGCTAGGCGATCGATCCGGTGGCGGGCGTCATTCTCGCCGACTCCTTCGCGGTGGCCTAGTCGGTCGCCAAGAGTCAGATGCGTAACAGGCGGCGGGGTGGGATATCTCTCCCCACGAGGCGGGGGAGGAGGCGGATTGCCTTGTTGTTCCACAACTCGGGGGCGGACTTCTGTGTCGCGCTCGATGGTGAGCCGAGTCCGACTGCGGCTAGCAGCCGGCTCCTTGTCTTTTCTCGCGCGGGCGCCGCTTGCAGTCGGCGTCCGGGATGTCGCGCCGTGCTCTCGGCGTGGGGGAGGACTTTCAGCGCCGCCACCAGCCCGTTCAGCTCGTCTACGGCCGCCTGAGTGGCACGCAGGTTCTCGAGTGACGTGGCGTAAACTGGGCGGTCTGAGCATGCTGGCGATGGCCGCGCCGCGCTTCTTAACGATGCCGGCTCGGCTCGGCCCGCCAGGAGCAAAGGCGGCGCGGTCGACTTCGCGCTGGTGAGCCTCAGTGAGGCGTCTCAGGGATGCTATCTTCTGGCCCTCCGCGATGAGGGCAAGGCGGCGTGCCTCCAGTGTCTCGGTGTCGGCGTCGGCCGAGATGGGGGTGGACAGGTCGTGTAGCGCCGCTTGTAGGGCGTCGTGGGCGTTCTCGCCTGAGGTGGCGCCATGGCTGATGACCAGCACCTCAGTGATAGTGCTGCCGCCACTGTCGGCTCGAGGAAGAGGGTCGTCGATGATCACCACGTTGGTGGGAAGGCGTCCAGCGATGCCGTGTCAGAGTCGACAAGCATCGGGTCGGTGGAGCCGACCGACTCAAATCCACAGCAGGCTCGCTGGAGACGTGAAGCTGGTCGAGGAGGCTGACGAGGCGGCTCTCGGGGCAATCTGTGCCTGCGTCGGACGCAGGCTCGTCGGAGATGCGAGCCTCGCCAAGAAGATTGGCGAGGCAAATCGCCGCGCAGGCATCGTCGACGCCTTGCAGCGCGTCGGGGCAAGCGCCATCGGGCTTGCCGGGCTGGCTACGCTCGCTGGGAAGGAAATGGGTTCCCGTCCAGAACAGGTCTCCGGACGACGGTGCACCTGGCCCCACGGTGGGCGCCAAATGTCGGATGGTAGGTTCGACATATGCCAACGGGTGGCTTATCATTGTGGGAGCCAGTAAGACATCGCCGGTGCCTGGAAACGGGATAAGGCGAAGACATGCATGCCGGCGAATCTTACCCAGGTTCGGGGCTCTCCGTGGAGATAACACCCCTAGTCCTACTCTGCGGGGTCTCCGCATGCTCACTAGATCAACACAAGTGGCTACAAGTGGCTCCTTGAGCTGTTTGGCTAGAGGAAGAAGAAGAGGAAGGCTAGCTCTCCTCTTCTCTCTATATGGTGTCTAAAACTCTAAGAGATCAACCCTTTGCATGGGTGCCCTAGGGGGTTTATAGAGGCCTACCCCCCAGGGGTACAATGGTAATCCGGCTGGATGCGGGTCCAGGCCGTCAGTGTCTGTACCCGCCGGCTTCTCCGCCGGCCGCTGGGGCCCGCCGACTGGTGGGTCCCACCGGCTGCCGGCCTCTTGGCCGACAGGCCGGCCCCACCGCCTGGGGGTCTTGCCGGCGGCTGGTTACTGTAGCCTCGCCCCTGATGACGAGGGCTTTGCCGAGGTAAGCATGGCTACAGTGTCGTCGTCTGGCGGACTCTCACTGTAGTCTTACCTCATCTTGTCTCCTTAATGATGCACATACTTCAAGGGAGTAAGGTAGCCGGCTATTGGGAGCCGGCTACACCCCAGGCCGACTGGGGGGCTTGGCCACCTTCAAGTGTCTCTCTGGCTGAAGGGGCCCACCGCCCGCGGGCCGTACTGACAGCCTATCGTGGGTGGCGTCATGGTCAACATGGCAACAGTGCCGCGCCAGACGGGGGATGGCCGACCCGTACGGCGCACTGTGGCCATGCGTGCTCCGGGATTCGGGGGTGGCAGGCTTTACTGTAGCCACGCCCCGTCTCGTCACCGTTATGTGGGTGCAGTCCTTGAGGGTGCAATCTTGGCCGCTTTCCGGGAGCCAGCCCTCTTGTGGCCGGCATCGTGGAGTCGGTCTTCTTGTGGCCGGCTTCTTGGAGTCGGCCTTCTTGTGGCTTTCTTCAGGAGAGTTTCAGGGTCGGGCTGCCTTCCAGTAGTCGGCCTGTGAGATAGCCGGCCAGGGGAAGGCGGCCCTGTGCTTTGGGTGCTTGAAGGCTCGATCGGCCCGATAATTTTTGAAGAGCCAGGGGGAGTCGGTTAGGCTACCCGTGGTCATTTACTCCGACAATATTACTTAAGAACTCCCACTTAGATAGACATCCCTCTAATCCTCTAAGTGATCACGTGATCCATATCAACTAAACCATGTCCGATCATCACGTGAGATGGAGTAGTTTCAACGGTGAACATCACTATGTTGATCATATCTACTATATGATTCACGCTCGACCTTTCGGTCTCAGTGTTCCGAGGCCATATCTGTTATATGCTAGGCTCGTCAAGTTTAACCTGAGTATTCCGCGTGTGCAACTGTTTTGCACCCGTTGTATTTGAACGTAGAGCCTATGACACCCGATCATCACGTGGTGTCTCAGCACGAAGAACTTTCGCAACGGTGCATACTCAGGGAGAACACTTATACCTTGATAATTTAGTGAGAGATCATCTTATAATGCTACCGTCAATCAAAGCAAGATAAGATGCATAAAAGATAAACATCACATGCAATCAATATAAGTGATATGATATGGCCATCATCATCTTGTGCTTGTGATCTCCATCTCTGAAGCACCGTCATGATCACCATCGTCACCGGCGCGACACATTGATCTCCATCGTAGCATCGTTGTCGTCTCGCCAATCTAATGCTTCTACGACTATCGCTACCGCTTAGTGATAAAGTAAAGCATTACAGGGCGATTGCATTGCATAGAATAAAGCGACAACCATATGGCTCCTGCCAGTTGCCGATAACTCGGTTACAAAACATGATCATCTCATACAATAAAATTTAGCATCATGTCTTGACCATATCACATCATAACATGCCCTGCAAAAACAAGTTAGACGTCATCTACTTTGTTGTTGCAAATTTTACGTGGCTGCTACGGGCTTAGCAAGAACCGTTCTTACCTACGCATCAAAACCACAACGATAGTTTGTCAAGTTGGTGATGTTTTAACCTTCGCAAGGACCGGGCGTAGCCACACTCGGTTCAACTAAAGTTGGAGAAACTGACACCCGCCAGCCACCTGTGTGCAAAGCACGTCGGTAGAACCAGTCTCGCATAAGCGTACGTGTAATGTCGGTCCGGGCCGCTTCATCCAACAATACCGCTGAACCAAAGTATGACATGCTGGTAAGCAGTATGACTTATATCGCCCACAACTCACTTGTGTCCTACTCGTGCATATAACATCAACGCATAAAACCAGGCTCTGATACCACTATTGGGGAACGTAGTAATTACAAAAAAATCCTACGCACACGCAAGATCATGGTGATGCATAGCAACGAGAGGGGAGAGTATTTCCACGTACCCTCGTAGACCGAAAGCGGAAGCGTTAGCACAACGCGGTTGATGTAGTCATACGTCTTCATGATCCGACCGATCAAGTACCGAACGCACGGCATCTCTGAGTTCAGCACACGTTCTGCCCGATGACGTCCCTCGAACTCCGATCCAGCCGAGTGTTGAGGGAGAGTTTCGTCAGCACGATGGCGTGGTGACTATGATGATGTTCTACCGACGCAGGGCTTCGCCTAAGCACCGCTACAGTATTATCGAGGTGGACTATGGTGGAGGGGGGCACCGCACACGGCTAAAAGATCAAACGACCAATTGTTGTGTCTCTAGGGTGCCCCCCTGCCCCCGTACATAAAGGAGCAAGGGGGGAGGTGCGGCCGGCCAGGAGGGGCGCGCCAGGTGGAGTCCTACTCCCACCGGGAGTAGGACTCCCTCCCTTTTCCTAGTTGGATTAGGAGTGGAGGGGGAAAGAGGAGGGAGAGAGGAAGGAAAGGGGGGGCGCCACCCCCCTCTCCTTGTCCTATTCGGACTAAGGGGAGGGGCGTGCGGCCCTGCCCTGGCCGCCTCTCCTCTTCTCCACGAAGGCCCAGTATGGCCCATTAAGCCCCCGGGGGTTCAGGCAACCCCTCGGTACTCCGGTAAAATACCAATTTCACCCGGAACACTTCCGATATCCAAATACAGGCTTCCAATATATCAATCTTCATGTCTCGACCATTTCGAGACTCCTCGTCATGTCCGTGATCACATCCGGGACTCCGAACAACCTTCGGTACATCAAAACATATAAACTCATAATATAACTATCATCGAAACGTTAAGCGTGCGGACCCTACGAGTTCGAGAACTATGTAGACATGACCGAGACACGTCTCCGGTCAATAACCAATAGCGGAACCTGGATGCTCATATTGGCTCCCACATATTCTACGAAGATCTTTATCGGTTAGACCGCATAACAACATACGTTGTTCCCTTTGTCATTGGTATGTTACTTGCCCGAGATTCGATCGTCGGTATCTCAATACCTAGTTCAATCTCGTTACCGGCAAGTCTCTTTACTCGTTCCATAATACATCATCCCACAACTAACTCATTAGTTGCAATGCTTGCAAAGCTTAAGTGATGTGCATTACCGAGAGGGCCCAGAGATACCTCTCCGATAATCGGAGTGACAAATCCTAATCTCGAAATACACCAACCCAACAAGTACCTTCGGAGACACCTGTAGAGCACCTTTATAATCACCCAGTTACGTTGTGACGTTTGGTAGCACACAAAGTGTTCCTCCGGTAAACGGGAGTTCCATAATCTCATAGTCATAGGAACATGTATAAGTCATGAAGAAAGCAATAGCAACATACTAAACGATCGAGTGCTAAGGTAACGGAATGGGTCAAGTCAATCACATCATTCTCCTAATGATGTGATCCCGTTAATCAAATGACAACTCATGTCTATGGCTAGGAAACATAACCATCTTTGATCAACGAGCTAGTCAAGTAGAGGCATACTAGTGACACTCTGTTTGTCTATGTATTCACACAAGTATTATGTTTCCGGTTAATACAATTCTAGCATGAATAATAAACATTTATCATGATATAAGGAAATAAATAATAACTTTATTATTGCCTCTAGGGCATATTTCCTTCATTTTGCGAGAGTCACGGGCGTGCCTCATTCGGGCGTCACGGGCGTGCCTCATTCGGAAAGGGAAAAAAGTGCGTTTTATGTTTTTTTTTCCTTCCACGAGAGTCACGGTGTTGCTTCCACGAGAGGCGCGGTTGTGATTTCGCGAGAGGCACGGGCGTGCCTCTTTCAGAAAGGAAAAAAAACCGTGCTCCCGGTTTGGTTTTTTCGTCCGTTTTTTTAATAAAAAATAGTTCGTCAAAACCTATCAACATGGGATCTAGTTTTCAAGATCTCGACGCGAGAAATCCAATGATGAAAACGGTTTGAGATTTGGACGCACGGTTTAAGAGATAAAACGTTTTGAATAAACAGGTCTACGAAAAAAGGGAAAACTCTCAGGTTGCGACAAGTGACGCGCTGCATATGCACCACTTGTCGTGACCTGGGAAGGTGGAGTGTTCTTTGCAACGAGTACTCCTTAATTAGTGATTTCGGCTGGAGTTGGCCTCACGTCGTACGACCAACCACCTCCCGTCTTCGTGTTGATCCATGCCCTTAAAAAGACCACCCATGACCCATCTTCCCCCCAAGTTCATCGACAAGTTGCAGTCCACTCCTTCTTCCCACTCCTCCCAACCTCACTGGTATCCACTGCTCCTTTTCCACCGCTTCACCATCAAGATGTCCTATCCCTTGATGCCGGAGGGCGCGACGGCGTTGGAGATCCCCACCGACCGCCCGGCCTTCTACCATTCTTTCAAGTCCTTCGGTGTCCCCGCGGCCGCGACCGCGGTCCGCCTGGTCACTCCGCCGACGGAGACGCGCACGTCCCGCCCAGAATGCATCTCCATCTACATGCCTCCTTCCCCTCCCGAGATGGTCTACTTCGCGAAGCGCTTCGCGTACGCGTACATCACCCCGGCGACGGCCCCGTGCCGCGCCGACCCGGGCGCCTTCATCCGCCGAGTCTTCCGGACCCTGGCGCTCGACCTCCCTCAGAGCTTCGAGCTCCTTCCCCCCGGCCACGGCGCCGACGCGACGGTGCGCTTCCGCACGCCCGACGACCGGGAGGCGGCCATGCGCCGGCAGCCGTTCGAGCTCGACGGCGCCACCGTGAAGCTGGTGCGCGAGGGGGAGACCAGCAACTGCTCCCGCGCCCGGAACGACTACATCGCCCACGTCGCGCTGCGGGACTACCCCGTCGAGCAGCGCACGGAGAAGGAGATCGGCGCCAACTGCGCCAGGTTCGGGTTCGTGCGCGAGATCGACCCGGCCTGCTTCACGGCGCCCGACCTCGCCACCGTCCATGTCGTCCTTCAGCTCGGGCAGCCTCGAGAAATCCCCCACGAAGTCCGGATCAGGTACCATGGTGGCTCCACCAGCGTCGTCCCCGTCGAGATCGTCAGGCTTTGGGACCACGCACACTCCTCCGACGCCGATGGACAGTATGTGCCTCTCTTCCAGGCCCCGACTGCGGCGGCTTGACAGATGACAGATAGGATCATCAGTTGGTTGTGTGCTGCATGAATTTGGCATTCCCAATCCCAGCAGCAAGCAGGCAGTAGTAGTACTAGTATTTACGTAGGTCTAAGTTCTAAATTAGAGCCGTAGCCGGCTGGATTTTGTCGCAGTAATGTCAGTCAGTTATCCTCTCCGTAGCTATATTATGCCAGTGCGTCTGTTTAACCCTTGGTTCATTCTTCATTGTATGATGTCTCGGTGGTGATTCTCGCTCAGTGTTGCTCTAAAAAATGTGTGGTAGAAGCGACATAAAAATGTAATACCTCATCTTTGTTACGGAATGGATGCGTCTTAGTAGTATAAAACTGCAAATGGTGCATCTGTTTGTTAGCAATTTCTGCACGTTTCCGTGAATATGATATATTATGCCTTTTTTTGCCAAAAGTACCTGGCAGGCAATTTTACCTGCTCCCTCCGGTCCAAATCGAAGGACACAACTCTAATGTGTTCTCTCCATTTTAAAATAAATGTCTCAATTTTATACTAGTTCTAGTACAAATTTATATTAAGTTTGAAGCAACTTCAACAGCCCACCCAAACGGACGGCGCTTTTGTCCGTTTGGGTCGGCCGCCCGCCCGGCGTCCGCCCTGTTTTAGATTTGGGTCGGCTGTGCGCCCAACGCGCCGACTCATTTCATGTCCGCACGCAATTTTTAAAAAGGGCCCGCGTCCATCAATCATGCCAGCGGCCATGTCTCATGCCGGCACCATGCCAGCGCCGGCATACAATGTCGGCTTCAAAATATCACCACACAGTTCATGCCGGCGCACCCACCAGCGGCCGGCACACATGCCAGCACACACAAAAGGGGTGGGACTTGAGTTCGACCACGCCATCACGGCCCCGTGGTCATGCCAGCACACCTGTCGGCATACAAAAAAAGATGGCGCTCGCCGCCATAGAACAGTCGTCGAACTTGAGCATGTCGGCCTGCATCTTCTCGAACCACGGCCTCTTCCTCGGCGACACGGTGTTGAGATCCACCTTCATGATCTTCACCTCGGTCATCATGCTCGTGAGAGCCAATTCTTTCGCCTTGGTCTTGGCGTTGGCGGCCTCGATCTCTAGCATCTTGGCTTGCTTCTCCGCCTCCACCTCAAGCATCTTGGCTTGCTTCTCCGCGTCCATCTTAAACCTCCTCCTTTGAATCTCCATGAAGGCGTTCATTTGCTCTTCTTTGTAACGCCGGCGCTCCTCCTCCCTTAAGTTCTTCTTACTCATCATGCCCTCCAAGCTTGCGATCAAGGCGTTCGAGCCGCATCCCGCTTGTCCTCCTTCTTGGAGTTGGTCTTCCCCCGCGGTCGTGCCTTCTCGCCGTCCCCAACCTCCTCCACGGCTTGCTTCCCCCCACGCGACTTGAGTGCGGCATATTGCGCCTTGAACTTCTCCTCGTCTTTGATGACCCTAAAGCAATGGGAGAGGTTGAAGCACTTGCCATTGTGTTGGACCTTGAATGCCTCCAAAGCTTGAAATGCCTACAAATGTACTTCACGCAGGCATATTGGCAAATGGTATGCAAAATGAACACGCAAGGATAAACGGAATGACACAAAAGAGGGCGGCTTGCTAGCATACCATGTCTTGCATGCTGATGCCGCTCATGGGGCGGGCCTTGCCGCTCTCAAGAGTGGCACAAAACGTTTTGCACTCTTGTTGGATCACCCTCCATCGCTTCAAAATGGACACCCACCCGCGCGTGCTTACTATTTGGTACGGTGGAAACTTCTTGTGCTCATGGAACTCACGGTGGACACGAATCCAAAAAGTTGAATGCTTTTGTTCGGCGCCCGTCTTGGGGTCTTGCCCAATGTGTCTCCAACACTCACAAAGAAGCTTGTCCTCGGCCGCCGTGTATGCCTTGGTCCGCTTGCTCTTGCGCTTCGGCTTCGCCCCGGTGGCTTGGTTGGCGAGCTCGTCCTCGAACAAAGGCTCCCCTTCGATGTCGCACTCGTCCTCTTCCTCTTGCCCGTAGTCCTCCGGAAACTCATGGTCGAGTGGGAAGCCGTCTAGGTCCAGGCCGACATGATCACGCATGAAGACCGCCTGATCTTGATCAAAGGTGGACGGCGTGAACGCCCCTCGGCCATCCTGGTGCTACCTCTTGAGCACTGCGTTGGTTTTCCCTTGAAGAGGAAAGGGTGATGCAGCAAAGTAGCGTAAGTATTTCCCTTAGTTTTTGAGAACCAAGGTATCAATGTAGTAGGAGGCTACGCACGAGTCCCTCGCACCTACACAAAACAAATAAATCCTCGCAACCAACGCGATAAGGGGTTGTCAATCCCTACACTGTCACTTACGAGAGTGAGATCTTATAGATATGATAGGATAATAATTTTGGTATTTTTGTGATAAAGATGCAAAGTAAAATAAAAGCAAAGTAAAAAAGCAAAGGAAATAAATAAGTATTGGAATACTAATATGATGAAGATAGACCCGGGGGCCATAGGTTTCACTAGTGGCTTCTCTCGAGAGCATAAGTATTTTACGGTGGGTGAACAAATTACTATTGAGCAATTGACAGAATTGAGAATAGTTATGAGAATATCTAGGTATGATCATGTATATAGGCATCACGTCCGAGACAAGTAGACCGACTCCTGCCTGCATCTACTACTATTACTCCACTCATCGACCGCTATCCAGCATGCATCTAGAGTATTAAGTTCATAAAAAAGAGCAACGCCTTAAGCAAGATGACATGATGTAGAGGGATAAATTCATGCAATATGATAAAAACCCCATCTTGTTATCCTCGATGGCAACAATACAATACGTGCCTTGCTGCCCTTACTATCATTGGGAAAGGACACCGCAAGATTGAACCCAAAGCTAAGCACTTCTCCCATTGCAAGAAAGATCAATCTAGTAGGCCAAACCAAACTGATAATTCGAAGAGACTTGCAAAGATAACCAATCATACATAAAAGAATTCAGAGAAGATTCAAATATTGTTCATAGATAATCTTGATCATAAACCCACAATTCATCGGTCTCAACAAACACACCGCAAAAGAAGATTACATCGAATAGATCTCCACGAGAGAGGGGGGACATTGTATTGAGATCCAAAAAGAGAGAAGAAGCCATCTAGCTAATAACTATGGACCCGAAGGTCTGAGGTAAACTACTCACACTTCATCGGAGGGGCTATGGTGATGATGTAGAAGCCCTCCGTGATCGATGCCCCCTCCGGCGGAGCTCCGGAACAGGCCCCAAGATGGGATCTCGTGGGTACAGAAGGTTGCGGCGGTGGAATTAGGTTTTTGGCTCCGTATCTGATCGTTTGGGGGTACGTAGGTATATATAGGAGGAAGGAGTACGTCGGTGGAGCAACAGGGGGCCCACGAGGGTGGAGGGCGCGCCTTGGGGGGTAGGCGCACCCCCCTACCTCGTGGCCTCCTCCTTTATTTCTTGACGTAGTGTCCAAGTCTCCTGGATCTTGTTCGTTCTGAAAATCACGTTCCCGAAGGTTTCATTCCGTTTGGACTCCGTTTGATATTCCTTTTCTGCGAAACTCTGAAATAGGCAAAAAACAGCAATTCTGGGCTGGGCCTCCGGTTAATAGGTTAGTCCCAAAAATAATATAAAAGGGAATAATAAAGCCCAATAATGTCCAAAACAGTAGATAATATAGCATGGAGCAATCAAAAATTATAGATACGTTGGAGACGTATCAAGCATCCCCAAGCTTAATTCCTGCTCGTCCTCGAGTAGGTAAATGATAAAAACAGAATTTTTTATGCGGAGTGCTACTTGGCATAATTTCAATGTAATTCTTCTTAATTGTGGTATGAATATTCAGATCCGAAAGATTCGAGACAAAAGTTTAATATTGACATAAAAATAATAATACTGCAAGCATACTAACAAAGCAATTATGTCTTCTCAAAATAACATGGCCAAAGAAAGTTATCCCTACAAAATCATATAGTCTGGCTATGCTCTATCTTCACCACACAAAGTATTTAAATCATGCACAACCCCGATGACAAGCCAAGCAATTGTTTCATACTTTTGACATTCTCAAACTTTTTCAATCTTCACGCAATACATGAGCGTGAGCCATGGACATAGCACTATATGTGGAATAGAATGGTGGTTGTGGAGAAGACAAAAAGGAGAAGATAGTCTCACATCAACTAGGCATATCAACGGGCTATGGAGATGCCCATCAATAGATATCAATGTGAGTGAGTAGGGATTGCCATGCAATGGATGCACTAGAGCTATGAGTATATGAAAGCTCAACAAAAGAAACTAAGTGGGTGTGCATCCAACTCGCTTGCTCACGAAGACCTAGGGCATTTTGAGGAAGCCCATCATTGTAATATACAAGCCAAGTTCTATAATGAAAAATTCCCACTAGTATATGAACGTGACAAAATGAGAGACTCTCTATCATGAAGATCATGGTACTACTTTGAAGCACAAGTGTGGTAAAAGGATAGTAACATTGTCCCTTCTCTCTTTTTCTCTCATTTTTTTATTTGGGCCTTTCCCCTTTTTTATGGCCTCTTTTTTTTCGTCCGGAGTCTCATCCCGACTTGTGGGGGAATCATAGTCTCCATCATCCTTTTCCTCACTTGGGACAATGCTCTAAAAATGAAGATCATCACACTTTTATTTTCTTACAACTCAACAATTACAACTCAATACTTGGAACAAAATATGACTCTATATGAATGCCGCCGGCGGTGTACCGGGATATGCAATGAATCAAGAGTGACATGTATGGAAGAATTATGAACGGTGGCTTTGCCACAAATACGATGTCAACTACATGATCATGCAAAGCAATATGACAATGATGGAGCGTGTCATAATAAACGGAACGGTGGAAAGTTGCATGGCAATATATCTCGGAATGGCTATGGAAATGCCATGATAGGTAGGTATGGTGGCTGTTTTGAGGAAGGTTTATGGTGGGTGTATGATACCGGCGAAAAGTGCGCGGTATTAGAGAGGCTAGCAATGGTGGAAGGAAGAAGAGTGCGTATAATCCATGGACTCAACATTAGTCATAAAGAACTCATATACTTATTGCAAAAATCTACAAGTTATCAAAGCAAAGTGTTACGCGCATGCTCCTAGGGGGATAGATTGGTAGGAAAAGACCATCGCTCGTCCCCAACCGCCACTCATAAGGAAGACAATCAATAAATAAATTATGCTCTGACTTCATCACATAACGGTTCACCATACGTGCATGCTACGGGAATCACAAACTTTAACACAAGTATCTCTCAAAGTCACAACTACTCAACTAGCATGACTCTAATATCACCATCTTTATATCTCAAAACAATTATCAAGCATCAAACTTTTCTTAGTATTCAACACACTCATAAGAAAGTTTTTACTAATCTTGAATACCAAGCATATTAGGATTATTCAAGCAAATTACCATGCTATTTAAGACTCTCAAAATAATCTAAGTGAAGCATGAGAGATCAATATTTTCTATAAAACAAATCCACCACCGTGCTCTAAAAGATATAAGTGAAGCACTAGAGCAAAAACTATATAACTCAAAAGATATAAGCGAAGCACATAGAGTATTCTAACAAATTCCAAATCATATATGGCTCTCTCAAAAGGTGTGTACAGCAAGGATGATTGTGGTAAAATAAAAAGCAAAGACTCAATTCATACAAGACGCTCCAAGCAAAACACATATCATGTGGTGAATAAAAATATAGCTCCAAGTAAAGTTACCGATGGAAGTAGACGAAAGACGGGATGCCTTCCGGGGCATCCCCAAGCTTTGGCTTTTTGGTGTCCTTAGATTATCTTGGGGGTGCCATGGGCATCCCCAAGCTTAGACTCTTGCCACTCCTTGTTCCATAATCCATCAAATCTTTCACCCAAAACTTGAAAACTTCACAACACAAAACTCAGCAGAAAATGTCGTGAGCTCCGTTAGCGAAAGAAAACAAAAGACCACTTCAAGGTACTGTAATGAACTCATTCTTTATTTATATTGGTGTTAAACCTACTGTATTCCAACTTCTCTATGGTTTATAAACTCTTTTACTAGCCATAGATTCATCAAAATAAGCAAACAACACACGAAAAACAGAATCTGTCAAAAACAGAACAGTCTGTAGTAATCTGTAACTAACGCAAACTTCTGGAACTCCAAAAAATCAGCCAAAATAGGACGACCTAGCCAATTTGTTTATTGATCAGCAGCAATTGGAATCAGTATTTTAGCACGTTCTGGTGATTTTTTAACAATTATTTTCGTGAACAGAAAGTTTCTGGAAATTACAGCAAGATCAAATAACTATCATCCAAGAAGATCCTATAGGTTTAACTTGGCACAAACACTAATTAAAACATAAAAACACATCTAACCAAAGGCTATAACAAATATTTATTGAAAAACATAAAGGAAAAATATTGGGCTGTCTCCCAACAAGCGCTTTTCTTTAAAGCCTTTTAGCTAGGCATTGATAATTTTAATGATGCTCACATGAAAGACAAGAATTGAAGCACAAAGAGAGCATCATAAAACACGTGACAAACACATCTAAGTCTAACATACTTCCTATGCATAGGCATCTTATAGAAAAAACAAATTATCATAGCAAGAAAAACTAGCATATGCAAGGAAGCGGAAAGGAACAATAGCAATCTCAACATAGCACTAGTAGAAAAGGGGGCTTTTGTCCCGGTTGGTAAGGGCCTTTAGTCCCGGTTTTTGAACCGGGACTAAAGGGTCGTTACTAATGCCTCCCCCCTTTAGTCCCGGTTCTTACACGAACCGGGACTAAAGGCCGTCCACGTGGACGCAGCCTGGAGCTCCACCTTTAGTCCCGGTTGGTGTTACTAATGATATTTTTTTTGAAAAAAAAATTTGCGAATTTTTTTTATTTTTTTTTTATTTTCAAATTTCTGAATTATTTTAACCTCTAATCTCTAATCACCACCCCTCATCACTGCTCAATTTATCCTCTAATCTCTAATCACCCCTCATCATTCCAAATCATCTAACTTCCCGGACGGTCACCCATCCTCTCACTACTCCAGCCTGAGCACGCTTAACTTTCGGGTTCTATTCTCCTTCGTTTCCAAGTCTGCACTTGTTGTTTTCCTGACAATAGTAAGATGTCAATTCTATTAACCCTCAGGAATTTAGCTTGAGCATGAATTGACACATTTCACTGTTTGAGTTTGAAACTATTGTTTTAAAAAACAATAATTATTTAGTAACACTAATATTTCTGGAATAATTAGTTTGACCATTGTTTGACCACAGTTTGACCAGATTTGACACAAATTCAAAAAAACTAAAATAATTATTTAGTAACACTAATATTCTAGAATAATTAGTTTGACCATTGTTTGACCACAGTTTGACCACAGTTTGAATTTTTTTGAATTTTTTTGCCTCTCCAGGTCTTAAAAGCCCTGTATCTTTTTCTGTTAGGTTTTTGAGGATTTTGAAAATGTTTAACGGGGTTCCCCAGTTAAATTCGGATGTAACTTTTCGAGTAGATGATTTTTCATATAAAAAACTTTTTCATCCGAGTTCGTATGCAAAAGTTATGCCCATTTTAAGAAATTCCAGAGAGATTTTGCAAATAAAGTCGAAATTCATATTTGTTAATTTTCCCAACAACTAGACCACATATCACATGGGAAACTTATTTTATTTTATTTTTTTGATATTTCCATCATTTTCTTTTGTTTTTTCTAAAACTGAAAAGGCGGTCCACAGGGGGGGTAGAGTTTGATGGGCCCTTTAGTACCGGTTCGTGCCATGAACCGGTACTAATGCCTCAAAGCCCATTAGTACCGGTTGGTGGCACCAACCGGGACTAAAGGACCCTTTAGTCCCGGTTGGTGCCACCAACCGGTACTAATGGGCATTGCACCCTTTAGTCCCGGTTCGTGGCACCAATCGGGACTAAAGGGCCCAGGTGAACCGGGACTAATGCCTTAGCCGCACGAACCGGGACCAATGCTCACATTAGTCCCGGTTCGTGACTGAACCGGGACTAATGTGAATATTGCCCTGTGACGAAAGCCCTGTTTTGTACTAGTGTAGCGAGAGGTAATTTAGTAACATGAAAATTTCTATAACCATATTTTCCTCTCTCATAATAATTACATGTAGGATCATAAGAAAATTCAATAATATAGCTATCACATAACATATTCTCAACATGATCCACATGCATGCGAAGTTGACAATCTTCCAAAATAGTGGGATTATCATTAACTAAAGTCATGATTTCTCCAAACCCACTTTTATCAAAAAAATCGTAAGATTGAATATTATCCAAATATGTGGGATCTAAAGTTGACACTCTTCCAAACCCACTTTCAATATTATTGCAAACACTATTATCAATCTTATATTCATCATGGGGCTTAAATAAACTTTCAAGATCATAAGAAGAATCTCCCCAATCATGATTATTGCAACAGGTAGTGGACATAGCAAAACTAGCATCCCCAAGCTTAGGGTTTTGCATATTATTAGCATACTTTACATCAATAGAATTTATAATAAAATCATTGCAATCATGCTTTTTATTCAAAGATCTATCGTGAATCACTTCATAAAGCACTTCATCACAATTTTCAGATTCACGGATTTCAAGAAAAACCTTATAAAGATAATCTAGTGCATCCAAATCACTAGGAAATGGTTCATCATAATTGGATCTATTAAAAAGATTGGCAAGTGGATGAGGATCCATAGATATTAGCTTCTCTGTTTAGAAATAAATACTCAACTATTTCAACCAAACGAGCCAAGTAAGACATCAAGGCAAACGAAAAGACGAATGGAAAAAGGGCGAATAAAACGGCAAGGGTGAAGTGGGGGAGAGGAAAACGAGAGGCAAATGGCAAATAATGTAATGCGGGAGATAAGGGTTTGTGATGGGTACTTGGTATGTTGACTTTTGCGTAGACCTCCCCAGCAACGGCGCCAGAAATCCTTCTTGCTACCACTTGAGCACTGCATTGGTTTTCCCTTGAAGAGGAAAGGGTGATGCAGCAAAGTAGCGTAATTATTTCCCTCAGTTTTTGAGAACCAAGGTATCAATCCAGTAGGAGGCTACGCGCGAGTCCCTCGCACCTACACAAAACAAATAAATCCTCGCAACCAACACGATAAGGGGTTGTTAATCCCTACACGATCACTTACGAGAGTGAGATCTGATAGGATAATATTTTTGGTATTTTTGTGATAAAGATGCAAAGTAAAATAAAAGCAAAGTAAAAAAGCAAAGGAAATAACTAAGTATTGGAAGACTAATATGATGAAGATAGACCCGGGGGCCATAGGTTTCACTAGTGGCTTCTCTCGAGAGCATAAGTATTTTACGGTGGGTGAACAAATTACTGTTGAGCAATTGACAGAATTGAGCATAGTTATGAGAATATCTAGGTATGATCATGTATATAGGCATCACGTCCGAGACAAGTAGACCGACTCCTGCCTGCATCTACCACTATTACTCCACTCATCGACCACTATCCAGCATGCATCTAGAGTATTAAGTTCATAAAAACAGAGTAACGCCTTAAGCAAGATGACATGATGTAGAGGGATAAATTCATGCAATATGATAAAAAAACCATCTTGTTATCCTCGATGGCAACAATACAATACGTGCCTTGCTGCCCCTACTGTCACTGGGAAAGGACAACGCAAGATTGAACCCAAAGCTAAGCACTTCTCCCATTGCAAGAAAGATCAATCTAGTCGGCCAAACCAAACTGATAATTCGAAGAGACTTGCAAAGATAACCAATCATACATAAAAGAATTCAGAGAAGATTGAAATATTGTTCATAGATAATCGTGATCATAAACCCACAATTCATTCGGTCTCAACAAACACAGCGTAAAAGAAGGTTACATCGAATAGATCTCCATGAGAGAGGGGGAGAACATTGTATTGAGATCCAAAAAGAGAGAAGAAGCCATCTAGCTAATAACTATCGACCCGAAGGTCTGAGGTAAACTACTCACACTTCATGGGAGGGGCTATTGTGATGATGTAGAAGCCCTCCGTGATTGATGCCCCCTCCGGCGGAGCTCCGGAACAGGCCCCAAGATGGGATCTCGTGGGTACAGAAGGTTTCGGCGGTGGAATTAGGTTTTCGGCTCCGTATCTGATCGTTTGGGGGTACGTAGGTATATATACGAGGAAGGAGTACGTCGGTGGAGCAACAGGGGGCCCACGAGGGTGGAGGGCACGCCCTGGGGGGTAGGCGCGCCCCCCTACCTCGTGGCCTCCTCCTTTATTTCTTGACGTCGGGTCCAAGTCTCCTGGATCTTGTTCGTTCTGAAAATCACGTTCCCGAAGGTTTCATTCCGTTTGGACTCTGTTTGATATTCCTTTTCTGCGAAACTCTGAAATAGGCAAAAAACAGCAATTCTGGGTTGGGCCTCCGGTTAATAGGTTAGTCCCAAAAATAATATAAAAGTGAATAATAAAGCCCAATAATGTCCAAAACAGTAGATAATATAGCATGGAGCAATCAAAAATTATAGATACGTTGGAGACGTATCACCTGGCTTTGTGTCTCGTCGGGATCGTAGCCAGCGGCCGGTGCACCACCCTCGAAGACCATGTTCTGCATGTAGTCGTCGTCGCCGGAGGCCGGCATTCCATCGAACAGGTTGCGTGTGCCCGGTAGCTCGTCGGCTGGCATCTGCCGCGTGCATTTCCTCGCGCCTCCGGATGACGAGCCACCGGCCACCGGTGTGGCGTCGAGGTCGATGTGCGCGGGCGCTTGCGTGGAAGGCGCCACCACGCTCACCTCGGGCAAGCACTCCTCGGAGAGGCAGGAGGCCTGCGGGTAGACGTGGAAGCCGGGCATCGGGGTGCAAGCCGACGCGTGGGGCGAGTCGTGCAGCACCATCCGAGGGAACGCGGATGAGCCGGTGCTGGCCGCGGCCACGGCGGCGTTGACGAGGCCATGCTGGCTAGGTTTTAACCCTAGCATGTAGAGTGCCTCCCTCGTTGCCGCCGCGACACGGGCGTTTCTGACCTCCTGCTGCGCGGCGGCGTCGAGGTCCGTCGCGTGCCTCCGGCCCTTCCTCTTGGCAGACTCCCTTGCCCGCTGTGCGGGCGTCAGCGTCTTCTTCGGCTTGGACGCGGAGTCGTTCTTGCGGGGGGGCGAGGCTTGCCTTTGCCGGAGGGGGCGGTCGACATGCTGAACGAGGCGAGGGAGGCGAGGCCGGCGGCGGCGTCGAGGTCGTCGTCCATGACGGGGGAGGGGGGAGCGCGCGCGGGAGGCTTTTTTTGGGGGGAGATGGTGGGAAATGATGGAGGCTGCCATCGACCAACAGGCCCGGAGGCAGAAGAAGGCGCGCGCGCGCATCCGTCTCGTGTCCGCGCCGACGCAAATTTGGCTCAAAAATAGTCCGGGAATGGGTCGGCAGGCGGACGCCAAGCGGACGCGCGTCCGTTTGGGTCGGTGCGTTGGGCCGACTTTTGTGTCCGCGCCGACCCAAACGGACGCCAGCGGACGAAATAGGTCGCCCGTTGAAGTTGCTCTTAAAAGACTTATTTTGGGACGGAGGAGGACAAATTTAGTACAAACTTCACTAGCAGCATCAATTAATATGAATCGGAGGAAGTATATATATGTTCTTGTTGGTCAGCAGGGTTTAAAACCGAATTTTCTCTCTTCTGAAAATATATTCATATGCAACACTCCTGCGTATCAATGTTTAAAAATGTTGTGATTCAGATTACCGGTTAAAATTTAGTGAACAAACTCAGTACACAAAGGACAGCCCAATCTTGAAGGGAGCAACTGTCTCACACCTTGATTCTTTAGTCCTGCAGCTGAGAAATGTGTAGCATATGCCATTTCTAACCGGTTCCACTCCATTTTCACCCTACATGTTTGATGTTTAATTCAGATTTTGCTTACATCCTGACGAGTTACCTTTTCAACTATTATTTTCATGGGTGCGCAGTATTTGACTCTCTGAAGTTCTTTTATCTCACCCTTTCTGAATGTCGAGGGATGAATGTTGAGGACCAGCATGTTCACAGAGCCAAAACTGTTGAGTAAAACAACCGAGTGTTTTGCACGGTGCGGGTGACAGTGTTGCAGGTTGCAGCCGTCGCGCAGTAGGCGTACCTTCTAAACACTAGATTAGACCTATCATCAATGTATTACACCAATATATGGTATTTCTCGCAACAAACCTATATAATAGGTGTTTTGTGCAACACTAGCCCAAATAAATGGTGGTTTGTGCAATTCCCTACGTCAGAGTAGTATAAGGCACGCCTAACCTGGCGGCGCCGGCAGCCCTAAACGTACCACCTCTACTTCCACGAACACCGCCGGAGGGCCCCTGCTTGGGGCAGGCCTGCTGCGACAGGCCAAGGACGGTAGCCGTGACTCGCCCACGCCCACCTCTGTCGACGCCCACAAGGTGCTAGTCCGTTAAGGCTCCTCCACGCCCACAAGGTACGGATTCGTCATTCTGAATGAGCAATTGTGGATGGCTCGGATGCGTTTTGTTTTTGCAACAACATGGTATGTTCATCGTTCGACGATGAGTTCAAGGATGAGGGATTTGTGGTTCCTACTTTGGTCGTCAATGAGCACATCTCAAGCAAACGGCCATGTTTAGGGGATCGATCCCGAGCGATGCTCTGGGGTTGAATCGTAACAGAGAAAGTGGGCATTGCCTACTCTACAACGATTATTTCAAGCTCGGTCACCCACTATTCCCTCCCAATCTTTTTCGTCAACGCTTCCGCATGGCAAGACATGTGTTCAACCGTCTCCGAGAGGGACTGATGGGGTATGATGATTACTTCAAATACAAGCCTGATGCCATTGAAAAGGTTGGCTTCTCCTTTTATCAGAAATGTACCGAGGTTGCTCGAATCCTTGCATGGTCATACTTGAAGCTCTGGCATCACAAGATCTTTGGATTTGGCACTCTTTTTTGGGCATGGCAGGTTCTCACAATGACATCAACATGCTTCAGCGTTCTTAGGTGTTCGCTGGGCTTTCGGTACGCCAATCCCCAGATGTCAACTTTGAGGTCAATGACCACCAATACAACAAGGGATACTACCTAGCTGATGGTATTTATCCTCAATGGTCCATGATTGTCAAGACAAGCGTGTAGGAGAGATGAGGGTTAGGTTTGCCCAAGAACAAGAGAGTGCTAGGAATAATGTGGAGCATGTTTTGGTGTGCTCCAATCTTGATGGGCTATTTTTAGGCATCCTGCTAGAACACGGAGCACTCAGAAGATGTGGGAGATGATGATATGTTGTGTGATCATGCACATCATGATCATAGAGGATGAGTGTGATGACAGCCTCTTTGACTAAGGGTTGGATTTCTAGGGTGAAAACACTGAGCGTGGGTATGGACGAAAATGTATGCTTAGTTCACCCAATTTTATTAAGAAATGCGTGATTGGAAAACTCATTCAATTTCAAAATGATTTGGTTGAGCATATGTGGACTCATGTAGGAAACCAATAGATGCATTTGCTCTTTTTTCCCAACGTATTTTGCTACAATTTTAAATCCATTTGTTGTAAACTATGCAATTTTTTTTATTGTGTTGTAATAAAAACTATGTGATTTATTTTTTTAATCATGTGCAATGTTCCAATTTTTATTTTCATTTGATATATGTATAGAATGTCAAAATTGAAAAAAAAATTGGCAAAAAACGACTGAGGCGGACCAAATGGGTCACCGATTGGGCGCACTGCCAAGATTGGAGTGGACACTGGCCAAATTGGTGAACCATACAGACGAAAAATGAACAAAAAGTGTGTCCGTTTGCGTCTCTGCGTTGGAGTTTCCCCAAGGTTTGGGGAATGATTCAACACGAGGAGTGGAGGCGTGTAAGGGCATCTCCAATGTCATCCATCGAAACATCATCCATGCCTACGTGGTTCAGACACTTTGTGTCCTTTGACGCCATTTCTCAAACACAATGTCATCCATCAAAAGTCACTCCAAAGTTTCTATCGCGAAGAACATAAGATGAAATTGCTTGTAGGGTACAAAACCATCTCAAAGTTATTATTTCCGATCAATCCATTGAGCTATTCCTATAAGTGTCACAAACAGCCCTAGAGTTCATAGTAAAATAACACCATATGACACACATCAATCAACCCTAATGTCACCTACATACTCCAATGTCACCACAAGTATCCGTGGGTCAATTATACGATATACATCAAACAACCTCAGATTCATAATATTCAATCCAACATAAAGAACCTCAAAGAGTGCCCCAAGATTTCTACCGGAGAAACAAGGACAAAAAATGCATCAACCCCTACGCATAGATTACCCCAATGTCACCTCGGGAATCCCCGAGTTGAGTGCCAAAACATACATCAAGTGAATCAACAGAATACCCTATTGTCACCACGGGTATCCCATGCAAGACATACATCAAGTGTTCTCAAATCCATAATAATATTCAATCTGATAATAGTGAAACCTCAAAGGTAAAACTCAATTGATCACAAGAAGGTAGAGGGGAAGAAACACCATCTGATTCAGCTATAGTAACAAAGCTCGCGGTACATCAAGATCGTGCCAAATCAAGAACACGAGAGAGAGAGAGATGAAACACATAGCTACTGGTACATACCCTCAGCCTTGAGGGTGAATGATAACCCACAAGTATAGGGGATCAATTGTAGCCTCTTTCGATAAGTAAGAGTGTCGAACCCAACGAGGAGCTAAAGGTAGAACAAATATTCCCTCAAGTTCTATCGACCACCGATACAACTCTACGCACGCTTAGCATTTGCTTTACCTAGAACAAGTATGAAACTAGAAGTACTTTGTAGGCGTTGTTGGATAGGTTTGCAAGAATATAAAGAGCACGTAAATAAAAAGTAGGGGCTGTTTAGATAAAGACACAATAAAGTAAATATAGCAAGTGTGGAAAAGTGGTGGTAGGAGTTGAGGAATTGTCCCTAAGCAATTGACTACTTTACTAGACCGATAGCAAGTTTTATGTGGGAGAGGCCACTGCTAGCATGTCATCCCTTACTTGGAATTCTATGCACTTATGATTGGAACTATTAGCAAGCATCCGCAACTACTAACGTTCATTAAGGTAAAACCCAACCATAGCATTAAGATATATTGGTACCCCTTCAATCCCGTATGCATCAATTTCTATGCTAGGTTGAAGCTTCTGTCACTCTTGCTCTCCAATACATAGTCCTATCAACATACAACTAGCCCTATGGTGTGATCCACGCGCGCGCTCATATGATGGGCACCAAAGGACAGCAACATAACCACAAACAAATTAAATCAATCATAGCAATTCATCAACCACCGATAGGACAACGAAAATCTACTCAGACATCATAGGATGGCAACACATCATTGGATAATAATATGAAGCATAAAGCACCATGTTCAAGTAGAGGGTACAGCGGGTTGCGGGAGAGTGGACCGCTGTAGATAGAGGGGGTAAGGTGATGGAGATGTTGGTGAAGATGGTAGAGGTGTTGGTGAAGATTGCGGTGATGATGATGGCCCCCGGCGGCGTTTCGGCGCCACGAGAAGCGAGGGGGAGAGAGCCCCCCTCCTTCTTCTTCTTCCTTGACCTTCTCCCTAGATGGGAGAAGGGTTTCCCCTCTGGTCCTTGGCCTCCATGGCGTGGGAGGGGCGAGAGCCCCTCCGAGATTGGATCTGTCTCTCTGTCTCTCTCTGTTTCTGCGCTCTCGTCTGCTGCCCTTTCACCGTTCCGTGTATATATGGAGATCCGTAACTCCGATTGGACTGAAACCTTCACCGTGATTTTTTACCAAAAAATAGCTTTCTCGCGGCCGAAGAAGGACATCAACCGCCTTACGGGTGGCCCACGAGGGTCAGGGGCGCGCCCCCCTGCCTTGTGGCCACCTCGAGCACCGTCTCGTGTGGATTTTTCTTCCGGAATTTTCCAAATATTCCAAAAATAAGCTCCGTCCGTTTTTATCCCGTTTGGATTCTGTTTGATATTGATATTCTGCGAAACCAAAAACATGCAACAAACAGGAACTGGCACTGGGCACTGGGTCAATATGTTAGTCCCAAAAAATAGTATAAAAAGTTGCCAAAAAGTATATGAAAGTTGTAGAATATTGGCATGGAAGAATCAAAAATTATAGATACGACGGAGACGTATCAGCATCCCCAAGCTTAATTCCTGCTCGTCCTCGAGTAGGTAAATGATAAAAAAGATAATTTTTGATGTGGAATGCTACCTAGCATAATGTTGATCATATGTCTAATCATGACATGAATATTAAGACACGAGTGATTCAAAGCAATAGTCTATCATTTGACATAAAAACAATAATACTTCAAGCATACCAACCAAGCAATTATGTCTTATCGAAATAACATAGCCAAAGAAATCTCATCCCTACAAAATCATATAGTCTGGCTATGCTCCATCTTCACCACACAAAGCATTCAAATCATGCACAACCCCGATGACAAGCCGAGCAATTGGTTCATACTTTTTAACGCGCTTCAGCCTTTTCAACCCTCACGCAATACATGAGCGCAAGCCATGGATATAGCACTATAGGTGCAATAGCATATGATGATGGGGGTTATGTGGAGAAGACAAAAAAGGAGAAAGTCTCATATCGACGCGGCTAATCAACGGGCTATGGAGATGCCCATCAATTGATGTCAATGTGAGGAGTAGGGTTGCCATGCAACGGATGCACTAGAGCTATAAGTATATGAAAGCTCAAACTGGAAACTAAGTGGGTGTGCATCCAACTTGCTTGCTCATGAAGACCTCGGGCATTTGAGGAAGCCCATCATCGGAATATACAAGCCAAGTTCTATAATGAAAATTCCCACTAGTATATGAAAGTGATAACTCAATGAGACTCTCTATATGAAAAACATGGTTCTACTTTGAAGCACAAGTGTGGTAAAAGGATAGTAACATTGCCCTTCTCTCTTTTTATCTCATTTTTTTCATTTTTTTCATTTTATTTTTATTTTTTATTTTTTTTTTGGTGGGCTTCTTTGGCCTCTCTTTTTTGTAAAGTCCGGAGTCTCATCCCAACTTGTGGGGGAATCATAGTCTCCATCATCCTTTCCTCACTGGGGCAATGCTCTAATAATGATGATCATCACACTTTTATTTACTTACAACTCAATATTACAACGATACTAGAACAAAGATATGACTCTATATGAATGCCTCCGGCGGTGTACCGGGATGTGCCATGATCTAGCGTAGCAATGACATCAAAACATCATGCTAGCTATCTTACGATCATGCAAAGCAATATGACAATAAATGCTCAAGTCATGTATATGATGATGATGGAGGTTGCATGGCAATATATCTCGGAATGGCTATGGAAATGCCATGATAGGTAGGTATGGTGGCTGTTTTGAGGAAGATATAATGAGGCTCATGTGTGATAGAGCGTATCGTATCACGGGGTTTGGATGCACCGGCGAAGTTTGCACCAACTCTCGAGGTGAGAAAGGGCAATGCACGGTACCGAAGAGGCTAGCAATGATGGAAGGGTGAGAGTGCGTATAATCCATGGACTCACATTAGTCGTAAAGAACTCATATACTTATTGCTTAAGTTTATTAGCCCTCGAAGCAAAGTACTACTACGCATGCCCCTAGGGGGATAGATTGGTAGGAAAAGACCATCGCTCATCCCCGACCGCCACTCATAAGGAAAGCAATGAAAGAACACCTCATGCTCCGACTTTGTTACATAACGGTTCACCATACGTGCATGCTACGGGACTTGCAAACCTCAACACAAGTATTCCTCAATTTCACAATTACTCAACTAGCACGACTCTAACATCACCACCTTTATATCGCAAAACTATTGCAAGGAATCAAACATATCATATTCAGTGATCTACAAGTTTTATGTAGGATTTTATGACTAACCATGTGAATGACCAGTTCCTGTCATCTCTCTAAATAGATATAAGTGAAGCAAGAGAGTTTAATTATTTCTACAAAAGATATGCCCACGGTCTAGCAAATATAAGTGAAGCAAAAGATCATTCTACAAATGGCGGTTTTCTATGTGAAGAGAAACAGGCAATCCAAACTTGAAATGATATAAGTGAAGCACATGAAGCATTCTATAAAGCCATACTCAAAAGATATAAGTGAAGTGCATAGAGCATTCTATAAATCAACCAAGGACTATCTCATACCAGCATGGTGCATAAAAGAAAAGTGAAAACTAAATGCAAAAGACGCTCCAAGATTGCACATATCGCATGAATGAAACGAATCCGAAAACATACCGATACTTGTTGAAGAAAGAGGGGATGCCTTCCGGGGCATCCCCAAGCTTAGACGCTTGAGTCTCCTTGAATATTTACTTGGGGTGCCTTGGGCATCCCCAAGCTTGAGCTCTTGCCTCTCTTCCTTCTTCTCACATCGAGACCTTCTCGATCATCGAACACTTCATCCACACAAAACATCAACAGAAAAATCGGTAAGATCCGTTAGTATAATAAAGCAAATCACTACTCTAAGTACTGTTGTAAACCAATTCATATTTTGTTTTTGCATTGTGTCTACTGCAATATAGCTTTTCCATGGCTTAATCCACTGATATAAATTGATAGTTTCATCAAAACAAGCAAACTATGCATCAAAAACAGAATCTGTCTAAAACAGAACAGTCTGTAATAATCCGAACATTCACCATACTTATGATGCTTGAAAAATTCTGCCAACATTAGGAAAAATAAACAATTTTTATAGAAAGACAGTTCATAAAGAATCAGAACCGTTTGACGTTCCAGTAAAAAATTAAAAATCGCACACTACAGCCAAAGTTTCTGTCCTGCACCGCACAAACCAACAAGCATTGTAAACATCCTAAAGGCAAACCTTGGCACATTATTTTTATTTCTAAACTTTATAAAAGCACATAACAGAAATAAATGACTCTCTAAAACTTCCGGGTTGTCTCCCTGGCAGCGCTTTCTTTAAAGCCATTAAGTTAGGCATATAGTGCTCAAGTAGTGAATCCACCTGGATCCCAAGGTATATCGAAGCCAATTTTAATTAGCAATGATTTGTAATTTAGTAATGAGCAAAAAGTAACATATATCAGGCAACAACGAAGTCTAACTCTCTTCCTATGCATCGGCATGTCATAAAAGAATAATTCATGCATGCAAAGTAAAGGCCAATGCATAGAATAAACAGTTTCTTGCAATTTTATCATGTGGGAAACATAGAGAGGTGGAGATATAGTTCCTCTCTCATAATAATTGCAAGTAGGAGCAGCAAGCACATGCATATTATATTCATCAAAATCATCATGTGTAGTAGTAAAAGGCAACCCATCAATGTAATCCTTAATAAGCACAAACTTCTCCGATATAGTATATTCGGGAGAATTCAAAAAGATAATAGGACTATCATGCGTGGGTGCAATAGCAACAATTTCATGTTTAACATAAGGAACTATAGCAAGTTCATCTCCATAAGCACAATTCATATTGGCATCTTGGCCACAAGCATAGCAAGCATCATCAAAAAGGGATATTTCAAAAGAACCAAAGGGATCATAACAGTCATCATAGCAATCATCCTTCGGTAAGCACGAAGGGGAATTAAAAAATGTATGAGTTGAAGAGTCACTCTCATTAGAAGGTGGGCACGGGTGATCAATCCGCTCTTCCTCCTTTTGTTCTTCGCTCTCCTCCTCATCTTTTTCATCCAATGAGCTCACAGTTTCATCAACTTCTTCTTCCATAGATTCCTGCAAAATATTAGTCTCTTCTTGGACAGCGGAGACTTTCTCAATAAGCGCATTAATATAGGAATTGTATTCATAATTCTCATAGCAATATTTGAGGATAGCTAAATTTTCAGGTCTATAAACAGCATCATCAAAATCTTCAAACTCTTTAAACATAGATTCAATTTCATAAGCACCCATAAAAGCAACAAATTCTTCTATTTGTTCCACATCATAGTAGTCATATATACCATTAGCATAAGAAGCTAAGGTTTTATTATCATTAAATTTGCATGAAAAGGGAAGGTGTGGAGCCTTCATCCTAAAGCAACAAGTATAATCATAACTCAAGCATAGTTGCCTAGCATACCACTTCAATGTATGAATTTGATCCCATAATAGTTTCCCTTTTTGGTTCAAGCGGTAATCCCTAAAGTATTCACGTTGATCCAACGTTACTCCCATTACATAGTTGAATGGGGTTTTCTCGGGATTATTAAAGTAGTACATAATATCTTTCACATAACTAGCATCGAGGGTTTTAGGAGGTTCCCCATCTCCATGAGCAGCAAGTACACCTAATTTTTTTGGTATTTCGTGTTCCATATCCATAACTAAAGATAGATAACAACTAAGAACAGCAAATAAAAATTACTTAGTGATAAAGCAAACAAGCACACACGAGAATATTCACCCCACGCTATTGCTCCCCGGCAACGGCGCCAGAAAAAGGTCTTGATAACCCACAAGTATAGGGGATCAATTGTAGCCTCTTTCGATAAGTAAGAGTGTCGAACCCAACGAGGAGCTAAAGGTAGAACAAATATTCCCTCAAGTTCTATCGACCACCGATACAACTCTACGCATGCTTAGTGTTTGCTTTACCTAGAACAAGTATGAAACTAGAAGTACTTTGTAGGTGTTGTTGGATAGGTTTGCAAGAATATAAAGAGCACGTAAATAAAAAGTAGGGGCTGTTTAGATAAAGACACAATAAAGTAAATATAGCGAGTGTGGAAAAGTGGTGGTAGGAGTTGCGGAATTGTCCCTAAGCAATTGACTACTTTACTAGACCGATAGCAAGTTTTATGTGGGAGAGGCCACTGCTAGCATGTCATCCCTTACTTGGAATTCTATGCACTTATGATTGGAACTATTAGCAAGCATCCGCAACTACTAACGTTCATTAAGGTAAAACCCAACCATAGCATTAAGATATATTGGTCCCCCTTCAATCCCGTATGTATCAATTTCTATGCTAGGTTGAAGCTTCTGTCACTCTTGCCCTCCAATACATAGTCCTATCAACATACAACTAGCCCTATGGTGTGATCCACGCGCGCGCTCATATGATGGGCACCAAAGGACAGCAACATAACCACAAGCAAATTAAATCAATCATAGCAATTCATCAACCACCGATAGGACAACGAAAATCTACTCAGACATCATAAGATGGCAACACATCATTGGATAATAATATGAAGCATAAAGCACCATGTTCAAGTAGAGGGTACAGCGGGTTGCGGGAGAGTGGACCGCTGTAGATAGAGGGGGGAAGGTGATGGAGATGTTGGTGAAGATGGCGGAGGTGTTGGTGAAGATCGCAGTGATGATGATGGCCCCCAGCGGCGTTCCGGCGCCACCGGAAGCGAGGGGGTGAGAGCCCCCCTCCTTCTTCTTCTTCCTTGACCTTCTCCCTAGATGGGAGAAGGGTTTCCCCTCTGGTCCTTGGCCTCCATGGCGTGGGAGGGGCGAGAGCCCCTCCGAGATTGGATCTGTCTCTCTGTCTCTCTTTGTTTCTGCGCTCTCGTCTGCTGCCCTTTCACCGTTTCGTGTATATATGGAGATCCGTAACTCCGATTGGACTGAAACCTTCACCGTGATTTTTTTACCAAAAATTAGCTTTCTTACGGCCGAAGAAGGGCATCAATCGCCTTACGGGTGGCCCACGAGGGTCAGGGGCGCGCCCCTGCCTCGTGGCCACCTCGGGCACCGTCTCGCGTGGATTTTTCTTCCAGAATTTTCCAAATATTCCAAAAATAAGCTCCGTCCGTTTTTATCCCGTTTGGATTCCGTTTGATATGGATATTCTGCGAAACCAAAAACATGCAACAAACAAGAACTGGCACTGGGCACTGGGTCAATATGTTAGTCCCAAACAATAGTATAAAAAGTTGCCAAAAAGTATATGAAAGTTGTAAAATATTGGCATGGAACAATCAAAAATTATAGATACGACTGAGACGTATCAGTGAACTACTCCCTCCTCGTCATGGAGAGCGCCGGGATGATGAAGATGGCCACCGGTGATGGTTTCCCCCTCCGGCAGGGTGCCAGAATGGGCTCCCGATTAGTTTTCCATGGCTACAGAGGCTTACGGCGGCAGAACTCCCGATCTAGGTTTATTTCTGGGGGTTTCTATATTTATAGGAATTTTTGGCGTCGGGAACAAGTCTGGGGGTCCACGAGGAGCCCACAAGACCGAAGGGTGCCCCCAGGGGGGTAGGGAGCGCCCTCCACCCTTGTGGAGGCCTCGTGGCTCTTCTGGCCCAACTCTTTTGCTTCGGGGGTTTCTTCTGGTCCATAAAAAATCTCCGTAAATTTTCAGCTCATTTGGACTCCATTTGATATTCCTTTTCTGCGAAACTCAAAAACAAGGAAAAAATAAAAACTGGCACTGGGCTCTAGGTTAATAGGTTAGTCCCAAAAATCATATAAAATAGCATATAAATGCATATAAAACATCCAAGATAGATAATATAATAGCATGGAACAATAATAAAATTATAGATACGTTGGAGACGTATCACACGTCGGGTTGCAAGTATGTGTTATTTGTGTGCAGGTACCAATTACGTAGTGTTGCTTGGTTCTCCTACTAGATTGATACCTTGGTTTCATAACTGAGGGAAATACCTATCGTATTTGTGTTGCATCATCCTTTCCTCTTTGGGGAAATACCGACGTAGTTCAAGCGACATCAGTTGCTCGGGGAGATCAATGGAAATGCATGGTGGTTAGGTGGCCGGGGTCATCTCGGTGGCGTCTCCACTCGAGCTCGATGCCGAGGGCGCGGTGAGCGCTAGGGGAGCAGGGGGTGGTGTCTAGGTGGCGAGCAGCCTGCTCGCCGGCGCCTGGTCGTGGCGCTCATAGGCACTCCCCACAGCGACGACATATCTGCCCGGTGCACCGAATCCAGGCCAGCAGCTGGCTTTTGGCGTCGGGGCTGCGGTCCCTAGCCTTGGCGTGGTGGTCATGCCACCTCTTGCGGTTGCTCGGGCAGTGTGGGGGCAGGGCCAGGCCGATGGCCAGCCATTTCATCTCTTCTAGGCAGATCCAGGTAGGGCGCGGGAGGTGCCTCCTCTGCTTGTGTCCTCCTGCGGATCTCGCACCCCACGTCGCGTTGTGCTAACTTCTACCCATTTGTGGCTAATTGCGCGGCCTGCTGTTAGTTCTCTGCGTGTTTGGTAGCCATCATTACGGGAGGTTGGTAGCCTCCAGGCGGCGGTGACTCCGGTCTTAGCAGCGACGTGGCTAAACAAAAGGGTGGCGCAGGTGATGCTACATGTGAAAGCCCTGTGTCGAGTTCGGTCGGCACCGACAGCAGCGACGACCTTCGGCGTCGGATCCCTCCTTGGAGGTGCCCTTGTGTGGTGCCTTGGTTCCTCGCCTACTCTGTTCATTCTTGGGGTGAAAGCCATAGAACCAGCTACTGGATCGGATGGCGGCGGCATCCTTGATGTCATTATTACCGTCTTGGTGGTGCCTGTCTTCGGAGATGCTACTGCATGTTGCTTGACTGAGGTTTGGAATGTTTTTTGGTTGGTGGTCGATGGTGGTGGTGCGACCGGTCTAGGGTCGACGGTGGTGTGTGTCGTGCTCGAGTGCTCCGCGACGCATCTCTGCTTGGCAGTGCCTTGCGGCTACATCGTTGGCACACATGTACCGTCGCATCGCCTCGGCCTCGCATAATCTTTCGTATGTACCCCGACACATGTGGCGTCGCGTCATCGTGCAATCTCGGTTGTGAGGTGCCTTTTGATGCACTTCTTGGTTTGCTAGGCATGCCCTTCGACTATGGTGGTGTCACAAATGTGCCGTGGCGTTGTCTTGGCCTTGCGTGGCCCTTTGAATGTGCCTCGCGACACAGGTAGTGCCGCGGAGTTGTGCAGTCTCAGACGCGTGGAGCCTTTTGATTGCGTCGACGGTGCAGTGTCGTGGTTTGGTCCGGCTAGCCAATGCTGTTAGATTTCTCCTATTGTGCTCTTTGCTGTGTTTTTCCTCGTTGTCCCCCCCGTTATTTGTGTTGTTGGCGTGAGTTGTTTTTTGTTTATCTCTTCTCCCTTGTGCCACCCTCCCTTGTACTTCTGGTTCACTTGAACTTATCTTATGATAGGCTGCAAAGCCTTATAGGCAAATGAATACAATTCAGATGGTAAAATCTCTCCCCGGTGGAAATTCAAAAAAATAGTAAATTCATTGGAAACTTAAAACAATTAAAATGGTCAAAAAATGTTTAGAATACATATATTTAAGAAACATCATCGAAAAATTATTTGGATGATTCATGTGTCCAACGACGCATAAGATGAGAGACAAATTATTATTTCAAGATTTTTTAGGTTTATTAAATAATTGAAAAAACACCTTACCTATTTTGATAATCTAGTTTGCCAAGTGTGATCCACTATTCCCCTTTCTTATAAAGTTCATGTATTCTTAATTTCTTATATACTTAGTACTCTTTAACAACAAAGAAAAAAGGTTACAAGACCCTACATGAGGAAAAAAAAACACATGATTTTGTAATGGCATCTCCAAGGCGGACCCACAAACCGCATGCATCCGTTTGGACTGTGTTGTCCGGACTGCGGAAATCATCACGGGCATGTATCGGTTTGCGGTGCGGTCCGGACGTACTTTCTTGCACAAAACGGAGACAAATGAGGGGAGCTTTGCGGGAGTCCGAACACGAGATACGTAGGACTCCGACAACTTCAGCCCACCCAAAACCCTTCTCGGACCCGCGCCTCCATCCTTCCCATTTTCTCTCCTTCCTTCTTTCTTTCTCGGACCCGCTGCACCACCCTGGCCGCCACACCACACCCCTACCGGAACTCTACGTCTCCATCACCTCTAGTGTTCCAGCCGGGCTCCACCCGCTTCTCCTCCATCGCCGTTCAACCCCTGTCCTCCGACCGCCCCACCAGGTACAATCCGCTACTGCTATACTCACCATGCCCGACAACTGTCCGATGAATGGCCTGAGAGAACCAATTGTGGCACACACCGAAAGGCTCTTGGCAATCTCAGAAACAAGAGAGTGGCCAGGTTTGCTTGGAGTCTTGACTGCATGCATTGGGAATGGAAGAACTGCCCGAATGCTTTGCAAGGGCAATATCAGGGTCATGCTAAGAAGCCACCGGCATGCATGGAGCAGTTGCATCACAACATTTCTGGATTTGACACACTTTCTTTGGCAATGCCCGGGTCTCACAATGACATCAATGTGCTGCAACGATCACCGTTGTTTGCGTGGCTGACTGAAAGAAAAGCTCCGCCTTGCCACTATATTGTCAATGGACATGAGTACAACATGGGCTACTATCTGGTTGACAGTATCTATCCTTTGGGGGCTACATTTGTGAGCATCATCTCTAACCCAGTTGGCCAGAAAAAGGCTTACTTTGGCCAAAGATAAGAAGCAGTTAGAAAGGGTGTAAGAGGGCATTTGAAGTTCTGCAGGCCCGTTTTGCAGTTGTCCATGGACCTACTAAACAATTGGATCCGGAGACCTTGTAGGAGGCGATGACATGTTATCATGCACATCATGATCTTCAAGGATGAGGTGATGATGCTACCGCAGCTCTAGAATTTGAGAACATGGCTGATCCAACTTCCAGTCCAGAATCCGATCATATTTGAAGAGTATCTTCAAATGCATCAATAAATTCGACATCGACCAAGGGCGAGTTTGGTTGCCTGCATCGAACCCAACCAGACCCGCTTGGTGCAGCATCTTTTTGGACCTCGGTTGTTTGGTTGCTCGCATACACTGTTAAGCCCGCATAGCACGGTTCTTAAAACACCCCTGGGCCTGGCCCGTTGGGAACGACCGAATCGGCAGTTTCCCCAGATCCAGGCCCGAGCGATGCTTCGAGGCGCACCTGGGTGGCGCGGTGCCGGGGCCCGCCGAGGGACGGGAAGCTGCAGACGCATAGCGCCATCAACGCGCTCGGCGCCCGGCTCGACGTCAACCTCCGGGACTGCGCGCTGCTCGTCCGGACCGGCGTGTTGTCCGACTCCGACGCCTCCGTCGTCGCCGTCCCGGCGACGGCGCCTGCGGCGCAGGCGGACGTGCGGGAGCTGCTCGCGCGGCTGCAGATCGGGCACGCCGAGGCCAAGAGCTTGGCGGTGGACGGGCTCCTCGACGCGCTCAACCGGGACAAGAAGAGCGTCGTGTCGCTGCTCGGCCGCGCCAACGTGTCCGCGCTGGTGCAGCTGCTCATGGCGCCGGCGCCCAAGCGCGGGAGATAGCCGCCATGGTGATATGCCGGCTCGTGTTGAGGGCGCGCTGCCGCCGCTCATCCGGCTGGCCGAGTCCGGCAGCAGCCTCGTCGGTCGCGAGAAGGCCGTCCTGATGGTTGTTGTTGTGACTACGGCACCGTGCTTGACTACGGCACCATCGTCCGCGTCATGGACTCATGGTCAACCTGCTTGACTACAGCACTGTGTTGGGCTCCAAGGAGCACGCCGCCGACTGCCTGGAGAACCTGACGATGGGCGGCAACAGCTTCAGGCGCTCCGTGGTGCGCGCGCTCGGGAACATGGTGGACGCCATCTCCCCCGACACCCTGGCCTTGCTGGGCGTGCTCCCACGGCTGGCGCACGCGCTCAGAGCCCGGTCGACCGGCACGCAGTAGGCGGCAGCGGCGGCGATCTGCAGGATCTCCGGCAGCGGCAGCAAGGACATGAAGCGGCTGGTCGGGGAGCACGGCTGCATCCCGCTGCAGCCTCGACGCCCACCTCTTCCTCCCTCTCCCCAGCGACCTCTCCGCCCAAGCCCAGTACACGACCGCGGCGAGCCGGGCGCGGCCACGGCCACGGCGGCGAGTCCGGCGCGTCCAGGTTCGCCGGGAACTGGTGGTGGGCACAATGGGCAGTGGAAGCCCCCACGTGTTCAAAGTGTTTGACGAAATGTGAAGCCTAACCGGATGGTTGTTAAGTTTTGTTGTTAACATTGATAATCATATGCATGTATACAACCAAACGCCGGGTGAAAATTGCATCTCGATGACAAGACTCTCAATGCAGGCAACCAATCAACTGGTCATCTATGTTTTTGACCCTGTTTTTGCTTATCCAGGCCCTGCTCAGCCTGACTTGTTTTTCCTCTCTGGGCCAGGCCCGGCAGCGAAAGCAACCAAACACGCCCCAAATCATGAGCACCTGAAGGAAGATCTGATTAAGCACCAGTGGACGGTTAAAGGAGACAACAATGTTGAAATGTAATATTTGAACTTTTAAAATTATGAACTAGGGCATGCGGCTATTTGAACGCATGGATCCTATATATGCCGCTGTTTAATCGTGCGAACTTAGAAAAATAAAAGAGACCGGATATATGCGGGTATGATTGAATGACGGCCTCCCACATCCATATCCGCGGACGGATGCAGGAGGGAATCCGTGGGTTGCTGTTGGAAACGGCCTAACAAAGTAAAGCAAAACGATTTTGTATGAAACTAAAGTAAACCAAAATGCATTTTGTCGATTGTGATAAAGGAAATGCATCCGTGGAGTTTATGAGACGGCGCTCTGGTTTGACCATCCATGGCAATGGCAGCAGGGTTGGATTTTCTGTGGCAGGAGCCCTCTGCAGCGGTGTTAATGGAACCGTGCGAGGTGGGTTCGAGGCAGGCTTTTTACTCCGTCAGGGTGTGCACTGTGCAGCGCCGGACTACGGGGAGTGATAGCTGCTGCTGTGCTGTACAGCGTTCGACATGGCTCGGAAGGTCAGTGGCTCACGTAAGAGAAAGCGCTGGTTAATGATGGAAAGAGAAAAAGAAGTGTTGGCGTGAAGTGATTACAAGCAGTATGGAGCACGCACGCAGCACTGCTGCTGACAACTGCTACGCACTATAGCCCTACTCGACTACGGGAGGGTGGAGTCAGCACTGTTGTACTGTTGTCGTGTCGTGTAGGGCTCTAGAATAAACATTGTTTTTTCTTCTCTTTTTTTCCTGAAATGAAAACTCCCTTTTGGAGTTGGTGCCCTAGTAAGAAAAATCCCAAATTTTGATAATATTTTCAAATAATCGTAAGATTTTGTGTAAGAGCATCTATAACCACAAGTATCAAATTTCGATACCCAAACGTCCACGGACCTGGCCGGGCATGCGGATGCGTAGACACTGAACGGACAATACACAAAATAGCTCCTCCATAACTGGATGCATCTAAATCGAATAATCAAATTCATATTAGCTCATGCAACGTTGTACGTAGCTAAACACATGTCATCGGACTATCAAAAATTGACATGCCCTAACTACGAGCAAAACGATGACAGGAGAAGTTCATCCATGGCCGGTCTTGCCCTTGCCTTGCCATCGTCCTTGCCGCGGTAGCGGTCGAAGATACAGAACGGATCGAGGCGGATCTGCTCACTGCCGGAGCTGTCTGATCCGCCGCCATCGACGTCTTTCTTCCACTTGCGGGGCAGTCCGGCAATGGCGCAGGTCGCCCGGCTTTGGTCTTTTGCCATCGCCTTGAATGCTCTCCTCTGCCGCTTCTCGGCTACGCGGGCACGGCGAAATTCCTCCAACGCCGCGTCGTAGGCTGCCGAAGCCTCCTCCGCGTCGCGAGCTGCCATGGCCCCCTACGTCGCGAGGGCCACGGCAACCCCTCCGCTTCAAACCGCGCCCGAAGCCTCACGTGGCGGGCATGCCACGCCTCCTTTTCGGATTCGTGTCGGGTCATGGAGGCGCAAATGAGCTCCGTTTCGGCGCCTGACGCCGCAAGGACGAGGTGCCACCTAAAAGGTTCCAGCGGCATGGTGGGGTTGCGCAATGCCATCATGGTGACCGCTGTTGGCAACGAGCGACGAGATCTACCGGCCCCGGGTCGGCCGCCAGTTGGGCAACGAATTCCTACCAGCTCGCTAAAGACCGTGGAGGGCGCACTCCTCCCAAGAGCATCGAAGAGCAGCGCAGACGACCATATGCTCCTCGAGGCTGGAAGGGATGCGCTCCTAGTCCTCAGGTCCGCACATGTCAGAGTCAGATCTAGCTAGGCGTTGCCATGGAGGAGAATGCCGGAGCTAGCCAGAGAAGAGACAGGTAATTCAGGAGGGGAGTGGAGTGCAGTGGAATGCCTCTAGGGTTTCGGCCGGAGTGCGGAAAGGGTCCATTTTATGTGGGGTTGGCGGCCAGTGTGGGTCGGATCTGATGTGGCGGGCGTGCTCGGGTGCGTTCGGGCGTCCCATATCAGCCCCAGATTTGGACTGGATATGGGGAGTGCGGGTCATGCCAACTCCAACGCATGACCCAAAATTGTCCGCGACGTCTGTTTGGGCGAAACTTGGCCCAACGGGCTTATGCAAACGAACAAAGTTGTCCGTAGATGTCTGTTTTTGCCGGACCCGACCCCAAACCAGAAGCAAATTTGTGCCAAACATGGGGCAATGTGGACACAGACGGACACTCACGCTATAGCGGTCGGGCCAGCCAGGCCAGCCCGCGAGCACGACGACACGAACCGCCATGGGCCAGGCACGGCACGGGCTAAACAGGCCGTGCCCGGAACGCGGCACTCCTTGTGTCATGCCTGGGCCTGGAGGCTTGGCACGCCGGACGGCACGGCCCGTTTATTATATATATATATTTTCCAATTTTTTATATATATACGTAAAATACAGCCCAATAAGCCTAAAAATCAGTCCAACAGACTGAAAAATATGCAGCCCAGCATGCTAAACGGGCCAACGTGCCGGGCCGTTTACTAAATAGTCCCTGCGTGGGCCGGCACGGCACGACCCACTTACTAAACATGCCTCAGTGGGCCGTGCCATGCGTGGCACGATTAGCATGGGCCGGGCCGTATCGTGCCGGGCCGACCCGTTTGGCCACCTCTGCTCGCGCTGGTTGCCTTCCTCCGCTAGCTGGCCCACAAATCAGCCTCTGCCTCCCCACTATCCTGCTCGACGTGCACGCCCGCCTGCCCCGCGCTAGCGTCGCCGCTGCCCGCCCGCGGTCGCGCCGCCGCAGCAACTGGCGCTGCACGCCGCCGTCGCGACCTCGCCGCCCAACTTGTCCGCGCGTCGCCGCGAGCTCGCTGGCGCAGCCCGTCCCGCCAAGGATGGCGCAGCACGGGGCTCTGAGCTCAAGATCGAGAAGGCACCGCCGGTGAGTGCCCGCGACTCGACGCCCAACCTGTCCACGCGCGACGCCGGGCCAGGAGTAGCAGTTACGTCGGTGCCGGGCACGCGGACGAGGCCGCCGCCGCCGTCAAGAGCGCGTCGGCAGAGCAGCAGAAGGTCCTGGTGCTGCCGTTCTAGTCGGTGACACGGGAAAGAAAATTGGAGTTTTGGTGCCATTCTAAGAAAAATCCCAAATTTTGATAATGTTTTCAAATAACTATATGTTTTTGGATAAATTACTAAGGGGCTGTTTGGATCGATGCTAATGCGTGCCAAGCCAATTTTTTGACGTTGACTGAGTGTGTGGGCAACTGCTTGGAACGAATCCAATTATTTGGCACGCCCTCGAAAGCCCTTCCCGCCGGTTCACTTTCACGTGAACTTTTGCGTCACTATTATCAATATATTCCTGTGTATTAGACCCTATATATGGACGAAGGGAGTACATCCTTGTATAGGCGTGTCTATATGTTTAAAAATTGTGAAACTGAAAATTTTGAATATTTCAAAATAAAGGCCTAGATGGAGCTCACTTCGCGGTGCAGCCATTAGTCGAGCGGGTCATCCTCATCCATGCAGCCAGCGGCCCAAGCTACACGCTTCCGTGCAGCAGAGCCTTGCTCCTGTCATTTGTCAAGCGACAAGACTGGACACTGACGAATCAGTCCACTATCAAGCAGTGTTGCTTCTTTGAGAAATTGATTCACTCCGTATGTGTACACGCCACAATCTCGCAGACAGGCGCAGAGCAATGGCGCCCTAGCCTTCTGTCACAAGCAACAATAGAAGCTGATGTCAAATGCATGCCCTGCGCTGCCATCAGTCCGACCAGACGGCTTTATTCCGGCCACACGGCAACGGCGAGCGGCCAACCACGATTCATGCATGCCCGTGGCCCGTGCCATAAAATCAGCACAGCTCTTCCTTCCTCCCAACGACACCTTAATTGCTTTTTGCACTCTCAACTTCTCAAGAAGTCAAGATGCTGCCCGCCGACGCCTTGCTGCCGGAGGGTGCGACGGCATTGGAGATTCCCTCCGACCGCCCGGCCTCCGTGAACCATTTAAAGGGCCCTGGCTCCCTTGCCGCTGCCACAGCGACCCGCGGCCTCGCCGATCCACACCCACCGGACTTCGTCAAGGTGTACCACCATCACCATGGACGCAGTCCTGATGATGATGATGATACGGCGGTGCGCATTATGCAGAGCGTCGCCCACGCGCGCATCACCCCGTCCGGCACCCCGTGCTGCACGAACCCGGAGGCCTTCATTCGCCGGGTCTTCCGCACCCTGGCACTCGACCTGCCGCATAACTAGACATTCCTCTGTTGTTCCGCAGGCCCGGTCACCGGGACGCGGCCGTGCGCAGGCAGCCGTTCCAGCTCGACGGCGTCACCGTGAATCTCATGCCCCTTCAGGTGGTCTTGAATATCTCCCGCGGCTACATGGTCCATGTCGCACTGCACGACTACCCGATGGAGCAGCGGACGTGGATGGACACCAGAGAGAACTGCTGCAGATTTGGGTTCCTGCGTGAGATGGATACCCGACCTCTCCACGGTCCGAGTTGTCCTTGAGCTCCAGCAGCCACGAGAGATACCTCGCGAGCTCAGGCGCAACTACGACGATGGCTCCTCCAGCATAGTGCCCGTGGAGATCGTCAGGGTCTGGGAGCGCTCTCACTCCTACGACGCCAATGGACGGTACGTGCCCCTCTTCAAGCGCCCACCTGAGAGGCCGATTACTAGTGAAGATGAGGCTCGGAGGGCTCTGGCCATCTGGCTGTATTCAGTGGCATCGGGACATTAGTCTCGGTGATGTTACTTAATTTTCCTGAATTACGAAATCGATGTGTGTGTTCAAGGGTTGGTTCACTACTTCACTGTATGACGTCCATTTGTACCGTGGGGAAGCGTTTCTGCTCCGGTGCTCCCCCCCGGGGCTGAACGTGAGATGGAAAAACACATCGACGGCCAGGATAAACCAAAAACGGTTCATAACGAGGGGCACGATCGTCTTTGTTGCCCCCGCGTATAGCCGTCGAGGAGCCCTGGGAGGCCCGTACGGGCCCGGTTAGATTGTATGCCCGGCCGTATACGTATTTGTATATGGCGGCGTTTCGTGCACGCGTGGAGCCGCCCGCGCGTGGGGCAGCACGTGTCACGGGTAGATTCCAAAACCGTCCTATCATATAAATGTGGACGGCAACCACCTCCGGCCGCATCGCCCACCATTTTCCCCCGCCGCATCGTCTCCCTCTCCCCACTCCCCACTCCCCACTCCCTCTCCTCTCCAACCTCCTCGTCGCCCTCACCGCATCCTCTCCATCGCCATGGCGGACGCAGGAGGGGAGCGCCCCGATTGGGGCGTAGATCTGGTGGAGCAGGCGCGGCAGGTCGCTGCGGGCACCTTTGTGAGGGGACGTGCCGGCGTCCAGCGCGGTGCTCCCCTCGCTGCAGATCTGGAGAAGGCGGGGGCGGGCTGCAGCGGCGCAGTCCAGCCAGATGCGCCCGCTCTGGCGATCTCCGGCGAGGCGCAGAAGGTGGAGGCGGGCTCTAGCGAGGCGCAGAAGGTGGAGGCGGGCTCTGGCTGTTGGGGATCGTAGCAGAAATTTAAAATTTTCTACGCATCACCAAGATCAATCTATGGAGTTATCTAGCAACGAGGGAGAGGAGTGCATCTACATACCCTTGTAGATCGCGAGCGGAAGCGTTCAAGTAAACGGGGTTGATGGAGTCGTACTCGTCGTGATCCAAATCACCGATGACCGAGCGCCGAACGAACGGCACCTCCGCGTTCAACACACGTACGGAGCAGCGACGTCTCCTCCTTCTTGATCCAGCAAGGGGAAAGGAGAGGTTGATGGAGATCCAGCAGCACGACGGCGTGGTGGTAGAAGTAGCGGGCATCTCGGCAGGGCTTCGCCAAGCTCAGCGAGAGGGAGAGGTGTCACGGGAGGGAGAGGGAGGCGCCAGGGGCTGTGGTGCGGCTGCCCTCCCTCCCCCCTCCTATATATAGGCCTCCTGGGGGGGCGCCGACCCTGGGAGATCTGATCTCCAAGGGGGGCGGCGGCCAAGGGGTGGCTTCCCCCCCAAGCCAAGTGGGGGCGCCCCCACCCCTAGGGTTTCCAACCCTAGGCGCAGGGGGAGGCCCAAAGGGGGGCGCACCAGCCCACCAGGGGCTGGTTCCCCTCCCACTTCAGCCCATGGGGCCCTCCGGGATAGGTGGCCCCACCCGGTGGACCCCCGGGACCCTTCCGGTGGTCCCGGTACAATACCGGTAACCCTCGAAACTTTCCCGGTGGCCGAAACTGGACTTCCTATATATAATTCTTCACCTCCGGACCATTCTGAAACTCCTCGTGACGTCCGGGATCTCATCCGGGACTCCGAACAACTTTCGGGTTACCGCATACTAATATCTCTACAACCCTAGCGTCACCGAACCTTAAGTGTGTAGACCCTACGGGTTCGGGAGACATGCAGACATGACCGAGACGACTCTCCGGTCAATAACCAACAGCGGGATCTGGATACCCATGTTGGCTCCCACATGTTCCACGATGATCTCATCTGATGAACCACGATGTCGAGGATTCAATCAATCCCGTATACAATTCCCTTTGTCAATCGGTATGTTACTTGCCCGAGATTCGATCGTCGGTATCCCAATACCTCGTTCAATCTCGTTACCGGCAAGTCACTTTACTCGTACCGTAATGCATGATCCCGTGACCAACCACTTGGTCACTTTGAGCTCATTTTGATGATGCATTACCGAGTGGGCCCAGAGATACCTCTCCGTCATACGGAGTGACAAATCCCAGTCTCGATCCGTGTCAACCCAACAGACACTTTCAGAGATACCTGTAGTGTACCTTTATAGTCACCCAGTTATGTTGTGACGTTTGGTACACCCAAAGCACTCCTGCGGCATCCGGGAGTTACACGATCTCATGGTCTAAGGAAATGATACTTGACATTGGAAAAGCTCTAGCAAACGAACTACACGATCTTTGTGCTATGCTTAGGATTGGGTCTTGTCCATCACATCATTCTCCTAATGATGTGATCCCGTTATCAATGACATCCAATGTCCATAGTCAGGAAACCATGACTATCTGTTGATCAACGAGCTATTCAACTAGAGGCTCACTAGGGACATGTTGTGGTCTATGTATTCACACATGTATTACGATTTCCGGATAACACAATTATAGCATGAACAATAGACAATTATCATGAACAAGGAAATATAATAATAACAATTTTATTATTGCCTCTAGGGCATATTTCCAACAGTCTCCCACTTGCACTAGAGTCAATAATCTAGTTACATTGTGATGAATCGAACACCCATAGAGTTCTGGTGTTGATCATGTTTTGCTCTAGGGAGAGGTTTAGTCAACGGATCTGCTACATTCAGGTCCATATGTACTTTACAAATATCTATGTCTCCATTTTGAACATTTTCACGAATGGAGTTGAAGCGACGCTTGATATGCCTGGTCTTCCTGTGAAACCTGGGCTCCTTGGCAAGGGCAATAGCTCCAGTGTTGTCACAGAAGAGAGTCATCGGGCCCGACGCATTGGGAATCACCCCTAGGTCGGTAATGAACTCCTTTATCCAGATTGCTTCTTGTGCTGCCTCTGAGGCCGCCTTGTACTCCGCTTCACATGTAGATCCCGCCACGACGCTTTGCTTGCAACTGCACCAGCTTACTGCCCCACCATTCAAAATATACACGTATCCGGTTTGTGACTTAGAGTCATCCAGATCTGTGTCGAAGCTAGCGTCGACGTAACCCTTTACGACGAGCTCTTCGTCACCTCCATATACGAGAAGCATATCCTTAGTCCTTTTCAGGTACTTCAGGATATTCTTGACCGCTGTCCAGTGTTCCATGCCGGGATTACTTTGGTACCTTCCTACCAAACTTACGGCAAGGTTTACATCAGGTCTGGTACACAGCATGGCATACATAATAGACCCTATGGCCGAGGCATAGGGGACGACACTCATCTTTTCTCTATCTTCTGCCGTAGTCGGGCATTGAGCCGTGCTCATTTACACACCTTGCAATACAGGCAAGAACCCCTTCTTGGACTGATCCATATTGAACTTCTTCAATATCTTGTCAAGGTACGTACTCTGTGAAAGACCAATGAGGCGTCTTGATCTATCTCTATAGATCTTGATGCCTAATATATAAGCAACTTCTCCAAGGTCCTTCATTGAAAAACACTTATTCAAGTAGGCCTTTATACTTTCCAAGAATTCTATATCATTTCCCATCAATAGTATGTCATCCACATATAATATGAGAAATGCTACAGAGCTCCCACTCACTTTCTTGTAAACACAGGCTTCTCCATAAGTCTGTGTAAACCCAAACGCTTTGATCATCTCATCAAAGCGAATGTTCCAACTCCGAGATGCTTGCAACAGCCCATAGATGGAGCGCTGGAGCTTGCATACCTTGTTAGCATTCTTAGGATCGACAAAACCTTCCGGCTGCATCATATACAATTCTTCCTTAAGAAAGCCATTAAGGAATGCCGTTTTGACGTCCATTTGCCATATCTCATAATCATAGAATGCGGCAATTGCTAACATGATTCGGACGGACTTCAGCTTCGCTACGAGTGAGAAAGTCTCATCGTAGTCAACCCCTTGAACTTGTCGATAACCCTTAGCGACAAGTCGAGCCTTATAGATGGTCACATTACCATCCGCGTCTGTCTTCTTCTTAAAGATCCATTTGTTTTCTATCGCTCGCCGATCATCGGGCAAGTCAGTCAAAGTCCATACTTCGTTTTCATACATGGATCCTATCTCGGATTTCATGGCATCTAGCCATTTGTCGGAATCTGGGCCCGCCATTGGTTCTTCATAGTTCGAAGGTTCACCGTTGTCTAACAACATGATTTCCAGGACAGGGTTGCCGTACCACTCTGGTGCGGAACGCGTCCTTGTGGACCTACGAAGTTCAGCAGTAACTTGATCCGAAGCTTCATGATCATCATCATTAACTTCCTCCCCAGTCGCTGTAGGCACCACAGGAACATCTTCCCGCGCTGCGCTACTTTTCGGTTCGGAAGGGGTGACTATCACCTCATCAAGTTCCACTTTCCTCCCACTTATTTCTTTCGAGAGAAACTCTTTCTCCAGAAAGGACCCGTTCTTGGCAACAAAGATCTTGCCTTCGGATCTGAGGTAGAAGGTATACCCAATGGTTTCCTTAGGGTATCCTATGAAGACGCATTTCTCCGACTTGGGTTCGAGCTTTTCAGGTTGAAGTTTCTTGACATAAGCATCGCATCCCCAAACTTTTAGAAACGACAGCTTAGGTTTCTTCCCAAACCATAATTCATACGGTGTCGTCTCAACGGATTTCGACGGAGCCCTATTTAAAGTGAATGCGGCAGTCTCTAAAGCATAGCCCCAAAATGAGAGCGGTAGATCGCTAAGAGACATCATAGATCGCACCATATCCAATAGAGTGCGATTACGACATTCAGACACACCGTTGCGCTGAGGTGTTCCAGGCGGCGTGAGTTGTGAAACGATTCCACATTTCCTTAAGTGCGTGCCAAATTCGTGACTTAAATATTCTCCCCCACGATCTGATCGTAAGAAATTTATCTTTCGGTCACGTTGATTCTCCACCTCATTATGAAATTCCTTGAACTTTTCAAAGGTCTCAGACTTGTGTTTCATTAGGTAGACATACCCATATCTACTCAAGTCATCAGTGAGAGTGAGAACATAACGATAGCCACCGCGAGCCTCAACACTCATTGGACCGCACACATCGGTATGTATGATTTCCAATAAGTTGGTTGCTCGCTCCATTGTTCCAGAGAACGGAGTCTTGGTCATCTTACCCATGAGGCATGGTTTGCACGTGTCAAATGATTCGTAATCAAGAGACTCCAAAAGTCCATCTGCATGGAGCTTCTTCATGCGCTTGACACCAATGTGACCAAGGCGGCAGTGCCACAAGTATGTGGGACTATCGTTATCAACTTTACATCTTTTGGTATTCACACTATGAATATGTGTAACATCACGTTCGAGATTCATTAAGAATAAACCATTGACCAGCAGGGCATGACCGTAAAACATATCTCTCATATAAATAGAACAACCATTATTCTCGGATTTAAATGAGTAGCCATCTCGCATTAAACGAGATCCTGATACAATGTTCATGTTCAAAGCTGGAACTAAATAACAATTATTGAGGTTTAAAACTAATCCGTAGGTAAATGCAGAGGTAGCGTGCCGACGGCGATCACATCGACCTTGGAACCATTCCCGACGCGCATCGTCACCTCGTCCTTCGCCAGTCTCCGTTTATTCCGCTGCTCCTGTTTTGAGTTACAAATATGAGCAACCGCACCGGTATCAAATACCCAGGAGCTACTACGAGTACTGGTAAGGTACACATCAATTACATGTATATCACATATACCTTTGGTGTTGCCGGCCTTCTTGTCCGCTAAGTATTTGGGGCAGTTCCGCTTCCAGTGACCACTTCCCTTGCAATAAAAGCACTCAGTCTCAGGCTTGGGTCCATTCCTTGGCTTCTTCCCGGCAACTGGCTTACCGGGCGCGGCAACTCCCTTGCCGTCTTTCTTGAAGTTCTTCTTACCCTTGCCTTTCTTGAACTTAGTGGTTTTATTCACCATCAACACTTGATGTTCCTTTTTGATCTCCACCTCCGCTGATTTCAGCATTGAATATACCTCAGGAATGGTCTTTTCCATCCCCTGCATATTGAAGTTCATCACAAAGCTCTTGTAGCTCGGTGGAAGCGACTGAAGGATTCTGTCAATGACCGCGTCATCTGGGAGATTAACTCCCAGCTGAGTCAAGCGGTTGTGCAACCCAGACATTTTGAGTATGTGCTCACTGACAGAACTATTTTCCTCCATCTTACAACTGAAGAACTTGTCGGAGACTTCATATCTCTCGACCCGGGCATGAGCTTGGAAAACCATTTTCAGCTCTTCGAACATCTCAAATGCTCCGTGTTGCTCAAAACGCTTTTGGAGCCCCGGTTCTAAGCTGTAAAGCATGCCGCACTGAACGAGGGAGTAATCATCAGCACGTGATTGCCAAGCGTTCATAACGTCTTGGTTCTCTGGGATGGGTGCGTCACCTAGCGGTGCTTCTAGGACATAATCTTTCTTGGCAGCTATGAGGATGATCCTCAGGTTCCGGACCCAGTCCGGATAGTTGCTGCCATCATCTTTCAGCTTGGTTTTCTCTAGGAACGCGTTGAAGTTGAGGGCAACGTGGGACATTTGATCTACAAGACATATTGTAAAGATTTTAGACTAAGTTCATGATAATTAAGTTCATCTAATCAAATTATTCAATGAACTCCCACTCAGATAGACATCCCTCCAGTCATCTAAGTGAAACATGATCCGAGTCAACTAGGCCGTGTCCGATCATCACGTGAGACGGACTAGTAAACATCGGTGAACATCTTCATGTTGATCGTATCTTCTATACGACTCATGATCGACCTTTCGGTCTTCCGTGTTCCGAGGCCATGTCTGTACATGCTAGGCTCGTCAAGTCAACCTAAGTGTATTGCGTGTGTAAATCTGGTTTACACCTGTTGTATTCGAACGTTAGAATCTATCACACCCGATCATCACGTGGTGCTTCGAAACAACGAACCTTCGCAACGGTGCACAGTTAGGGGGAACACTTTCTTGAAATTATTATAAGGGATCATCTTACTTACTACCGTCGATCTAAGCAAATAAGATGTAAAACATGATAAACATCACATGCAATCAAATAGTGACATGATATGGCCAATATCATTTTGCTCCTTTTGATCTCCATCTTCGGGGCGCCATGATCATCTTCGTCACCGGCATGACACCATGATCTCCATCATCGTGTCTTCATGAAGTTGTCACGCCAACGATTACTTCTACTTCTATGGCTAACGTGTTTAGCAATAAAGTAAAGTAATTTACATGGCGTTATTTAATGACACGCAGGTCATACAAAAAATAAAGACAACTCCTATGGCTCCTGCCGGTTGTCATACTCATCGACATGCAAGTCGTGATTCCTATTACAAGAACATGATCAATCTCATACATCACATATATGGGTGCCAGGGGCTGTGGTGCAGCTGCCCTCCCTCCCTCAAAAAGAGCTTCTCAAGGGCTGGATTTGTTTGTGTTGGATTGGGGCTTCTGAAGGAGAGGGGAAGGGGCAGTCTATGCTTATTTAGTTTGGGTTAGTAGTGGAATTTTGCCGTTGCTTCAGACATATTTACAGCATTGAACATCCTCTCCAATGCCGTTGCTTCAGAGATAAAAGCACCTTGGGGTTTTTTCAGATGCTTATTAGATTAGTAGTGGAATTTTGCTTGTTAGATTTTAATTAGTATGAGGTTGAATACCTTATTTAAGGGGGAATTTAAGGTCAGATAGACGTCATATGATTATTAGATCTGTAGTTCAATGCTGCAGACATATATGATTATTTGATTTGATCTGTGGTTCAATGATACTGGATGTAAACATATTTGATTTGGAAGGCATTAATTTTGATGTGCCAATGAATTGATTTAGATGATACAAGATTCATCTATAGTATAATTTGTTGTTGTTTAGGAAGTAATGAAATTTTAGATGTTTGTTGGAGATGTATGCATTTATAGTTGAAGTTGTACCTAATTAACTACTGCATTATGTTAATATGTGTAGGAGCTTTGCTGCATTATCCCAAAAACAGTAATTTGTGCATATTAAAATTTGTAGTTGGCTTCTGTAATTAGTAGCAATGGATGTAATTTCATATTTAGGGGGCTAGGAGATAACTCACTTTACAATTGCAGAAGGGTGGCCTCAAAAACAGTAACATGGCCTTGAAATATTGTCCTTGCCCAAAATTTTATAAACCAAATGTTGTAGGCAGGCCTATTGTCCAGCCTCATAAAATTAACCTGACCAGAGATTTTCCTCTTGTGCAAATACTTATGATGAATTACAAAAATATGCAGCTAGGATGTCACCATTGTATAACTATGAAGTAAACATTCCAAGGCAGGATCCTAGCAACAAAAAATACTATATGTTTCCATTAAGTAGTGTGTGTGTGTGGGGGGGGGGGGGAATTCCCTCAAAAGAAAAGTGTTGGGTTAATCCAGGGAATGTCAAGAATCCAGCTTGGATTTTCATTAGCATTTATGAAGGAAAGCATTTGTCTGTTGATTGATTGCTTAGATTCTGTATTTAAAAGGAAAGCATTTGGTCACTTGCAACATACCAATGTGGTTCACATTCACAATTTTGTCTGTAATGACATTCTTTGAACTGCAATTCAATTCATTGTAATTGATGTGCTTGTTTGACAATATAGCAGGAGGAGGAGGATCTTGTGGGCAACAAGAGGAAGTGGGACAAGACTGGGTTCTACCCATATGACTCTGATGAAGATGAGCCGTATGAGGTAAGGCCTAGTTGAAATGTTATTTGTGCATTCAGTTAGTATCACGTGTTTATAGTATTTGAATGCATAATGTATTAATGTCAATCATTAATGTGTGCAGTATGAATCTGGAGATGATGTGGTCGAGGGGAACGTCGAGTCCTTTGAAGAGAAGGTGGTGTTGAAGATCAGGGCCCAAGGATCTGGTATGTACCACAACTGGAGGACGGAAAAGTACCGCTGCCCCTTCTGCAGCAAGCCCAAGCCCAGGTCTGGGTTATTGGAGCATCTGATGGAACATTGCCGGGCTACATCGATCTCCAGTGATGAGTACAAGATCAGGGCTCAGCATTCTGCCCTCCTGAAGGTCCTGAGAAACCCTAACCTCTAGTCCTACATCATGCTGATCATCAGAAGCTGGAAGCCGTACTCATCATCAGTATATTTGATGATGTTTTACTTTTGGAAAGCTGCATCTGAGTCTGAACTGGTTGGAAACTACCTCTATTAATGTAATGTAATGTATTGTATTGTATTGTGTGTCTGAACTGGATCTGTTGTGAACTGCCTGGTACCTGTGGTGGTAACCTAGAATGCTATCTATATATGTGTGGCCTTAACTTTATTGGTGGTGAATGCTTCCTTCATGTTTAGTTGTTGTTTCGATGGTGCAATGATCACAAATGGCGCTTCAGTGTTGCTTCAGACATGCTGCAACACTTGTCTATGTTGTGGGCAAGTGCAACATGCTGTGCGCATGTGCCAATTATACCAAATATTGAATCTGGCAATGTTCCAAATTGGCTGTCATGAATTATAGTACATGGGGTTTGGTAAAGTTACTGATAATTGTTCATCCTCACACATTCCATCAATGCATAATTTGAATAAGCAAAAAGATCAAATGTTCCATCATTTGAACCAATGTTGCAATAACAGAACAAATATTCCATCATCAAAGTGTGAAGGAATTAAATGTAAATTTAGAAGAGTAATGTAATACTAGTTAAAAATAATGTGTGCAAAAAAAGGAATTTGAAATAAGATCTACTTTATTTTTTAATAAAGTTATATTACCCTACTTATTCGAATTTTGAAAATGTCACTTATTTATAAGAAAAGAAAATATAAATATTCAAAAGATGTGTTTGATAAAAATACCTTTTGAATTTGTATGTTATTATTTGAGGGGTCATGTAATTTTTATGTTATTTTTTGAGTGCTCACGTAATTTTTATGTAAAGTGAAGGAAAAGGAAAAAAAATAAACAAAAGGAAAAGCATGGGCCAGCCTAGCCATCTTGGAAACCTAACTTTATAAATAAAAAAATTCAAAAAAAATAAGAGGGCATTAAAAAAATAAAAAAATATAAGAGGGCATTAAAAATAAACAAATATAAGACGGCATTATAAATTAAAAAAAATTCAAAAAATAGAAAGAAAATATAAGAGGGCATTATAAATTTTAATGAAAATATAAGAGGGCATTACAAATAAATATAAGAGGGCATTAGAAATTTCAAAGAAATGATGGAAAAAGAATATTTTACAATGCCCCCCTGAGGTGTAGACCGATGTTTTGACCAGCTAGTCTAGAGGGCATTATAAATTAATAAAAATTCAAAAAATATAAAACCTTGGAAACCTAGCTTTGTTTGTGCAAGAGATCATGTGTGCCAGAATTGAGGTCATTTGGAGGTGGTCGAAAAAATGACCGCATTCCGGAGGGGCCATTTGGTCTAACTTAAGCCAGTTTTTGAACAAATGTGATTTTTCCCACCACCTCCAAATCACCCAAACATTCTTGAACATGGTGACCCACATGTGCCAATCATGCCTATGAAAGAAAATTTGGGAAAAAGAATATTTTACAATGCCCCCCTGAGATATAGACCGATGTTTTGACCAGTCAGTCTAGAGGGCATTATAAACTAATAAAAAATTCAAAAAAAATATAAAACCTTGGAAACCTAGCTTTGTTTGTGCAAGAGATCATGTGTGCCAAAGTTGAGGTGATTTGGAGGTGGTCGAAAAAATGACCGCATTCCGGAGGGGCCATTTGGTCTAACTTAGTCCTGGCCATGGGCAGCCCGGCCCGAACGGCCCGGCCCGAAAAAGCCCGACCCGGCCTGACGTCGCTCCTGAGCCGGGCTCGGGCCTAGATTTTGAGCCCGAAGACCGGGTCGGGCCGGGCCCGAGCCCATCGTTTTCGCATTTTCCTGAAGGACGGGTCGGGCCGGCCCGAAGCCCGATGGGCTTTTACGTGTTTGGGCCGGGCTCGGGCCCAGAAAACAGGCCCGACGGCCGGGCCGGGCCGGGATCGGGCCTGGGTTTTTTGCGTCGGGCTTGGCTAGGCCCAGCCCGAAGCCCGGCCCGGCCCGAGGTATGGCCAGGTATAGTCTAACTTAAGCCAGTTTTTGAACAAATGTGATTTTTCCCACCACCTCAAATCACCCAAACTTTCTTGAACATGGTGACCCACATGTGCCAATCATGCCTATGAAAGAAAATTTGGAAAAAGAATATTTTACAATGCCCCCATGAGGTATAGACCGATGTTTTGACCAGTCAGTCTAGAGGGCATTATAAATTAATAAAAAATTCAAAAAAATATAAAACCTTGGAAACCTACCTTTGTTTGTGCAAGAGATCATGTGTGCTAAAGTTGAGGTGATTTAGAGGTGGTCGAAAAAAACCCTAGAACACTGCCTCGGCGTGACGCAACGTGCGTTTTGTGTTCGAATTCGTGCACACCTTGCCTGGCGGGCCACATTGGCCATGCTCACATGCTCCCAAAATTTGAGGTCATCTCATGCATGCCCCCACATGCACCATGTACAAGCCGGGCCATTCGGGTCTGCCGGAGGGCAAGTTTGAAATAGGTTTTCCTTGCCGGACGCACCAAGTGATCCCAAACTTTTTGCACACCTTACCATGACCATGGCATGCATGTGGGAGGAGAATTCATACACCACGGCCTCATTTTTGTTGAAATCCCATTAATATCCATGTGTATTACATGTAAGTGGGCATGTGTAAAATTTATTAGATGACTTGAAGGTCAAAACATTAACTTGTCATATATGCAAAAAATGTGTATTGAATGCAAGTGAGCATGTGTATAATTTAGTGTGTGATTTGAAGATCAATGCACATGGCAATATGCCAAAAAAAGTGCCCACCTACCAGAGCAGGAGAATTCATACTCCACGGCCTGCATACAACTAGGAACCCTGCCGTGCATGGGCCAGGATGCAGGCCCGTGGTGCAGAATATCTCTGCTGCTAGTAGGCCCCACGGGGCAGAGGGGACGAGAGTTAGGCAATGTACTGCCTGCAATTGATAGGAGCTTGGGAGGGGAGTCGCAACCGGGTATATAAACCGGTGCGGCGCTCTCTCGCTTGGCGAGGTGGGACTAAACTCCCACCACCCAACGGTTGTGCGCTGCGATGTGCCCTGCGCGGCTCGCCTTGGGCCCAATTCGGGCGGGCTGGCCCAGGGCAGCCTTACCCGCGCGCTGATCTGTTTGATATTCTCTTTGTTTTTCACTTCTTAACTCCAAAATTTCTTTTCTTGTTTATATTTCTAATATTTAAAATCAAATCTCTTTTTTCTATATTATTTCTAACAGTGTTTACTAAAATTAAAAATTATGCCAAATTCTGTTGTGTTTTATTTCATTTGTTCGTTCTCTTTTTATATTGATAATATTTACGAAATATAAACTAAAATGGTGTGTTTTATTTCAATTCTTCATTCTAATATTTCTTATCTTTATTATTTTGAAATATTTTTAGTTTGTAAGATAAAATGTTCTGTTTTATTTCACTTCTTCATTATAATATTTGTTCTCTTCTTTATATTTTAAATATTTCCAAAATGTAAGATGATATGTTATCTTTTATTTCACTTCTTCAGTCTAATAGATCTTATCTTTTTTATATTTGAATTATTTTTTAAATGTAAGATAATATGTTGTCTTTTATTGCACTTATTCATTCAAATTTTCTTCTGTTTTCTATATTCTCCTCTTTTCTTTGTTTTGACAGTTATAAATTTAAATAATGTAAGATATAATGTTGTCTCATATTTCACTTTTCATGGTTGTCTTTCCTAATTATAAATTTTCTTTTCTGTTTCATACTTGAAATATTACTAAATCAAATATAGTTGGGACAATCGCATGTATGCCTCCACTTGCACCATGTACTACAAGCAGGTTTTCTTCTCGGTCTCACCAATTGATACCAAACTTTTATGCACACCCTACGATGAGCATAGCAAGCATGCCTGGCAACTACCGTTCATTTCCGACACTCTATGGATTTTGTAGGCGTTTTGCGGTGATAAAACCCTAGAACAGTGCCCCGACGTGACGCAACGTGCGTATTGTGTCCGAATTCGTGCACACCTTGCCTGGGGGCCACATTGGCCATGCCCACGTGCTCCCAAAAAGTTGGGGTCATCTCATGCATGCCTCCACATGAACCATGTACAAGCCGGACCATTCGGGTCTGCCGGAGGGCAAGTTTGAAAGTGGTTTTCCTTGCCGGTCCCACCAAATGATCCCAAACTTTTTGCACACCCTACCATGACCATGGCATGCATGTGGGAGGAGAATTCATACACCACGGCCTCATTTTTTTGAAATCCCATTAATATCCATGTGTATTACATGTAAGTGAGCATGTGTAAAATTTATTAGATGATTTGAAGGTGAAAACATTAACTTGTCATATATGCAAAAAAATGTGTATTGAATGCAAGTGAGCATGTGTATAATTTAGTGTGTGATTTGAAGATCAAAACACATGGCAAAATGCCAAAAAATGTGCCCACCTACCAGAGCAGGAGAATTCATACACCCCGGCCTGCATACGACTAGGAACCCAGCCGTTCATGGGCCAGGATGCAGGCCCGTGGTGCAGAATTTCTGCTGCTAGTAGGCCCCACGGGGCAGAGGGGACGAGAGTTAGGCAATGTACTGCCTGCATATGATAGGAGCTTGGGAGGGGAGTCGCAGCCGGGTATATAAACCGGTGCGGCACACTCTCGCTTGGCGAGGTGGGACGAAACTCCCACCACCCCACGGCTGTGCGCTGCGCTATGCCCTGCACAGCTCTGCCTTGGGCCCAATTCGGGCGGGCTGGCCCAGGGCAGCCTTACTCGCGCGCTGATCTGTTTTATATTTTCTTTGTTTTTCACTTCTTAACTCCAAAATTTATTTTATTGTTTATATTTCTAGTATTTAAAATCAAATCTATTTTTTCTATATTAGTTCTAACAGTGTTTACTAAAATTAAAAAAATATGCCAAATTCTGTTGTGTTTTATTTCATTTGTTCGTTCTCTTTTGTATATTGATAATATTTACGAAATATAAACTACAATGGTGTGTTTTATTTCAATTCTTCATTCTAATATTTCTTATCTTTATTATTTTTGAAATATTTTTAGTTTGTAAGATAAAATGTTCTGTTTTATTTCACTTCTTCATTCTAATATTTGTTCTCTTCTTTATATTTGAAATATTTCCAAAATGTAAGATAATATGTTATCTTCTATTGCACTTCTTCATTCTGATAGATCTTATCTTTTTTACATTTGAATTATTTTTTAAATGTAAGATAATATGTTGTCCTTCCTAATTATAAATTTTATTTTCTGTTTGATACTTGAAATATTATTAAATCAAATCTAGTTGGGACAATCGCATGCATGCCTCCACATGCACCATGTACTAGAAGCAGGTTTATCTTCTCGGTCTCACCAATTGAGACCAAACTGTATGCACACCCTAGGATGACCATGGCAAGCATGCATGGCGAGTATCGTTCATTTCCGTCACTCGATGCATTTTCTAGGGTTTTTCCGGCGACAAAACCCTACAACACTGCCCCCACGTGACGCAACGTGCGTTTTGTGTCCGAATTCGTGCACACCTTGCCTGGGGGACCACATTGGCCAAGCCCACATGGTCCCAAAAGTTGGGGTCATCTCATGCATGCTTCCACATGCACCATGTACAAGCAGGACCATTCGGGTCTGCCGGAGGGCAGGTCTGAAAGTGGTTTTCCTTGACGGTCCCACCAAATGATCCCAAACTTTATGCATACCCTAGGATGACCATGGCATGCATGCATGACAAGTATCGTTCATTTCCGACACTCGATGCATTTTCTAGGGTTTTTCCGGCGACAAAACCCTACAACACTGCCCCCACGTGACGCAACGTGCGTTTTGTGTCCGAATTCGTGCACACCTTGCCTGGGGGACCACATTGGCCAAGCCCACATGGTCCCAAAAGTTGGGGTCATCTCATGCATGCTTCCACATGCACCATGTACAAGCAGGACCATTCGGGTCTGCCGGAGGGCAGGTCTGAAAGTGGTTTTCCTTGACGGTCCCACCAAATGATCCCAAACTTTATGCATACCCTAGGATGACCATGGCATGCATGCATGACAAGTATCGTTCATTTCCGACACTCGATGCATTTTCTAGGGTTTTTCCGGCGACAAAACCCTACAACACTGCCCCCACGTGACGCAACGTGCGTTTTGTGTCCGAATTTGTGCACACCTTCCCTGGGGGACCACATTGGCCATGCCCACATGGTCCCAAAAGTTGGGGTCATCTCATGCATGCCTCCACATGCACCATGTACAAGCAGGACCATTCGGGTCTGCCGGAGGGCAGGTCTGAAAGTGGTTTTCCTTGCCGGTCCCACCAATTAGGAAGTCATAAATAGGACAACATTTAATCATACATATTTGAAATGAAATTGAAAACAATGAGAAGAAGTGATATGGAATTATGAAACATGAACAAAAAATAGGAATAAGAAGGAGAAAACATAAAATAACAGGAAAACCAAATTAAAAGGGAAAGAGGAACAATACATTTGAATGTATAATATTGTAGAAATGATAGAGATACTATAAATATTGTTGAACATATACAAGTATACAATAACTAATAGGTGTCACAAAGAGTTTTTTTAGGGAAGAACCAATGATATTTATTTTGAGGGAAGAAACAATGCAGGTAGGTGGGCCGGCCCAGACCGCAAATAACTGTCGGATCCATATTGCGGGGCCCACAACGCTGCGCTTTCCATGCACGTCGATCACACGCACGTCGATCACGGGAGTAGTTGCCGTTCTGTTACACAATTCTGGGATCGTGCTAATCCATATGTTCCTAATCCCTACGATTGAGGAGCACGTTCAGCCTCGCTTCAACGGAGGAAAATATAGATCGCGAGATTGGCCACAGGGAAGTTACGACGACCTAGGAGTCGACCTCGTATATAATCTCCTCCTCCTCGCACATGTCGTCGACTAGATCGCCTCCTGCCGGCGAGTCGTCGACAGCTCCGTCCGCCGCATCCCACACGCCACAAAAACCCTGAGAAGATCAAGGTCATCCGCACGTGCAGGCCGACCTCAACGAACTACTTCGACAACGCATCGCCGACTTCTTTCATCTTCGTCGACCGATCAAGTAAATTGTCCTCCTTACCTCGCGCCTTCATAGCAAGCTACTTCCTCCGTCTCGTTGCTTTGATGGACTTAGGTTTACCACATATTTTCAACTAGTATCAACTCGACTAGATGCGTTCTGACCAGATGGCGTAGATGAAAACAATCTTTGGTTCTTTCATAGCATGGTAGAATAAGATGTTGTTTCTCGAGAAGCATGATGCAATAGATTTTTTGTCACATGATCCAATTATATTTTTGTCACACGATCCAATTATATTGTTGTGCACATAGAACATTAAAGAGTTATTAGCATTAGATGTTGATGAACCTCAAATAGGTACCATTGCTATAGACTCTAGTTATTTACAGCTGATCAATTTGTCACCCTGTTAATAAGACAACCAGACGAATTAGTAACAGTTTACCATATTAAATTTATTGATTATATAATTTATCTGATACTCAAAGAACTTGATCAGATGCAAGTAAATTCAATTACCAATTGTAGTTATTTTTTTATTGCCTCATGTCAGCACACACTTGGCTGCATGTTGCAGTATACATGGTGCTAGTTTTATATTTGCATTAGTGTTATTTTTGCATTAGTGTTAGCTACTTCTAGAAAGTTTTATATTTTTGCATGTCTGTTGTTATTTTTGCTTTAGTGTTCACTAATGTCACGAAGTTATATATTTTCTTTCAACAGGATGGACAAGCTGAATGGAGAAATAGTAGGCGCCGTTGAGAAATGGTGCAAGCTTGTTGCAGCTCTATCGAGCGGTCAACGCGCTAGAGTGGTTGATTCAACATTGCACAGCATGCTGCAGATACCATCTATTAAGATGCGTACCCTACTGATTAGGTATATGATTGAGAATTTTCAGGCCAGCACGGCCAGATTCATTATACAAGAGCAGGTTGGGGAGGTGACTCTCGGTGCGGTCGACGTCGAGTGCATCTTTAACCTCGAGAACCAAGGACTGTCCGCTTCGGACATTCTGACTGAAGAAGGCGAGGACATCAAGGAGCGGGTGCCGCCACAATTTCTCAGTAAGACATCAGAAAACATAGTGATAGATAATCTCATTGAGGACATAATTAAAAGTAAAGCCACCGACGACGATTTCCTTCGGAAAGTAGTCCTTGTCCTGTTAGGAACAATTATTGCTCCCATGTCGAGCAAGATTGTGCCAAAGCAGTACTACGCTTTGGTCGATGATGTGAAACGTATTTCAAAGATTAACTGGAATGCCTTCACCCTGCGTGTTCTCCTTGATTGCCTTCGCATAGTGAAGAAAGGCAAACACCTCCGCCAATGGCCGAAAGGCAATTTGGCTCTCTTGCAGGTACACATATGAGACCTGTTGCATAATGTCAATTATCATATCATTGCAATTTTATGTGATGTATTGTACTAACTCTAAATCCTTATATTTTTTTGTAGTACTTGTACTGGGAGAAGGTGCAACCGGTCGAAGGCGAATGCGCCTATAATCCCAACTTGTCCATACAACCTCTTATGAGGAACTGGACCGAAGGTGCAGCCACTAGGAGAGATCGGTTCGACTATGACAATGGGCGCGGCCGTGGTAACGTCAGGGTAAGTCATTGTGTTCCGTCTTTCTTAAATGTTTTGTAACTTAATAATATTTATTTTTTATTCATCACATGTACTTCAATATCGCATGCAGATCGAAAATAATATCACCCAGGAGTATAGGGCTCAGGAGCCCAACATCCCAAATAATGCGCCTACCATGAAGCCAAAAACCAAGCCTGCAAATGGAAACGCAAAGAAGTCGACGACAGCCCCAATGTCGGAAGATTTGATGGAGCTTCTAATGAAGCGGTGCATGGACTTCATACACACCCAGATGAGGCAAATCCATGATCAAGTTGCTGAGGTGTCACACCCAAACTTTATAGTTTACAGTATGTTTGCTGTTTTAAACCATGCTAGCATTACTAAATTTATATTTCTATTGCAGAGGTTGTTGGAGAAGTTGAACAAATCAGGTGTCATGTACAAGCCGGCTGCTGCCGTGCCATCCGCGGACAATGATGTGGATGAAGAACTGGATTCGTTCGAGAACGGTCCATATGAAAAGAAGGAATTCGTGTACAAGGATGACATAGACTCACGCGGAGAGCCTGTCATTGACATGACGCAGCCTGATGAAGTGGTTCCCAACCATAAAACCGTACCTGAGGTACTATGTATATATATTTCTGTCTATAATTTTCTCCTTTAATTTATTTACGTGCTGAAATGTTCACACGATTTTGTTTGCCAAACAGAAAACCCCACCGAAGATGAATGGACACAAGGAAGCTTCACCTATTAGGCGTAATGATGAATGTGGCGCTACACCCGAAAACCCTTGGGTCGTTGGTACTTCTACTCAAGCACCTTCATCGGACATAGACATTTGTCCATCTTCTGTCAGCAAGTTCATGGCTAAGGCGAATGGAAAAAAGGGTGCAACAATCGATAAGGATGAGGAAGTTATGTCCGGTAAGCGCAAGAGGACCGTTCCTAAGAAATTTGAATCCCCCTACGCACTTGACAAGCCCAGCAGGCGTCCCAACCGTGGTCAGAAACCCTCCGGTACTTCTACTGCTACTAGAGGTATCGTAACTAACTTTCTTATTTTGTTATATGCTACGAATGCATATGATCACCATTGTTGACGTTCATATTATTTCATGCAGCTCTGTTTTCTGAAAATCATGAGCCGGAGGTTGTGGCAGATGAGTTGACGCCGGAAATAATTGATGCAGCTGTTTCATTTGTCGAGTTAGCTGCTAGCACCGAGAAGAATAAGGGGAAGAAAGTTTACTACAGTGAAGGGCGTGGCATATCTCTGACTTCCGAAAGGATTCGACCGGTACTAACTCACAGATGGCTGTCGGACGATGTAAGTACTACTTGCATGTCCTGTTATTAAAATTCTCAATAATCTATGTCTCAACTTTCAACATGTAATGCCCTGATATTCTATGAAGGTAATTGATGCTTATATGGGACATTTGGAGCTGCGCGTTGGTCATGATCGTTACCTCTGTCCAGCGTGGAGGTCCAAATTCCTTGTAGATCGTGCTATCGCACGAGACGATCCATTGCCGTCGAGCTGCAACATGGATAGTGCTCTGTCCAAAGCTGGAGCAGTTAATAGAGTCACGAAAGAGTATACTGTGCGTGATAAGGTACGTTATGTTTGTAATTCTTCACTACAGGACATTTCATCAAGTATTTCGTTTGATCCACAATGGTTTTTTGCACTGTAGACGTATATCGCGTTGAATATCGACAATGCCCACTGGATGACCGTGGTCATGCACTTGATCAAGCAAGAATTCCAAGTTCTCGATTCGCTCTATCCTCTGGACCTGACAGAAAAGACTGTGAAAGCACTGGTAATATAACCAACATTTGTACCATTGGTCTTACATGTTGTTTATGATTATTCTTTAACACTATCCTCTTTATAGCGAATGGCTATAGCACACGATATGCACCTAGCAAATCTTATTACACCAGGGAAATATCCGGACGTAAGTAAGTGGCCTATCAAGGAGTATGACATGCCCCAGCAAGAGGATGGGTGAGTTAATAGGACATCATGCACATTCAAACAACAACACACATGTTCGTATTGCCCACCGCTAATGTTTGCATATGTACCAGGAACTCTTGTGGCCTTTTTGTCACAGAATGTCTAGAACATTGGGACGGGGACCGAATGACCCGCGATTTTTCACAGGTATGCTGTTATTTACGTTTGTAGACTAGCTACTATGGTCGTGTAGCAACTTCGGTTCATGTAACCTTTATGTCATTTTTTGCAGGCCACCGTTGACGCAAGGAGAAGACGTTTCGTCGCGGAGTTGATTATGTCACCTTCGAACACGATGGAGTGTGTGAAGAACAAAATTCACGAAATCGCAAGGAAAAGGCGCGCCTGAAGAATTCATGCGGCATGCAAGATTGAAGTTTTAGTGGTTTGGATTTAGTCCGGTCGAAGGTTTCGACGGCATGATTATCTTAGGGGTTCTATCATTTTTATGTAATAAACAGGGCATCTCGAATATTGTGACACATACATGTGTATGTGTCTGTCAGACAATTCGCTCGTATCAGACAATTCGGTCATACAATTCGCTCGGAGAAGACAATTTGGTCGTACCAATAAAGTTTTGGCTTCACTTATCAATTGTTCTTGCTTAATATTTTTCTCGTTCTCCAATTTTTTATAATTGTATTTTTCACGGCTTCACTTATCAAGTGTTCTTGCTTAATATTTTTCTCGTTCTCCAATTTTTTATAATAGTCTATTTTTCTCTTCAACTGCTCTCGTAAGTTTCATATTAAAATTTTCACAATCTTTACTTTTTAAAAAACTCTACCAAGCTTAGCCTTCTGCCTTAGCTATCTGCATGTCATCATCTTGCATAATCTCCTGGTAATTCCCCCTCATCACATGATTATGAAAAGTGGTCATGGTAGATAAGTAAATATGTCGAGCCAAAATGTAATATTACATTGATCAAAATTAGTCATGTCAGCTCGTTGGCTCTATCGCGTGTTATCAGGCATCATGTTTTTTCTATTTTGTTTTACAAACCTATCGTTTTTTTATTGTATGTATAATTAACTTTTTCTGTACTCACCATGATGCCAGGCACGACCCATCTAACCACGTGAGGGGCCCCACAAGCGGGCTATCGTGCCGGCAGCGTTACACCAGCCCATTTTGCCAGGTTCACATCGATCTTTCCCCTTTTCTCGCTTCCCTTTCCAAATCCCTAGCCCTCTCTCTCCATTTGCGCCTCCAAATCTCGACGGTGAAAGCATGACAGCGAGCTGGGCGTCGGGCGGCGGCGATTGCGGCGAGAAGAGCGGTGGCGACCGCAAGTTAGGTCGAACCCTGGGTCCTGGAAGCAGGTGGGGCGGATTCAGTGGCACAGGAGGCAGCGGCAGCGGATCGAGTGGAACAGGGGACGGGGGTTTCGTGGGCGGCGGCGGGCCGGGAGAACCCACGGCTAGGGTTTCTTCAGTGCTACACTTTGGTGGCAAAAAGGTAAGTTCTTTACCGTTGTTCTTTACATCCCAGCATTATCGCCCACAATTCATCACCTGTGGCCATGACAAGCTCCATCTATGTGGTCATCAGGAAACTCCTGGTGGCCGTGTCTGCATAGATGCAGACAATTTTGGCAGCGCACTCGGGGGATGTGTGTTTGAGGTTAGTCTACTGAGCATGATCTTCAAACTAGTACTGCTATTGCGGTCAAGCTGCAAAAAAGTTCAGTGTTTAACGCTTGCAGTGACAAGTTCAGTTATAAAATGACTTGAATTGCTCATGATTTATTTAGGATGATATCACTTCTGAGTATGTTGAATGGGTTGATGGGGAGTGGGATAGCAAAGCAAAGTCAGTCATTAAGTATCTTGCCATGAAGAACAAGAAACTGGAGACTAAGATTACAGAATATGAAGCTGAAATTAAAAGGAATGAGAAAGAAAAGAGGGCAATGGTTAAGATGCACAAGGAAATATTGCTCTATAGGGATAGGATTTTAGGATTTGGAGGTCTTCTGTATCTTGGCCTGCTTGCCATTATGATTGCTGTCATAGTTAGCAAGTAGATTGTTCATAAAGTTATTGACATCATTGTAATTGACATGATGAAATGCTGCTGAATTATTTGCTATTCAGTTTATGGGCAAAGTGTAACAGAGATTGCAGCATAAATAACATGGGGCCATCATGATTGGTAGACAATGCACTTTTGGCATGTTCTATATTTGGCAGACAATGCACTTTTGGCATTTCTATATTTGGCAACAATGCACTTTTGGCATGTTCTATATTTGGTATGTGATGCACATGGGCACATCACCTAGCAACACTACTGATTTATGCAGCAGCCCAGTTCATTGTCTTGTTGCAACATAGGAGCAACATCTAGCAGCACCTACACCATTGATGCAACACTGAAGCAAAGCAACAGTACATATTCAATATTTAAAAATTTAACTGAACTTGACACTTAGGGTCAGCAGTAGATATTCAGTTCTTCAGCCACAAAGAACCCGATCAAACCGTACCGATTGCATAACTTATATGCTTAAATATAAAAGAATACCTAACCAACATCAAACCCAAAATAATGTTAACTTATATGCTGAAACATATAACAACATACCTAACTTAAGATAACCAGCCACTTCCTCCTCCTTCAGCAACTGTGCCCATCTTCACTTCTTCAGAAATTTGAGGCGGCGTGAGCGGTGCACCACACACGGAGAAGCCTTCTTCTTGACCGCCGTTCTGTTCGACAGCTGCGCCACCTGATCCTGAGCCACCTCCTCTTCTTCCACCTTCACTATGTCAGGGAGGAGGGGAAGGAGCTCGACGTCGATGGGCATTGTCTTGCCACCCTCGACGGCGACCGGCGCTACCATCTGCACAGCATGCTCCTCGCCCTCCTCATGGTCATCAAGGATGACCAGTGCCTCCTCCACGTCATCCTCCACGACGTCAGAGCCCAACGGCAGCACTAGCTTCGGCACGTGGCGGACCTGGTAGTCCGGGCTGACGGGCGCAGGGAGAGAGAGCTCGACGTCGACGCGCTCCGCCCTCGACGCGACGCGTGCTAAATCTGGCCGCAGCGTAATGGTGGTGGAGCGGTACATCCACCACCTTGCGCGTTGAACAGGGGAGTCGCTCAGTGTGGCCACTCGCATTGCCCACACGAGGAGGACTGCCGGCGGGACGCCGTGGCCGTAGGGGAAGGTGCGCTTCCTCTCGGCGTCAGTGAGGACTTTGACGAGGCCACACGCGTGGTTGACCAACATCTCCGTGCTGGGGAACCAGCCGCACACCTCCGTCAACTGCGCGCGCCACCCCTCCTCATCGCCGGCGAGGTCCATCATCGCTCTCTGCCAGCCGAGGCTTCTCTCCATGGAGGCGGCTGCAGCGGTCGCCGGCGAAGGTTTTCTCGATCTACTGTAGGTGGGTATAAGAGGGGAGTTCGAACAGGGGCCCGTGGGAGGTGGGTGAGTGTGTGGTGGGGAGGAGAGTGGGACAGTTACTTATTTAATGGCATTTAGGACGTGGGTAGGGGAAATGTACAATATTCTTTCTACCTCCCGGCCCGGCCATAACACAGTAAAGAATTTTTTTGATTTATGTTTAGAGGGAAACATCTTTCTTTATTTAAAGACTGGGATACAATCAAGGGGCGAAAGCCTCCAAACCAAAGGAACACAATCGCCTACAGCTACCTTAGCCAAAGTATGAGCCGGCCGATTAACACAGTAAATAATTGAAGCAAGTGTTCTACTCTTGTTCCTTCTCCACTTTTCTGCACATGATAAAAGACAAGCTAAGTTAATGAATGATACAAAATTTAATAATCCACAATGCATACAAACACTTACTTCTGATTTAGTTTGCAGTTCTTGCTACGTCTAGTGTGTCCTACCAATTTGCAAGCGCCGCACCGGGTTTTCAACTCATCAAAAGAGAGTGGTCTACCATTTTTCGAGACAGGGCGACTCTCATCTACCTTTGTTGCACCTTTGCTTGACACTTTCATAGGATCTTTAACCTCAATCATGTTGCCTTCACCATCGTCCACATATTCAACTGCACACTTACTGATGTCATTTGTTTGCTTCAACAAATTTTCCTGTAGCAGATCATACTCATGACTCTTAGCTATCACAGCCTTCAAACTCTCCTGTAACTGATCCCACAAAGCAGGGTGTTTGCATGCCGCATGCATAGCTTCAGACGCTAACACACTGACCTGGCTATATTTCATTCTTTCCCTGGCCCCAGTCCAACCAAATCCCAACAGATTGCTTGTGCGCCTCGCTGGCAGTCCCAACCTTGCTTCTTTCGTGAACCGAACAAGAACTAAACACTTTGGTATTTCAGATATGTTCAAGTGCTTCAGTACATGGAATATGTGCTTGCAAGGTAGACCCTTTCGAATCATTCTTCTGCAGCTGCACCTTATAGTTTCTGCGGAATTTACTGGTGTATACTCCACCCAAAAATGGCGCTTCCGGTTATTCTTCCAGGCCATGATGTACTGTTGTGATCCGTCTCCCAGCTTAATTTCTACAATCTCCATGCCGTCAATTTTTCTAAGATCATCTTGCAACATATAGAAGTTTGCTGGAGTGAAGACGTGAGAAGCAGCTATCTCAAGTTCCCTCGAGCTAGTAACTGGCACCGGTAAACTCTGTGAGGCCGTGCAGTCATCTCGCGCCTTGTTTTCACGGATACGCACAACGGCGTTCTCATAGTGCAAAATCATATCCACCAGGGTCATTTCACCGTCTAGGTGGAGGTGAAGGCATGAGTTCAGGCTTTCAATCCGCTGGTTGCTTTTCATGCCAAGCCAAAACCCCTCTGTTAGATAAGCCGCGGCCCACAGTCTCCTCTTCTTATACATCCGCCTCAACCATGTTACAGTTTTTTCCGACTGCCATCTTTTGGAAAATGCGTGCCATCTCTCCTCAAACGTGGCCGTGGACGTGCTGTAGTACAGAAGAGTTCGGAACTCCTTCAAGGACTTGTGACTGAGGTGAATCTTCATATTTTTCTCTATGTGCCACGTACATATACGGTGCCACACGTCTGGCAAGACTTTGCGAATTGCCTTGATCATCGCAGCGTCGGCGTCCGTGATAACACTCTTAGGCATCTTTTGGCACATGGACCTCAAAAAAGTCTGCAGAAGCCACACGTATGTCTCCTCGGTCTCGTCCGAAACTATGGCACAACCAAAAACAGTGGTCTTCCGGTGATTGTTAAGACCAACAAAAGGTATGAATGGCATACCATAGCGGTTCATCTTGTACGTGATGTCAAATACAAGCACGTCGCCGAAGTCCTCATAGTCATGACGAGACTGGGAGTCGCACCAGAACATCCTATTCAAATGGCCTTCCTTATCTAGCTTGTACTCAAAAAAGAAGCTAGGATCCCTCTGTTTCCTGCTGGCCATGATGCCTATGGCTGTGGCAGCATCACCTTTTGAAAGCAGCTTCCTCTTCTCCTTGGTGCAAAGGTTGTATATTTCACGCCTGGTAAAACCAACACCGCCGTACCATACATGTTTGCTGAAGAAGCAATCCATCATGTCGTGAATTCTAATCCCTGCAGCTCCCATGGACATTATCTCATGCTTCTGGTACTCTTTGATTTTTCTGTGGGACCAAAGAAAAGGTACCTCGTCCGGTCCTGCCAACATATGGCTATGCTTGTCCTCAAAACTTTCAACATACCAAACCCCACGCTTTTGGTCAAGCTTGATGGTCAGGTGCGCTTCACAAAAGCAGCGTGTCTCGGCTCTGAGCCTACGGTTATGTCCTTCCTTGATTAGCAACTTGCTGTCACGTTTTCCTTGTCTGGAACAAACAAAGCGCCTATAACGCATATGACGTGACTCCGTTTTGCTATACCTGACCTTATTCTTTCTAATGCTGAAACCATTATCTCTAGCATAGCTGTTGTAGAAATCATACGCAGCATCATGAGACGTGAAGGTCATTTCCATTATCTGCATGAACATATCCCTCTTATCATCTGCACTGGCAGTATCTTGGACATTCTTTGCCCCATCATCTTGTGTCACCTACACAATCAAACAACAGCCATGAAAACATTTTTCTATGGTTTAACATTACTTCCATAGAACATTGATTACACACATACCTCACTCATGATGACCGACGACTGGGACTCCCCAGAATCAGGTGCGTCTAATGATTCGTCGTTAAGGCCTGTCTCCGCGTTGGATTCACCGTAATAGTCGTACGCATTATGACATTCGGAAATGAACTGAAAAATACAACACAAATACATAATTACTTATCATATAATATTCCAGAAGAAATTCAATTTGCATGCCAACAAAAAATTTCACTTACGTACCTGACTAATGTAATCTTCATTCAAGAGCTCCGGGTTGTTTTCTTGATCATCATCAAGCTCATCGATCTATAAATTTTCAACACAAAGATTTAATGTTGTCGGATGCCACCAAAAAATTACAACATGACAATGCCACTCACATTAAGATCGTCCCATTCGTTCCCATTCTCTGACCGATCTTCACGATCTGAATTTTCATCATCTGACCAATCTTCTATCCAGTCTTTCATCAGTTCTCCAAACTCCATGTCTACCATGATATCAGTTAACTCCTCGTCTGCCATTTCCTACAACCAATAATATGTATCATCACATGTGCAAACATTATCAATGATGAAATATACAACACATAGCACACGATCACAGATGTTATGTAAACAACTGCAACCGAGGCCGTTTAGATCTGCCAAACTTAGTAAGGAAGTGGCCACGACACCCGTCGTGATCACTTTCAATCGCGAGGAACTGCACGATCTCAACACCTAGCTAGATCTGTGATTACCTCTGCCGCCGGATGTTAAATGTGTCTGATTATGCCTGGCAAGCCAATTTTTTGGCGTTGACTGAGTGCGTGGGCAACTGCTTGGAACGAAGCCAACTATTTGGCACGCCGAAAGCCCATCCCGCCGGCTCACTTTCATGCGTGTTAGAAGGGAAAGAGAGGTATTGGTGGAATAGTTCATTGTATTGCTTGAGCCTCGTGGGCATATATATAGGAGTACATGATCTACTTGGAGTATAAGGCAAGCCAGAATATTTCCTAGTCTAACCTATGTTTCCTAATACAATCACGTTACTCAACATCCCCCGCAGTCACAACGGTAGCGACGCAGACGGTGAGACTGGAGAAGAATCCGAAGGCAAGCCGACGAACCCTCCCCCCCCCCACAGTCGTAACGGTCGACGCATCGCGGAGTCGTGGCTGGAGTGGAAACCGACGAGGTTGCTTAAGCAGGCGGTAGCTCTTTGTGCCGTTTGTCGATGTAGCCGAGAGCGTGGGTGGTGGAGCCGTGGTCGAGGTAGCCGTGCGAAGAATGCCGTGGTCGATGTCGAGTCGGGGTGGCCGGTGTCGAGGAAGTCGCCGTGGAACCGTGGGCGCAAGAGGGCGCCGAGCTAGCATGGGCGTAGTGGTGTCGAAGTAGTGGTGCGCCGGAAAGAAAATGATGTTGACGATGCGTCGCGTTGGGTGTGCCAAACCCGGGGACACGTCATAGACGAAGGCACGCGTCGGTGTTGCCAGCACCGAGCATGCGTAGACGGACGAAGACGAAGTTGACAAAGCGCCACACCAGGCTTGCCAGGCCCAGGAACACGTCGTGGATGAAGGCACGCATCGGTGTTGCCAGCACCGGGCATGCATAGATGAGGGACCTGCACGAGCTGTACGCCATGTCGAAGAGGTCGGAGAGGCCAGCAGAGAAGGACTCGACGACGGTTGCGGCGCCAATCGGCGCGGGGCCAATGTCGCTCGCGGTTGTCGGAGTAGATGAAGCGGTCGGGGTAGATGACGACGACGCTGGCGACGAGCTTGTGCTGGACGAAGACGAAGGGGTGGACGGGCGGCTGCGGCTACAGAGGTAGCGGCGGCGGCAGCCAAAGAAGAGCGGCGGCGGCAGCCTGACGGTGGCGGCGGCGGCTAGGTTAGGAGTGCGGCGGCGGTGCTCGAAGTAGGCGAAGAACCCTGACAGCGTGACGAAGACCGGCGCTGACGGTGGCGCTCCCGCGCCAAGGGAGACGGCGCGGCGCATACCACGGGAGGTCGACGCGTGGCGACGGCGGAGTGGACCGCGGGCCGCAGCGCTACGGCCCGAAGGGGCGACGCAGCGGCGGCAGGCGGGTCGGGGCGACGGCGGGGACCGCGGTCCGCGATGCTGCGGCCCGAAGGGGCGACGCAACGTTGGTTCGCGAGTCGGTGCAACCGCGGGGACGGCCTCGGGGAGGCGGCGGGGACCGCGTATCGCGGCACTACGGCCCGAAGGGGCGACGCAGCGGCGACGCACGAGTCGATCCAGCCGCGAGGAGAACCACGGGGCAGTGGCGCTGCGGCCCGATGGAGCGACGCTGCGGCAGCCCGATGCTCGATCGGCGGAGAGGCGCGCGGTACTCGGGACAATCTTCACGGGACCTGCGGAGGTGCGCGTAACCGACAGGCCAGGTCGGTCGCGCGGCGTAGATGAGGCGGATCGCGACGGCGAGCGGGTGATCAAGCCGATCACGCGCGAGGTCGGGGACGCCGCGCGGTGGAGGCGGGGTGGTGGCGGAGTCCGAGATGAGGCCGGCGACGACGGACGGCGTGGGACATCATGCGGACGAGCTTGTCAGCACCGCCACCCGGGCTGCCAAAGCAGCGCCGGCGCCCGGGCAGCAAGGCCCGAACGACCAACGAAGCAGTGGCGCCCGAGTTGAGGAAGCCGACGAGCCTGACGTAGCTGTCCCGACGCAGCTGAGGAGGAGGCCGGCGAGGTAGACCGCCGGGCCACCGTGTAGACGCGGCGGAGGCAGGTGACGTGGATCGATGGGCGGGCCGGCACGCGAGTGATGGCTATGATTGGACGTCGCATGGCGCGAGGCCGCCGGGTCGGGGCGATGCAGGTGTCCCAGTCGGAGCAGGGCGATGATGGCCGGCGCAGGGCGACGGGCGGACCGACGCGTGGACTGTGGCTGGCCCTGACGGGCCGCCTCGGCGCACGTGGCCGCCGAGTCGGAGGAGAGGCCGGCTGGTCGCGCCATGGTCGGAGTAGAGGCGCACGGGGGTCGACGGCGGCGGCAGTCGACGCAAACCCATCAAAGATTAGATCGGAAAACAAAAGGAAAAACGCCGATCAAAACGACCGGCGAGAGAGCGAAAAATCCGGAGCAAGGGCTCGGAAAAAATACTGTCTAGGGCAGCCGGCCAGCACGGCCAGCGGACGAACCCTAGGTACGGGCGGTGCGGTCCCAGGCGGCGGTCATGCAGGCCGACCGCGCCGGGGGCGGCGTGCGGGTGCGGAAGCGGCGACGGCTAGGATTTGGATCGTGATTAGGCTGATACCATGTTAGATGGGAAAGAGAGGTATTGGTGGAATAGTTCATTGTATTGCTTGAGCCTCGTGGGCATATATATAGGAGTACATGATCTACTTGGAGTACAAGGCAAGCTAGAATATTTCCTAGTCTAACCTATGTTTCCTAATACAATCACGTTACTCAACAATGCGTATATAAGAGCAACTCTAGCAGACCCGCAAAAACTTGACCCGCAAAAAGCGTTTGCAGTTTCACGAAGATCGCGTTTGCGGGTCGAAAACTAGCGCGGCCGAACAGATACTGTAAAACAAACTGCAAAACTGGAATAAAGAGCTCCAGTCCGGCCGTTGTTGCGCCTTCCTCCAGCCGGCCGCGCCGGCCACGCCGGTCGCGCCCAACCCTGTCGGCCGCGCCCCGTCGCCCCCAGGCCATGCCCCGTCGCCCGTCAGCCGCGCCCCATCGCCCATTGGTCGCGCTCCGTCCCTGCCGGTCGCGCCCCATCACCGCGCCGATCGTGCCCAGCCTCGCCGGCCCTGCCTCATCGCCTCCGTCGTCCGCGCCTAGCCTTGCCGGCCACGCCCCGTCGCCTCCGTCGTCCGCGCCTTGCTCTATTGCCAGGCGAGCCGTGCCCCTTTGCCTGCCGCGTCGAGAGTATTCCGGAGGCCAGGCTGAGGTCATGGGAGGCCATGACGATGTCGAGCTCGTCCAATTCGAACCGGCGGCGAGCGATTGCGGCGTCTAGCGGCCTTTTCCGATGTGCGGTGATGAACTCCAGCGAGTTTAGGGCGGATTCCGGCAAACTCCGCGGCGGCGTGTTTGCTCCGACGAGGTTTGACCGGTATACGGGGGCCCCTAAATTCGGCCTTCCAACCTCCAAGGATAAGGGTATCGGGTGTGCATTTGCCATGGCCCTTAAAAATTTTACGGGTTGGACCACTTTTACGGTTTCTGTTCTGGACACTTTTTTCGCCCAAAACTGTAAAACACGAAAATTTTGCGGGCTTGACCACTTATGCGGGGTCTGCTAGAGATGCTCTAAGGATGTACTCCATCCATCCATTCCTATGACTCCCTTTGACTATTGATAATATTAATAATATATGAGATATTCCCGTAGGAAATTGAGATATATGATGTGGAAATTATACCATTATAAGCTCCTTCCAGGTACGAATTTGAAGGTGTGCTTGGTAACTTAAATGTCATATATTATTGCTCTAACATGTAGTCAAGGTTACCCTCGAGCATTAGGTCCTATAGATATGGATGGATGGACTAATGCATATGTGTGTAAAATTTCATAATGAAATGCTTGAATTGTGAGATGCACAAAAAATTATGGACTTCGAGAATGAACAGTATTCATGTGCTGAAAAGTCATATGTTTAGGCCTCCTTTGGTTTATAGGATAAGATTGTCATAGGAATAGGAAACTTGTATAAAATGAGATGAAATATATCTCAAATCTTACGAGTAGAATTAGGAAAAAAAGATTTCATTTGGTTCACATCATAGGAATTTTTTCAATGAGTCTAGGCTCATGTTTATTTTCCTTCGAATGTAGAAATAAGAATCCATTCCTATTAACCAAAGGGCTCTAAAGAAAAAATTCCTATAAGAATCATATCCTATAGAATTCCTGTGAAATTCCTTCAAACCAAAAGAGGCCTTATTGTTATTTATTTGTCTAACTCTCGTTTTAACGTATTTCATCATAAAGTTTACACACATATACATATCATCTTTGGATATATGTGCATTTTGTCAAACGGAATTGAAATGCAAAAGTATGACTTTGATTTTTTAAATTAAGATCTTATGGAGCCTGGTCCCATTTGGCATTTTTGCTAGCGGACACAACATTTTGGAGCTAGAGCTCGTCTACTCCCATACCACCGTACATCATGAACAATAAATTCCAAATAAATACTGAAAACTTCAAAATAATAAAAAAATTGGCATGTCACCAACAGTTTAAACCAGTGTCAGCTGGATAGCTGGAATCGCCTGGGAACTCTAAAGTTGCGAGGGGAGAGGTTTTAAAGCGACAAAGCCACACAGGCAGGGTTGGAGACCTGGGGTGATAGAGCGCATGCGGACATGAACGTTTGGTTCCTCGGTATATATACACCCTATATGAAAAGTAGATATAAATTGAAAATGTTTCTGAAATAAAGTTGACCTTCTATTGTACTCGTAGAAAAAAATGGCAAAGGAAAAACCCCGCTAACTTTAGGAAAAAAGAAAATAATATTGAAGGCCAAAATCATGTGAATAGTAACTTGTAGTATATAATTTGTTTTGTTTCTGAAGTCCAGGGGGTTTGTCCTTCACGAAAATTGATATACTAGTGCAAAAGAAAGTCAACTTTATTAAAAAATAAATCTCTTTTTACTCTTTTGACTTTAATTAAATTTGGCGGATACCCATGTACATATATTTGGTTATGTGGGACCCACCTATGTATTTTCCTTTTGTGAGTATAGACATGAACAATTTTTAGAGAGACATTTTTTGGAAAAAAAATGAACGGTAATTAGCGCATTTGCAAGGTACTAATCCTTCAAGATTCTACGAGCATCTCTAGTAGTGCCCTCAAAAACACATTATTTTTTGAAAATCTACATATTTGTTCTCTGGTGTGCCAGTCATCTTAACGTATTTCATCATTAAATTTACGCACATATACATAATGTCTATGGTTATATGTGTACCTTTTTCAAAAGAATTTGAAATGTAAAAGTATGAATTTTGATCATTATTTTTTGCAAAAAAGAACAGATCCATTATAAGAGTCCAGTGGAAGTACAAAGCATTTCAAACATAATAAAAATTATATCAAGATTTTGAGGCCACCGAACGACCACTATTGCCGCCAGAACGAGCCGCCGACACGCCCGCCGCTCTCCTACCAGAGCCGACTTGACCTTGTCGATGATAGCCAGAACGTATTCATGCACGTACCCCTAAGGACCAGCGCTCTGGAGCAGCATTTATCGCCGTTGAACCTTTGCATAGATCGGAAGCATCTGACAACAAATCTCTCCACATGACAAGAAATCTTAACATCATTCCTCCAAAGAGACAGTGGGAATATATGTCGGAGCTCCGTCGACTATGTCCAGATAAACGAACTCTTGGATGATCGCAGCCCGGAAAACAAAGTCGAAGAAAAAGCTCCACTATCTGCATGAGCGTTGCGCCTGTGAGGACTAAAAAACCCTAACCTAAACTACTAACTGGAGCAGACGCACCGGGATTGCCATCCCCGCGGCCGGGAGGGGGGGGGGGGGGGGTGATCCCTAGCCTCTTTGGGTTAGGAAAGAAAACAAGAGGATGTCGTGTCTTCATGCATAATATCGACTTTGTATTTTTTAATTTAAGATCTCCGTGGAGTTTGGCCTCCATTTTGGCATTTTTGCTAGCGTACACAAAGCTTTGGAGGTCGACCTGGTCTACTCCCATCGCACCGCATGTCATCAACAATAAATTTGAAATAAATATTGAAAAATTCAAAAGATTTTGTTTTTGACATGCCAGGAACAATTTATACCAGGGTCAGGTAGATCGCTGGAATTTCCCGGAAACTCTGAAGTTGCGCAGGGTGAGGTTTCAAAGCAATAAAGAGACGAGGGTAGGGTTGGAGACCTAGGGTGATGGGACTGCAGGCGAACAGGAACGATTGGCTCCTACATCTATACTCACCCTATATTAAAAAAAGGAAATTTACAAAAAAAAACGAAAATGTTTTTTAAGTGAAGTTCGCCTTCTATTGTACTCAGGGCATTTTTTCGTTGAAGTCTATGGGGGTTTTTCCTTAACAAATATTTATATACTAGTGCAAAAGAAAGTGAAGTTTATTCCAAAAAAATATCCTGGATTTTTTTGTTTTTTAAATAATTATTAACTTGTCCCCCATATCTGTTGTATATAAACCCGAGAACTGGAGTGCATTTCCCAAGCACAGGCTCTCTTCTGCCATGCTAAAATTTCCCCATATTTGTACTTTGGCCATCAGAGCCTTCTGAAATGGAATCTTAGCGGTTTTCTTGCTAATTTTTAAAAACATGAGGGAAGATTGGGTGTTTTTAGGGTGAGATCCTAAAAAACATTGGGTTTAGGAAAATGTTGGAGCATGCTTAATGTTTTTGTGTCAACTTCCCTTATTCATGATTTTTTTTGTCAATAAGGGAGCTGTTGTAGATGCGCTAAGCTCCCAGGAAATTGAGCCTCTTGGTATATCGAGGTGGTTTCACATTCGTGACCCCACAGGTTACATAGTGGATCGGTTATGGGTTGTGATTGGGCCTATTCGCATGTGAACATAGCGATGTGGTGGATGAACGAATCCTGTAGCATCTTTCTTTTTCAATTTTTTATTTTCTATTTTTAAGTCCATACAATTTTTTGAATTGTTAGCATTTTCTGGAATTGAGGAATTTGTTTTGAAAAACATTTTTCGAATTCGGTAATATGTTTCGAAATTCATTTTTTAAATCCGAGATTTTTTTTTCTGATCCATTGCGAAATTTGAAATTCAGACATTTGTTAAGTTTATGAACATTTTCTAAATGCAAGTTTTTTAATCCACAAACATTTTGGAATTAAGGTAACATTTTCTTTTGGAATTAGCGAACATGTTTTCCTATTTGTTCAAAAAACCAATTTTAGGTACCATGTGTAAAGCTTTCCCAACATACTTATCCAAAATGCTCCAAAGTTTTGTAAATTTAATATAATATATTTTATATCTCTTGCAGAAGTTAGGTACTTCTCTGAATCCGCTATTATTAAGGTCATATTTGAGTTCTGAAGTACCTTGTTAGGTGTTTTCGAAGAAATGTATTTGGGGATTTAATTTCTGTAGTGTGTAGGAGACTGGCATGCATGTTTTTTTCCATTGAGAATCATGGCAGTAACATCCAAAAATAATATTTTTGGAATTTAAATAAAATAAGTAGAATTGCTTGTCTTGCTTGAGTCTAGTTAGGATTTGAAAATTTTGGATTCAAATTAACACAGAATGAGAGGGAATAAAAGGAGTTTCTCTGATATTCACTTTGGATTCTAGGTTCTTGAAATACTCAAGACCATTTCCAATTCAAGAATGAGAGAAGATAACATGACATCTTCAAATAATAATATTGGGAACTATTTTGGATATTTCTTTATTGCCTTTGGAATATATATTTAAAACTTGACTTGTACATTATAAAAAGAGTTGGAAATACTTTAACTATTATTTGGATTATTTAGTTATGTTATATTATTCCTTCTTGTGATCCTCCAGTACATATTAAAGAATTGACCTACCCGGCTACAACCTATTATGTTGAAAACTTTATAGACGAAGAGTAACTGTAACTGTTATGTTTACTTCGGTTGTTTTCCATTGTGTTTGTTTGCATTTGGGGCAGTAAGGCAATAAACTCTGGATTTACATTAAATTATGACATGTGATTTTATGATAATCCATCTTTTACGGCACGTGCTAGCAAATGATCCAGGGACTACCAGGTTCATCCGTTACAAATAGTATCATAACTCATGTTGACAATAGGGCGTGACCTTAGAATTAAACTAGAAAATACCATATGAACAAAACTATTTTATCAAGATAAAGTCTGCCGATATACTATCAAATATCTTCTTACACGTACTATTGTCATCAATCACTTCTCTCATTGTCTCATTCGAAACTGTAGAATTCTAATCTTATCAAACCGAAAGGACCAGTTATGACTTTGACCTTGGAATGTGAGACCGAATTCTCAAGAACATTAAAGGATATTATGAGAATCATTATACAAAGGATATCATGCCATGCATGAAGGAAGTGAATAATGATGGGTACAAATTAATTTGTTCAAGAGCAAGCAAGAACTAGATGCACTCAAGGAAAAGATGGCAAGAAACAAGCACAATGTTGCGGCATAGAAGATATGAAATTCCTAGATTATAAACAGAGAAATAAGAAAAAAAAAAGGGAAAAAAAAGGATGACGGAACAATTAAAAAATATTAAATTATTGAGAAAATTCATTAAACATTCCAAAAAAAATAGAATGTTGATATATTTAAGAAACGTCATCAAAGAATTATTTGGATGATTCATAAGACGAGACAAATTATTTTTTCAAGAAATTTCAGAACTTCCATCTGCTTACCGAGAAAACATCTAAACTATTCGGATAATCTATTCTCCCATCTGTTTCCGTGATCTACTATTCCCCTTCCTTACAAACTTCATGTATTTTTATACACTTCAGTATTTCTTTAGAAACAAAAAAAAACGAGACACCACATGAGAAAAAACATTTGTAAGAGCATCTACAACCACGGATACCTAATCCGAGCACCTATACACCCGCGGACGCGCCCGCGGATAGTGACCGGACGGGCATCAAAACTTGGCATTTGCAACCACGGTCCCTATTTTCAAAACGCTAAATCCATGCAAACACATGCACGTCGGTCCTTTTGAACAAACATAGCTTTGGTGCACCCGAGAGCCGAAACATCACGTATTCTGAAATGATAACTCCCTTTTGGAGTATCATCCGTTGAAAGCATTGTTGGGGAACGCAGTATTTCAAAAAATTTACCTACAATCACACAAGATCTATCTATGTGATGCATAGCAACGAGCGGGAGAATGTGTCCACGTACCCTCGTAGATCGAAAGCGGAAGCGTTAAGCAACGCAGTTGATGTAGTCGAACGTCTTCGCGATCCAACCGATCAAGTACCGAACGCACGACACCTCTGCGATCTGCACACGTTCAGCTCGGTGACGTCCCTCGTACTCTTGATCCAGCTGAGGCCGAGGGAGAGTTTCGTCAGCACGGCGGCGTGATGACGGTGATGATGAAGTTACCGGCGCAAGGCTTCGCCTAAGCACTGCAACGATATGACCGAGGTGGAAATCTGTGGAGGGGGGCACTGCACACGGCTAAGACAACTGTCAACTTGTGTGTCTATGGGGTGCCCCCCTCTCCCGTATATAAAGGAGGGGAGGAGGAGAGGGCCGGCCCTCATAGGGCGCGCCCAAGGGGGGAGTCCTACTCCCAGAAGGAGTAGGTTTCCCCCCTTCCTAGTTGGAGTAGGAGAAGAAGGAAGAGGGAGAGGGAGAGAAGGAAGGGGGGGGCCCACCCAAATTCGGATTGGGTTTCGGGGGGGGGGGGGGAGGGCGCCCTCCACCTGGCCGCCTCCTCCTCTCTTCCACTAAGGCCCAATAAGGCCCATTGACTCGGGGGGGGGGGGGGGTTCTGGTAACCTCCCGGTACTCCGAAAAATTCCCGAACTCATCCGGAACCATTCTGCTCTCCAAACATAGCCTTCCAATATATCGATCTTTATGTCTCGACCATTTCGAGACTCCTCGTCATGTCCGTGATCTCATCCGGGACGCCGAACAACCTTCGGTACATCAAAACAGATAAACTCATAATACCGATCGTCATCGAACGTTAAGCGTGCGGACCCTACGGGTTCGAGAACTATGTAGACATGACCGAGACTCATCTCCGGTAAATGACCAATAGCGGAACCTGGATGCTCATATTGGTTCCCACATATTCTACGAAGATCTTTATCGGTCAAACCGCATAACAACATACGTTGTTCCCCTTGTCATCGGTATGTTACTTGCCCGAGATTCGATCGTCAGTATCTCAATACCTAGTTCAATCTCGTTACCGACAAGTCTCTTTACTCGTTCCGTAATGCATCATCCCACAACTAACTCATTAGTTACATTGCTTGCAAGGCTTATAGTGATGTGCATTACCGAGAGGGCCCAGAGATACCTCTCCGACAATCGGAGTGACAAATCCTAATCTCGATCTATGCCAACCCAACAAACACCATCGGAGACACCTGTAGAGCATCTTTATAATCACCCAGTTACGTTGTGACGTTTGATAGCACACTAAGTGTTCCTCCGATATTCGGGAGTTGCATAATCTCATAGTCATAGGAACATGTATAAGTCATGAAGAAAGCAATAGCAACAACCTAAACGATCATCGTGCTAAGCTAACGGATGGGTCATGTCAATCACATCATTCTCTAATGATGTGATCCCGTTAATCAAATGACAACTCATGTCTATGGCTAGGAAACTTAACCATCTTTGATCAACGAGCTAGTCAAATAGGGACATACTAGTGACACTCTGTTTGTCTATGTATTCACACATGTACTAAGTTTCTGGTTAATACAATTCTAGCATGAATAATAAACATTTATCATGCTATAAGGAAATGAAAATAACAACTTTATTATTGCCTCTAGGGCATATTTCCTTCAAGCATGTAGAGCCGGCCAATAATTGAGTAATAGGCGCTGGTCGACCGACCAAAATTTTGGCCGGTCACCTGCCCATCGTCCATTGAAAGCATGTAGAGCCATCCAATTTCGCATGCCAACTCATCCCCTTTCTCCTCAACTTTTCTCTCCCCCAAACGGCTGCACCCTCATGGACCAGCGCCCTCGCGCCATTCGCCACACGGCCAACTCGATGGCCCGCCCCTTCGGCACATAGCCACTCGGGGGCCGCGCCAACATCACTATCGGCTGCAGCATCCAATGGTCGCCGTCGCACCGGATTGCAGTCACTGTTAGCAGTTGTAGCTCCTTCGGCGAACAATTCCAGTATCTCCGCCAATTTCGCAGCTCCAGAATGCACTGCTGGAGCAACACAAATCCACGCTCGTCGTGTTCCTCTTGACAAGCAGGCTCCAACAAAATAGTTCGCTGGTTCTAGCAAACCAGTCGCCAGTTGTAACAAAATCTGATTACCCGTGTCATTGCTCACTCGTAGGTTCCAACAAAACGTCGCGCTGTTTCCAGCATATATGGTTGCTGGTTGCAGGAAATCCGGTCACCCGCGTTGTTGCTCGCTCGTAGGTTCTAGCAAAATGACTCGTTGGTTCCAACAAATATAATCGTCGGTTGTAGCAAATCCAGTCACCCACGTAGTTACATGCTCGTAGGTTCTAGCAAAATGACTTGCTAGTTGTAGCAAATCCAGTCGCCCGTTGCAGCTCCCACTCGTTGACTTGCTGGGCGATTTCAACAATTCCACTCATCAGTTCCAGCAAAACCGCACGCCGATTGCAGCAAATTCGCCCGCCTGTGGGGCGTCATCTCCAATGTCGGCGATGTTCGGTTCTGATCCAGCATTGGTGGTGGCTGGTTCCAGCGCCAAAGATGTCGGCGCGAGGCTGTGATGGTCTGGTGGTCGCAACCGCGACAACAACCCGTGCCAACGTAGTGGTCTAGGGGATTGCAACAAAAAGTGGCAGCGACTTCTGGCAGCGTCCATGGCGTTCAGTAGCATCAAGTAGTGGCGGAGGTGGTATAGTGGTAAGCTACGGCGCTGGAGAGATGGAGGAAGGGGAAGGGGCGAAATCATGGAGGTGGATTTCATGGAGGAGAAGACAAAGTGGTTGGGGATAAGATTAAAGGAAATATGCCCTAGAGGCAATACTAAAGTTGTTATTTATATTTCCTTATCTCATGATAAATGTTGATTATTCATGCTAGATTTGTATTAACCGGAAACTTAGTACATATGTGAATACATAGACAAAACAGAGTGTCCCTAGTGTGCCTCTACTTGACTAGCTCGTTAATCAAAGATGGTTATGTTTCCTGACCATAGACATGTGTTGTCATTTGATGAACGGGATCACATCATTAGAGAATGATGTGATGGACAAGACCCATCTGTTAGCTTAGCACTATGATCATTTAGTTTATTGCTATTGCTTTCTTCATGACTTATACATCCTCTGACTATGTGATTATGCAACTCCCGAATACCGGAGGAACACTTAGTGTGCTATCAAACGTCACAACGTAACTGGGTGATTATAAAGAAGCTCTACAGGTGTCTCCGATGGTGTTTGTTGAGTTGACATAGATCGAGATTAGAATTTGTCACTCTGTGTATCGGAGAGGTATCTCTGGGCCCTCTCGGTAATGATCATCACTATAAGCCTTGCAAGCAATGTAACTAATGAGTTAGTTGCGGGATGATGCATTACGGAACGAGTAAAGAGACTTGCCGGTAATGAGATTGAACTAGGTATGATGATACCGACGATCGAATCTCGGGCAAGTAACATACCGATGACAAAGGGAACAACGTATGTTGTTATGTGGTTTGACCGATAAAGATCTTCGTAGAATATGTAGGAGCCAATATGAGCATCTAGGTTCCTCTATTGGTTATTGACCGGAGATGTGTATCTGTCATGTCTACATAGTTCTTCAACCCGTAGGGTCCACACGCTTAACGTTCGATGACGATTTGTATTATGAGTTACGTGATTTGATGTACGGAAGTTTGTTCGGAGTCCCGGATGAGATCACGGACATGACAAGGAGTCTCGAAATGGTTGAGACATAAAGATTCATATACTGGAAGGTCACATTCGGACCTCGGGAAGTTATTGGGCCTCATGGGCCTAATGGTGAAGAGAGGAGGCCGGTCAGGGAGTGCCGCGTGCCCCCTAGCCCAAACCGACTTGGACTAGGGTTGGTGGGGGCCTTTCCTTCTCTCGTCCTCCTCCTTCCCTCCTTCTCCTACTAGTAATAGGAAAGAGGAGGGGAATCCTACTTGGACTGGGGAGTCCTAGTAGGATTCCCCACACCTGGCGCGCCTCCCTTGGGTCGGGCACCTCTCCCCTCCCCTCCTTTATATACATGGCCAGGGGGCACCCCAATAGCACATCAAAATTTCTCTTAGACGTGTGCGGTGCCCCCCTCCACAGTTACATACCTCGGTCATATCGTCGTAGTGCTTAGGCGAAGCCCTGCACCGGTAACTTCATCATCACTGTCACCACGCCGTCGTGCTGACGGAACTCTCCCTCGGCCTCAACTGGATCAAGAGTTCGAGGGACGTCTCCGAGCTGAATGTGTGCCGATCGCGGAGGTGCCGTACGCTCGGTACTTGGATCGGTTGGATTGCGAAGACGTTCGACTACATCAACCGCGTTACTAAACGCTTCCGCTTTCGGTCTACGAGGGTACGTGGACACACTCTCCCCGCTCGTTGCCATGCTTCTCCTAGATAGATCTTGCGTGATCGTAGGCAAATTGTTTGAAATACTACGTTCCCCAACAGTGGCATCCGAGCAAGGTCTATGCTTAGATGTTATATGCACGAGTAGAACACAAAGAGTTGTGGGCGATAATAGTCATACTGCTTACCAGCAACGTCTTACTTTGATTCGACGGTATTGTTGGATGAAGCGGCCCAGACCGACATTACATGACCGCATTCATGAGACTGGTTCTACCGACGTGCTTCGCACAAAGGTGGCTAGTGGGTGTCTATTTCTCCAACTTTAGTTGAATCGAGTTTGACTACACCCGGTCCTTGTTGAAGGTTAAAACATCACACTCACTACTAGGAAAAGGGCTATAGCTAATATGGACATTAATGGCGCACCACATATGTGGTGCGCCACTGCTTATAGTAGTGGCGCACCATGTGTAGGTACGCCATTAGTGTCCATATCACTAATGGCGCACCACACCCACCGTGCGCCACTACTAACATTTTTTTTATTTTTCCAAAACTAGTAATGGCGCACCAGGGGACAGTGCGCCATTACTAGTTTTAACTAGTAATGGCGCACCACACACTCTGTGTGCCACTACTAACAATTTTTTTTACTTTTTTTTTCAAAACTAGTAATGGCGCACCAGGGGATAGTGCGCCATTACTTGTAGTAATGCCGCACTGTCCCCTGGTGCGCCACTACTAAGATTTACACATCACACGTCTGAGCCTTACAAAAAATTCACCAAATGCACCCCCCCCCCCCCCCCCCCCCCCCCCCCGTGGACCGCCTTTTCAGTTTCAAAAAAAAGGAAAGAAAATGATAGAAATGTCAAAAAACAAAAGAAAATAAGATTCCCATGTGATATGTGGTCTAGTTGTTAGCAAAATTTACAAACATGAATTTTCGACTTTTTTGCAAAATCTCTCGAGAATTTGTAAAATGGGCATAACTTTTGCATACGAACTCCGATGAAAAAGTTTTTTATATGAAAAATCATCTATTCAAAAAGTTACATCCGATTTCAACCGGGGGAACCCTGTTGAACATTTTCAAAATCCCCAAAAACCTAACAGAAAAAAAGTTACGGGGCTTTCAAAATCTGGAGAGGCAAAAAAATTCAAAAAAAATCAAACTCAGTAATGGTGCACCTGCCCATGGTGCGCCATTACTATCTTCCCGCCTTCAAAATTCAAACTATATCAAAAAAATAGTAATGGCGCACCTGCCCAAGGTGCGCCATTACTATCTTCCCGCCTTCAAAATTCAAAATAAATCAAAAAGATAAAAAAATAGTAATGGCGCACCTGCCCACGGTGCGCCATTACTATGCCGTATACATGGCTGGGCGGGGTCCTCTCCTCCTTACCTCTTCATTTTTCTCCTCCACTCCATCTCCTCCTCTGCTCCACTCCATCTCCCCTCCTCTCCTCCACCATACTCCCCTCCTCCTCTCCGGCGACCTCCTGCTCCTCCTCCTCTCCGGCGACCTCCTCCTCCCTCCTCTCCTCCCCTCCCCTCACGGTTTCTCCTCCCTCCTCTCCGGTGAGCTCCTCCTCCCTCCTCTCCGGTGATATCCTCCTCCCTCCTCTCTGGTGAGCTCCTCCTCCCTCCTCTGCTCTCCTCCCCTCCCCTCACGGTTTCTCCTCCCTCCTCTCCGGTGAACTCCTCTCCGGCGACCTCCTCCTCCTCTCCGGCGATGTAGGTGAGCTCCTCTCCGGTGACCTCCTCCTCCTCCCCCTCCTCCTCTCCGGTGACCTCGGCCCTCCTCTCCGGCGAACTCCTCTCCGGCAAAAGAATGTACAAGATCCAAAAACGAGAACAAAATTTGAAAAAATATCGTGCAAAAAAACGAGCAAAAAAGGGCAAAAAAGTCGCGATCTACATCCAAATTCAAAATTCAAAAATAGCAATGGCGCACGGTGGGGGTTAGAAGGTGCGCCACTACTATTTTCCCGCCTTCAAAATTCAGAAAGAAATCAAAAAATTTCAAAAAAACAGTTACCAGTGGCGCACCTGTAGCAATAGTAATGGCGCACTACAAGGTGCGCCACTGTTACCTGCAATACTAATGGCGCACCAGAGGTGCGCCATTAGTATTTGTTACTAGTGGCATGGTAATAGTGGCGCACCTATAGTGCGCCATTAATGGCCAAAACAGGTGCGCCACTAATTAGCCTTTTCCTAGTAGTGACTTGACGAAAAATCGTTGTTGTTTTGATGCGTAGGTAAGAACGGTTCTTGCTAGAAGCCCGTAGCAGCCACGTAAAAACTTGCGACAACAAAGTAGAGGACGTCTAACTTGTTTTTGCAGGGCTTGCTGTGATGTGATATGGTCAAGACGTGATGATATATAAATTATTGTATGAGATGATCATGTTTTGTAACAGTTATCGGCAACTGGCAGGAGACATATGGTTGTCGCTTTATTGTATGAAATGCAATCGCCATGTAATTGCTTTATTATATCACTAAGCAGTAGCGATAGTCGTAGAAGCAATAGTTGGCGAGACGACAATGATGCTTCGATGGAGATCAAGGTGTCAAGCCGGTGACGATGGTGATCATGACGGTGCTTTGGAGATGGAGATCAAAGGCACAAGATGATGATGGACATATCATATCACTTATTTGATTGCATGTGATGTTTATCTTTTATGCATCTTATTTTGCTTAGTATGGCGGTAGCATTATAAGATGATCTCTCACTAAATTTCAAGGTATAAGTGTTCTCACTGAGTATGTGCCATTGCTAAAGTTCGTCGTGCCGAGACACCACGTGGTGATCGGGTGTGATAAGCTCTACGTTCACATACAACGGGTGCAAGCCAGTTTTGCACACGCAGAATACTCGGGTTAAACTTGATGAGCCAAGCATATGCAGATATGGCCTCGGAACACTGAGACCGAAAGGTCGAGCGTGAATCATATAGTAGATATGATCAACATAGTGATGTTCACCACTGAAAACTACTCCATCTCACATGATGATCGGACATGGTTTAGTTGATTTGGATCAGGTGATCATTTAGATGACTAGAGGGATGTCTATCTAAGTGGGATTTCTTAAGTAATATGATTAATTGAACCTTAATTTATGATGAACTTAGTCCTAATAGTATTTGCATATCTATGTTGTAGATCAATAGCTTGCGATGTAGCTCCCCGTTTATTTTTGATATGTTCCTAGAGAAAAATAAGTTGAAAGATGATAGTAGCAATGATGCGGACTTGGTCCGTGATCTGAGGATTATCCTCATTGCTGTACAGAATAATTATGTCCTTGATGCACTGCTAGGTGACAGACCTATTGTAGGAGCAGATGCAGACGTTATGAATGTTTTGACAAAGCTCGGCATGATGACTACTTGATAGTTTAGTGCACCATGCTTTACGGCTTAGAACCGGGACTTCAAAAACATTTTGAACGCCATGGAGCATATCAGATGTTCCAAGAGCTGAAATTGGTATTTCAGACTCATGCCCGAGTCGAGAGGTATGAGACCTCTGACAAGTATTTCCTACAAGATGGAGGAGAATAGCTCAACCAGTGAGCATGTGCTCAGAATGTCTGAGTACTACAATCACTTGAATCAAGTGGGAGTTAATCTTCCAAATAAGATAGTGATTGATAGAGTTCTCTAGTCACTATCACCAAGTTACTAGAACTTTGTGATGATGAAAACGATTCCCGAGCTATTCGCGATGCTAAAATCGGCGAAGGTAGAAATCAAGAAAGAGCATCAAGTGTTGATGGTTAACAAGACCACTAGTTTCGAGAAAAGGGGCAAAGGAAAAGAAAGGGAAGTTCAAGAAGAATGGCAAGCAAGTTGCCACTCACATGAAGAAGCCCAAAGCTAGATGCCTGAAACTGAGTGCTTCTACTGCAAAGGAAATGGTCACTGGAAGCGGAACTGCCCCAAATACTTGGCGGATAAGAAGGATGGCAAAGTGAACAAAAGTATATATGATATACATGTTATTGATGTGTACTTTACTAGTGTTCATAGTATCCCCTGGGTATTTGATACTAGTTCAATTGCTATGATTAGTAACTTGAAACAAGAGTTACAAAATGAACAGAGACTAGTTGAGGGCGAGGTGACGATGTGTGTTGGAAGTGATTCCAAGGTTGATAAGATCACCATCGCACACTCCCTTTACCTTCGGGATTAGTGTTGAACCTAAAATAAATGTTATGTGGTGTTTGCATTGAGCATAATATGATTGGATCATGTTTATTGCAATACGGTTATTCATTTAAGTCAAAGAATAATTGTTATTCTGTTTACATGAATAAAACCTTCTGTGGTCATACACCCAAGGTGAATGGTTTATTGAATCTCGATCGTAGTGATACACATATTCATAATATTGAAGCCAAAAGATGCAAAGTTAATAATGATAGTGCAACTTATTTGTGGCACTGCTGTTTAGGTCATATTGGTGTAAAGCGCATGAAGAAACTCCATGCGGATGGACTTTTGGAATCACTTGATTATGAATCATTTGATGCTTGCAAACCATGCCTCATGGGCAAGATGACTAAGACTCCGTTCTCCGGAACAATGGAGCAAGCCACTATCTTATTGGAAATAATACATACCGATGTATGCGGTCCGATGAGTGTTAAGGCTCGCGGCAGGTATCATTATTTTCTTACCTTCACAGATATGGGTATATCTACTTAATGAAACACAAGTCTGTAACATTTGAAAAGTTCAAAGAATTTCAGAGTGAAGTGGAGAATCATTGTAACAAGAAAATAAAGTTTCTACAATCTGATCGCAGAGGCAAATATTTGAGTTATGAGTTTGACCTTCATTTAAAACAATGTGGAATAGTTTTCACAACTGACGCCACCTGGAACACCACAGCATAATGGTGTGTCCGAACGTCGTAACCGTACTTTATTGGATATAGTGCGATCTACGATGTCTCTTACCGATGTACCACTATCATTTTGGGGTTATGCATTAGAGACAGCTGCATTCATGTTAAATCGGGCACCATCTAAATCCGTTGGGACGACACCGCAAGAACTATGGTTTGGCAAGAAACCTAAGCAGTCGTTTCTTAAAATTTGGGGCTGCAATGCTTATGTGAAAAAGCTTCAACCTGATAAGCTCGAACCCAATTCGGAGAAGTGCGTCTTCATAGGATACCCAAAAGAAACTGTTGGGTACACCTTCTTGAAGGAAATATGCCCTAGAGGCAATAATAAAGTAGTTATTTATATTTCCTTATATCATGATAAATGTTTATTATTCATGCTAGAATTGTATTAACCGGAAACTTAGTACATGTGTGAATACATAGACAAACAGAGTGTCACTAGTATGCCTCTACTTGACTAGCTCATTGAATCAAAGATGGTTAAGTTTCCTAGCCATAGACATGAGTTGTCATTTGATTAACGGGATCACATCATTAGAGAATAATGCGATCGACTTGACCCATTCCGTTAGCTTAGCACTTGATCATTTAGTATATCGCTATTGCTTTCTTCATGACTTATATATGTTCCTATGACTATGAGATTATGCAACTCCCGAATACCGGAGGAACACTTTGTGTGCTACCAAACGTCACAACATAACTGGGTGATTATAAGGGTGCTCTACACGTGTCTCCAGTGGTACTTGTAGAGTTGGCATAGATCTAGATTAGGATTTGTCACTCCGATTGTCGGAGAGGTATCTCTGGGCCCTCTTGGTAATGCACATCACTATAAGCCTTGCAAGCAATGTGAGTAATGAGTTAGTTGCGGGATGATGCATTACAGAATGAGTAAAGAGACTTGCTGATGACGAGATTGAACTAGGTATTAAGATACCGACGATCGAATCTCGGGCAAGTAACATACCGATGTCAAAGGGAACAACATATGTTGTTATGCGGTTTGACCGATAAAGATCTTCGTAGAATATGTGGGAGCCAATATGAACATCCAGGTTCCGCTATTGGTTATTGACCGGAGATGTGTCTCGGTCATGTCTACATAGTTCTCGAACCCGTAGGGTACGCACGCTTAACATTCAGTGATGATCAGTATTAAGAGTTTATGTGTTTTGATGTATCGAAGATATGTCGGAGTCTGGGATGTTATCACGGACATGACGAGGAGTCTTGAAATGGTCGAGACATAAAGATTGATATATTGGACGACTATATTCGGACACCGGATGAGTTCCGGGGGTCATCGGATAATTATCGGAGTGCCCGGGGGTTATCGGACACCCCGGGGGGATTATTGGGCCTACATGGGCCATAGGGAAGAGGGGAGGCAGCCCAGAAGGGGCAGCCGTGCGCCCTCCCTATAGGGAGTCCGAATTGGACTAGGGAGGGGGGCGCGCCCCCCTTTCCTTCTCCTTTCCCTCTCCTTCCTTCCCCCTTCCTCCTCCTAGTTGGACTAGGAAAGGGGGAGTCCTAATCCTACTGGGAGGAGAACTCCTCCCCCTCCGTGGCGCGCCCCAAGGCCGGCCGGCCTCCCCCTTTGCTCCTTTATATACGGGGGTAGGGGCACCCTAGGACACACAAGTTGATTGTTTCCAGCCGTGTGGGGTGCCCCCCTCCACCATAATCCACCTTGGTCATATCGTCGTAGTGCTTAGGCGAAGCCCTGCGCCGGTAGCTTCATCATCAACGTGATCACGCCGTCGTGCTGATGAAGCTCTCCCTCGACACTCTGCTGGATCGTGAGTTCGTGGGACGTCACTGAGCTGAACGTCTGCAGATCGGTCGATCGTGAAGACGTACGACTACATCAACCGCGTTGTCATAACGCTTCCACTTACGGTCTACGAGGGTACGTGGACAACACTCTCCCCTCTTGTTGCTATGCATCACCATGATCTTGCGTGTGCGTAGGAATTTTCTTGAAATTACTACGTTCCCCAACAGTGGCATCCGAGCCAGGTTTATGCGTATATGTTATATGCACGAGTAGAACACAAGTGAGTTGTGGGCGATAATAGTCATACTGCTTCCAGCATATCATACTTTGATTCGGCGGTATTGTTGGATGAAGCGGCCCGGACCGACATTACGCATACACTTACACGAGACTGGTTCTACCGACGTGCTTCGCACACAGGTGGCTGGCGGGTGTCAGTTTCTCCAACTTTAGTTCAATCGAGTGTGGCTACGCCCGGTCCTTGTTGAAGGTTAAAACAACACATACTTGACGAAAAATTGTTGTGGTTTTGATGCGTAGGTAAGAACGGTTCTTGCTTAGCCCGTAGCAGCCACGTAAAACTTGCAACAACAAAGTAGAGGACGTCTAACTTGTTTTTGCAGGGCATGTTGTGATGTGATATGGTCAAGAATGATGCTAAATTTTATTGTATGAGGTGATCATGTTTTGTAACAGAGTTATCGGCAACTGGCAGGAGCCATATGGTTGTCGCTTTATTGTATGAAATGCAATCGCCATGTAATTGGTTTACTTTATCACTAAGCGGTAGCGATAGTCGTAGAAGCAATAGTTGGCGAAACGACAACGATGCTACGATGGAGATCAAGGTTTCGCGCCGGTGACGATGGTGATCATGATGGTGCTTTGGAGATGGAGATCAAAGGCACAAGATGCTGATGGCCATATCATATCACTTATATTGATTGCATGTGATGTTTATCCTTTATGCATCTTATTTTGCTTAGTTCGACGGTAGCATTATAAGAGGATCTCTCAGTGAATTTCAAGGTACAAGTGTTCTCCCTGAGTATGCACCATTGCGAAAGTTCGTCGTGCTGAGACACCGCGTGATGATCGGGTGTGATAAGTTCTACATTCACATACAACGGGTGCAAGCCAGTTTTGCACATGCAGAATACTCGGGTTAAACTTGACGAGCCTAGCATATGCAGATATGGCCTCGGAACACTGAGACCGAAAGGTCGAGCGTGAATCATATAGTAGATATGATCAACATAGTAATGTTCACCATTGAAAACTACTCCATCTCACGTGATGATCGGGCATGGTTTAGTTGATATGGATCACGTGATCACTTAGATGATTAGAGGGATGTCTATCTAAATGGGAGTTCTTTAGTAATTTGATTAATTGAACTTTAATTTAAAATGAACTTAGTACCCGATAGTATTTTGCATGTCTATGTTGTTGTAGATAGATGGCCCGTGCTGTTGTTCCGTTGAATATTAATGCATTCCTAGAGAAAGCTAAGTTGAAAGATGATGGTAGCAACTACACGGACTGGGTCCGTAACTTGAGGATTATCCTCATTGCTGTACAGAAGAATTACGTACAGGAAGCACCGCTAGGTGCCAGACCTGCTGCAGGAGCAACGCCAGATGTTATGAACGTCTGGCAGAGCAAAGCTGATGACTACTCGATAGTTCAGTGTGACATGCTTTACGGCTTAGAAGCGGGACTTCAACGACGTTTTGAACGTCATGGAGCATATGAGATGTTCCAGGAGTTGAAGTTAATATTTCAAGCAAATGCCCGGATTGAGAGATATGAAGTCTCCAATAAGTTCTACAGCTGCAAGATGGAGGAGAATAGTTCTGTCAGTGAGCATATACTCAAAATGTTTGGGTATAACAATCACTTGATTCAACTGGGAGTTAATCTTCCTGATGTTAGTGTCATTGACAGAATTCTTCAAACACTGCCACCAAGCTACAAGAGCTTCGTGATGAACTATAACATGCAAGGGATGGATAAGACAATTCCCGAGCTCTTCGCAATGCTAAAGGCTGCGGAGGTAGAAATCAAGAAGGAGCATCAAGTGTTGATGGTCAACAAGACCACCAGTTTCAAGAAAAAGGGTAAAGGGAAGAAGGGGAACTTCAAGAAGAACGGCAAGCAAGTTGCTGCTCAAGTGAAGAAGCCCAAGTCTGGACCTATGCCTGCGACTGAGTGCTTCTACTGCAAATGGACTGGTCACTGGAAGCGGAACTGCCCCAAGTATTTGGCGGATAAGAAGGATGGCAAGGTGAACAAAGGTATATGTGATATACATGTTATTGATGTGTACCTTACTAATGCTCGCAGTAGCACCTGGGTATTTGATACTGGTTCTGTTGCTAATATTTGCAACTCGAAACAGGGACTACAGATTAAGCGAAGATTGGCTAAGGACGAGGTGACGATGCACGTGGGAAATGGTTCCAAAGTTGATGTGATCGTGGTCGGCACGCTACCTCTACATCTACCTTCGGGGTTAGTTTTAAACCTGAATAATTGTTATTTGGTGCCAGCGTTAAGCATGAACATTATATCTGGATCTTGTTTGATGCGAGACGGTTATTCATTGAAATCAGAGAATAATGGTTGTTCTATTTATATGAGTAATATCTTTTATGGTCATGCACCCTTGAAGAGTGGTCTATTTTTGTTGAATCTCGATAGTAGTGACACACATATTCATAATATTGAAGCCAAAAGATGCAGAGTTGATAATGATAGTGCAACTTATTTATGGCACTGCCGTTTGGGTCATATTGGTGTAAAGCGCATGAAGAAACTCCATTCTGATGGACTTTTGGAATCACTTGGTACTTGTGAACCATGCCTCATGGGAAAGATGACTAAAACTCCGTTCTCCGGAACAATGGAGCGAGCAACAGATTAGTTGGAAATCATACATACTGATGTATGTGGTCCGATGAATATTGAGGCTCGCAGCGGGTATCATTATTTTCTCACCTTCACAGATGATTTGAGCAGATATGGGTATATCTACTTGGTGAAGCATAAAGTCTGAAACATTTGAAAAGTTAAAAGAATTTGAGAGTGAATTGGAAAATCATCGTAACAAGAAAATAAAGTTTCTACGATCTGATCGTGGAGTAGAATATTTGAGTTACGAGTTTGCTCTTCATTTGAAACAATGCGGAATAGTTTCGCAACTCACGCCACCCAGAACACCACAGCGTAATGGTGTGTCCGAACGTTGTAATCGTACTTCACTAGATATGGTGCGATCTATGATGTCTCTTACTGATTTACCGCTATCGTTTTGGGGTTATGCTTTAGAGACGGCTGCATTCGCGTTAAATAGGGCACCATCTAAATCCGTTGAGACGACACCTTATGAACTGTGGTTTGGCAAGAAACCAAAGTTTTCGTTTCTTAAAGTTTGGGGTTGCGATGCTTATGTGAAAAAGCTTCAACCTGATAAGCTCGAACCCAAATCGGAGAAATGTGTCTTCATAGGATACCCAAAGGAGACTGTTGGGTACACCTTCTATCACAGATCTGAAGGCAAGGCATTCGTTGCTAAGAATGGATCCTTTCTAGAGAAGGAGTTTCTCTCGAAATAAGTGAGTGGGAGGAAAGTAGAACTTGATGAGGTAACTGTACCTGCTCCCTTATTGGAAAGTAGTTCATCACAGAAATCTGTTCCTGTGACTCCTACACCAATTAGTGAGGAAGCTAATGATGATGATCATGTAACTTCAGATCAAGTTACTACCGAACCTCGTAGGTGAACCAGTGTAAGATCCGCACCAGAGTGGTACGGTAATCCTATTATGGAGGTCATGTTACTTGACCATGACAAACCTACGAACTATGAGGAAGCGATGATGAGCCCAGATTCCGCAAAATGCCTTGAGGCCATGAAATCTGAGATGGGATCCATGTATGAGAACAAAGTGTGGACTTTGGTTGACATGCCTGATGATCGGCAAGCCATCGAGAATAAATGGATCTTCAAGAAGAAGACTGGCGCTGACGGTAATGTTACTGTCTACAAAGCTCGACTTGTTGCGAAAGGTTTTCGACAAGTTCAAGGAGTTGACTATGATGAGACCTTCTCACCCGTAGCGATGCTTAAGTCCGGCTGAATCATGTTAGCAATTGCTGCATTTTATGATTATGAAATTTGGAAAATGGATGTAAAGACTGCATTCCTGAATGGATTTCTGGAAGAAGAATTGTATATGATGCAACGTGAAGGTTTTATTGATCCAAAGGATGCTAACAAAGTATGCAAGCTCCAGTGATCCATTTATGGACTGGTGCAAGCATCTCGGAGTTGGAATAAACATTTTGATAGTGTGATCAAAGCATATGGTTTTATACAGACTTTTGGAGAAGCCTGTATTTACAAGAAAGTGAGTGGGAGCTCTGTAGCATTTCTAATATTATATGTGGATGACATATTGTTGATTGGAAATGATATAGAATTTCTGGATAGCATAAAAGGATACTTGAACAAGAGTTTTTCAATGAAAGACCTCGGTGAAGCTGCTTATATATTGGGCATCAAGATCTATAGAGATAGATCGAGACGCTTAATTGGACTTTCACAAAGCACATACCTTGATAAAGTTTTGAAGAAGTTCAAAATGGATCAAGCAAAGAAAGGGTTCTTGCCTGTGTTACAAGGTGTGAAGTTGAGTCAGACTCAATGCCCGACCACTTCAGAAGATAGAGAGAAAATGAAAGGTGTTCCCTATGCTTCAGCCATAGGCTCTATCATGTATGCAATGCTGTGTACCAGACCTGATGTGTGCCTTGCTATTAGTTTAGCAGGGAGGTACCAAAGTAATCCAAGAGTGGATCACTGGACAGCGGTCAAGAACATCCTGAAATAGCTGAAAAGGACTAAGGATATGTTTCTCGTTTATGGAGGTGACAAAGAGCTCGTCGTAAATGGTTACGTCGATGCAAGCTTTGACACTGATCCGGATGACTCTAAGTCACAAACCAGATACGTGTTTATATTGAACGGTGGAGCTGTCAGTTGGTGCAGTTCTAGACAAAGTGTCGTGGCAGGATCTACGTCTGAAGCGGGGTACATAGCTGCTTCGGAAGCAGCAAATGAAGGAGTCTGGATGAAGGAGTTCATATCCGATCTAGGTGTCATACCTAGTGCATCAGGTCCAATGAAAATCTTTTGTGACAATACTGGTGCAATTGCCTTGGCAAAGGAATCCGATTTCACAAGAGAACCAAGCACATCAAGAGACGCTTCAATTCCATCCGCGATCAAGTCAAGGAGGGAGACATAGAGATTTGCAAGATACACACGGATCTGAATGTTGCAGACCCGTTGACTAAGCCTCTCTCACGAGCAAAACATGATCAGCACCAAGACTCCATGGGTGCTAGAATCATTACTGTGTAATCTAGATTATTGACAATAGTGCAAGTGGGAGACTGAAGGAAATATGCCCTAGAGGCAATAATTTCCGTTAGCTTAGCACTTGATCGTTTAGTATATTGCTATTGCTTTCTTCATGACTGATATATGTTCCTAGGACTATGAGATTATGCAACTCCCGAATACCGGAGGAACACTTTGTGTGCTACCAAACGTCACAACGTAACTGGGTGATTATAAAGGTGCTCTACAGGTGTCTCCGATGGTACTTGTTGAGTTGGCATAGATCAAGATTAGGATTTGTCACTCTGATTGTCGGAGAGGTATCTCTGGGCCCTCTCGGTAATGCACATCACTATAAGCCTTGCAAGCAATGTGACTAATGAGTTATTTGCAGGATGATGCATTATAGAACGAGTAAAGAGACTTGCCGGTAATGAGATTCAACTAGGTATTGAGATACCGACGATCGAATCTCGGGCAAGTAACATACCGATGACAAAGGGAACAACATATGTTGTTATGCGGTTTGACCGATAAAGATCTTTGTAGAATATCTGGGAGCCAATGTGAACATCCAGGTTCTGCTATTGGTTAATGACCGGAGACGTGTCTCGGTCATGTCTACATATTTCTCGAACCCGTAGGGTCCGCACACTTAACGTTCGGTGATGATCGGTATTAAGAGTTTATGTGTTTTGATGTACCGAAGATAGTTCGGAATCCCGAATGTGATCACGAACATGACGAGGAGTCTCAAATGGTCAAGACATAAAGATTGATATATTGGACGACTATATTCGGACACTGGATGAGTTCCGGGGGTCACCACACACTGACCTAGTAGTTCTACAAAACTAACGAACACTACCGAGATTAAGCCGGACCATGTTCCGATGCCACTGAATGCAACAAGATGGCCAGACCCCTCCGAGCCTCATCTACACTAATTGGCGTCTCAGGTCGGCGCTTGAATAGAGGCACGTACCGTTCATTCGCGTCGTAGGAGTGCGAGCGCTCCCAAACCCTGACGATCTCCACGGGGACGATGTTGGCGGAGCGGTCATGGTAGTAGATCCGGAGTTCGTGAGGGATATCTCGTGGGTGCTTGACCTAAAGGACAACGCGGATTGTGGAGAGGCAGGTGCCAACAGGCAGGCGGTGTCGATCTCGCGCACGGTCCCGAATCTGCTGCAGTTGTCTGTGGTGTGTATCACCGTCCGCTGCTCCATAGAGTACTCGTGCAGTGCTACGTGGACCATGTAGCCATGGGAAACGTTCACGATCATCTACACAGGCACGAGCTTCAACGTGACACTGTCGAGCTGGAACGGCTGCCTGCTAATGGCCGCCTCTCGGTCACCGGGAGTGCGAAATGTGATAGTTGCGTCTTCGCACCCGTAGACGGGAGGGATGAGCTCGAAGGTCTGCGGGAGGTCGAGCGCCAGGGTGTGGAAGACGCGATGAATGAAAGGCTCCGGGTTACCCCGTCACGCAGCTGTCTCTGGGGTGATGCACACGTACACCATGCATCGGGTGTAGTGCACTAGCGGACTATCTGGATCGCAAGTATAGTACAGCTTGAGGATGGAGTCCGGGCGGTAGTAGAAAATAGGCTTTGATTGGGGCCTGGGCAGTCCATTAGTTCCGGTTCTGTCACGAACCGGGACCCATGTGGGCATATGTCCCGGTTCATGCGCCCATGGGGCCAGCAGGGTCTCGGGAGGCATTTGTCCCGGTTCGCGTGGACCCATTGGCCCCGGTTCTAGGCACGAACCGGGACCAATGGCCCTCGCTCCTGGCCCACAGCCATTGGTCCCGGTTCATGCCTAGAACCGGGACAAATGGGGGGCCTTTAGTGCCGGCTCCAGCCACGAACCGGGACCAATGAGTTGCCTATATTTACCCCATCGCCACAGCAGAGCACTCCATAGTGCTCTATTTTTTCTGTCCGGCGAGGGAAGAGCTTTGTGGTGCTCTAGCTCACCTCCTATGTACATGAGGTGTTCGATGAAATGCCCGAGCCACACTAGTTAAGCTTTCTCCTCTCAAAGCTCGACCTCCAAGCTCCATTTCTCCCGAGATTTGTCTAGGTTTAGCGGTCCGTCACGTCCCGTCCCCGTCTTCACCGCCGTCGATCGCCCGCGCCGATCTCGTCACCGGCACCACCGTGGTGAGCCTCTTGTTCTTATCTTCTTTCTGAAAGAAAAAAATTCTTACTTTAGATAGTTACTTGTCTAATTTTGTTACTTTTATTATTCCTTCTTATTACGTAGTGCGATGGTTTTGGTATCCGCCCCCGTCGGCCCTCGTCTTGTCTATGATTCGGATGTGGTATATATTATCTTTTTATAACTATTTGGTTCATTTATTGTTTATGAAAAATATACCGACCAACGTGACATAGATTTTATTTATCTAGGAGGTGGTTGAACCGGAAATTCTAACCGACCCTATTGTCGAGAGGTTAAATTTAGTTGAAGAAGAAAACAATTACTTGAAGGAAAAAAAATTGAGGAGGAGAAGATGATATTGGAGTTGCTTGTTGCGGATGTCGTCGATGATCACAAGATCAAGATGGATGCAATGCGCTTGAAGATTAGAAAGATTAGAAAATATGCCATTCATACCGAGGCTTGGTATCATTATGCCGTTGGATCAATTGTTACCTTGGTTGCGATTATGATCGCATTTGTTTTCACATTGAAATGTTTTACATAGTTTCAATGTATGGTTTAATTAATTAGATGCTCTGGAGAGCTATATATATGTTGTTAGATGAGAACTATGTATGTACTTTGGTTTTAATGTGATGATGAACTTCTATTAATTTGGTCACTTCTCTATCCCTGATGTTTTGTAATGGTTTTTGACACACTTAATTATATATAATGCACGCAGATGAACCGGCAATGGATGTACGGTGACAGACACACCTCCGAGTACGTTAAGGGCGTGCATAATTTTCTCGAAGTGGCTGAGGCAAACAAGCAGAATGGTTTTATGTGCTGTCCATGCCCTATATGTGGGAATACGAAGTCTTACTCTGACCGGAAAATCCTTCACAGCAACCTGCTTTATAAGGGTTTCATGCCACACTATAATGTTTGGACTAGGCACGGAGAAATAGGGGTTATGATGGAAGACATCGAAGAAGAAGAGGACGATGACAACTATGTGCCCCCGGAATACGATGATGCTGCAACGGAGGAATCTGCTAAAGATCAAGAGGAACCAGACGATATTGTGGCGGATGATGATCTCCGCCAGGTCATTGTTGATGCGAGGAGACAGTGCGAAAGTCAAAAGGACAAGCTGAAGTTCAATCGCATGTTAGAGGATCATAAAAAAGGGTTGTACCCCAATTGTGAAGATGGCAACACAAAGCTCGGTACCGTACTGGAATTGCTGTAGTGGAAGGCAGGGAATGTTGTGCCTGACAAAGGATTTGAGAAGCTACTGAAAATATTGAAGAAGAAGCTTCCAGAGGATAATGAATTGCACGACAGTACGTATGTAGCAAATAAGGTCGTATGCCCTCTAGGATTGGAGGTGCAGAAGATACATGCATGCCCTAATGACTGCAACCTCTACCGCGGTGCGTACGAGGATTTGAACACATGCCCGGTGTCACAGCCCTAGAGTTTGATTGCAATTAGTTTCATAAGCATCCATGCATCATGTCTATATTTGTTTGAAATTTGAAATGGGGATGACAAACACTAGCACCAAATGAAATGCAATTAGGATCAAAATAAAAATATTTTCAATGAACCTGAATTGCCCTTCAAAAATGTTCATCATCTTTGCCTTGGTCTAGAACCTCTGACAAAAATGGTGCACACTTTTCTAGGACATCATAAGATCACTGGATTAAATCATATGTTATTTGCATTTGGACATTTAAATGCTATAAAATATTTTAAATGTCCAAATAATCATGGGCTTGAGAAAGTTTCATGATTTTGAGTGTGCCTAACTTAAATGTTTACTGTTGGATATATTCCAAACAGTGGGATATATTCCAAACAGTGGGCTTGAGAAAGTTTCATGATTTTGGGTGTGCCTAACTTAAATGGTGCAAACTTAAATGTTTACTGTTGGATATATTCCAAACAGTGGGCTTGAGAAAGTTTCATGATTTTGAGTGTGCCTAAGTATTTTTAATAAAGCCCTGAAACTACAGAAGAAATAGAAAAATAGAAAGGAATTAGAAAAGGAGAGACAGAGAGAGAGAGAGAGAAAACCCACCTGGGCTTACCTCGTGCAGCCCACCTGGCGGCCCCACTGTGCAGCCCAGCCCACCACCGCAGCTCCTGTCGTCTTCCTCCTCAGGCCAGTAGGCAGGGCGTGTGCCCGACGCGCGCGTGCACGCGCCGAGCCACCTCCTGCTTCCCCGGGGCGCCTTGAGCCTTCCGTAGCGCCACGCCACGCCCCAGAACCGTTCGGATCGATCTCTCCCTCCCTCGCTCTCCCCCTCGCCGTTCCCCGCCATGGTCGAAGCCTCCATGGACGCGCCGCAATAACCTCGTGCCCACAGCCACTGCCTCACCTCCCCGACGCATCCCAGAGCTCCGCCTCGACCTACTCCTCCTTCTCACCGCGCCAAGTGTGCCGGGAAGCTCCGTTTCGTCTTCACCATCGTCGTCTTCAACCTGCGGCCGCCGAGATCGCCTCCGCTGCCCCGTTTGCTCCGGTCATCCCCCGAGCTCGCCGTCCACCCCACGACGATCACCGTGAGCTTCTGCCCATCCTCCCCCTCTCCGTTCGCTCTGCCGCGCACCGTAGCGACCACACCGCGCTCACCCGCACGCGTCGCCGCCTGCTCTCATCGCCGACCTGCTCTCGGCCAACTAGTGGACCGGCCGTCGTGCCCAACCTGCTCGCCGTGCTACGTAGGGCCCGTAGGTGCCACGCCCGCGCCGCTACGGCCACCGCAACCGCATCGCCGCGCACACCCGAACGCCGGCCGCCGCCTCAAGCTCGTTTCCGGCGAGCTCCGGCCGCCCTAGCTGCTGCCGCTAGCTGCAACGGGCGCAGGTGAGCCCCAGCTCCCCGTAGCCGCTCTCCGCCGTCCAAAGGGTCGTCGGAACAGCGAGCCCGAGCCCTCCGCCGCGTCTGCTGCCGCCGGCGGCTTAACGCCGGCGTGTTAGGCGTGTAGACCAGGGGTTTGACCTCCCCTGGGTCATTGACATGTGGGGCCAGCCCCTGCTAATTTCCTAGTTTAGGTTTAACTAAAATAGGATTTGCCCCTGTGACACTGACACGCGGGCCCCACCGTCCAGGTTTGACCTGGACCGCCCAGTTGACTTGCTGACGTCACTGTGACGTAATGCTGACGCTATAAATCATTTTCTGGATTTATTCTTATTCAGGAAATTCCAGAAAATCCTATAAACTTCTAAAAATTCATAGAAATTAATCTGTAACTCCAAATGCCAAGTGTTATATATGAAAAATGATTAGAAAAATCCAAAGAATCTAAATATGCCATTTTCATGCATGTTTGAACAAGTTAACCTCACTGAATAGGACAATTCATGATTATGGAATAAATGGTAATTAGTTTTGGAGTTGGAATTTGCTATAGGTTTGAATTCCACTTCAATGAATATGACTAACTGTTGCACTTGGTCAATTCAGTACTTTAATATGACATATCATTCATATGAATGTGCATTGCATTCATTGTGGTTCCTTTTGTGTTTGCCGGTGGTTGTTCCCTCTTAGTAGACGATGTTTCCGACGACGTGATCGATGACACCGATGAAGAGCTATACTATCTTCAGAAGTGCCAGGAAGCAAAACCCCCTTGTTCATTCCGATACAAACCCACTCTCTCGCTTCTGCTCTCTTTTACTGCATTAGGACAACAACGATTCAACTGTTACATGCTGCGGTAGTTGAACCCCTTTCCTCTGCATGACCTGTCATTGCCACAGTAAATAGATGAAACCCACTAGCATGAGTAGGAGTTGTTTGAGCCCTGATGTGCCTACTCATTCATGCTTGTTTGTCATGCCTGCTATTGCTTAGAGTTGTGTCAGGTCTGATTCATCGGGAATGAATTGGAATGTGGTGAACATGTCTTACTGTTGAGAGCTAAGTGTGTGAACACGATTGGTAAAGGTAGCGGTGAGAGGCCATGTAGGAGTACATGGTGGGTTGTCTCATTGAAACCGTCCTCAGGAACTGAGTTCTGTGTTTGTGATCCATGAACAGTTACTACCACACATTGGGTTCCGGTAACTCGACCCCTCTCGACTTATTAATCAACCTGATCTCTGTCCAGGAGTTGCAACTAGTTTCTGGTGTTTGTAGGTTGTGTTAGTAGTCTACCAAGTGGTACCCGGTATAGGTGGGCTTGGGACAGACTAGGCACCGTGGCACGGTGTACCAAGCATAGATCCATCCGTCGAGGTGGGCTTGGGAACCCTGCACACATCGTTTGGGGCCGTGAGTGACACCCCGGCCGGATCTCCTTGCGGATGGAACCCGAATAGGCGATAAACCTGGACTAGAGACTTGTGTGGTTAGTCAGGTCGTGGCCGACTCCCTCGCCAGGCTTCCGCTTGAAGGTTGCCGAGATACACGACGTGTACATGGTGGTAAGTGGCGAGAGCGCGTGTGATGAAGTACACCCCTGCAGGGTTAAGCTCATCTATTCGAATAGCCGTGTCCGCGGAAAAGGACTTCTGGGTTGCCTGTACAGTTCATAGACAAGTGAAAGTGGATACTCTAAAACTCGCAAGATAAGCGTGAGTGCTATGGATGGCGTTCTTGTAGGGAGACAGGAGCGGATCCATAGTGGTGTATTGATATGGTGAATATGTGGACTCGTGTGCGCCACCTCAAAAGAGTTACTTGCAGTTGTAGTTTAGGATAGCCACCGAGTCAAAGCTGGCTTGCTGCAGTTAAACTCCACCACCCCCTTTTGATACTGATGCATATGTAGATAGTTCTGATGTAAGTCTTGCTAGGTACAATTGTACTCACGTTTGCCTATTTTATGTTTTGCAGAGAGACGTCAGTCTCGCTAGTAGTTCCGTGTGGACTTCGACGTTTAGCTTGATACCTCAGCTACGATCTTGTGCCCTCGGCAGGATCTGGTAGATAGTCAGGCTTCGCAGCCTTTTTCATTTGTAGATGTCTGTACTCAGACATGTTAAGCTTCCGCATGTGCTTTGACTTGTATGCTCTGAATGTTGGGTCATGAGACCCATGTTTGTAATATCTCGCTCCTCGGAGCCTAATGAATAAATACTTTGAGTCGTAGAGTTTTGTTGTGATGCCATGTTGTATTTACACATATCGAGCATATTGTGTGTATGATTGAAATGCTTGGTATGTGTGGGATTCGACAACCTAGTTGTTTATCCTTGGTAGCCTCTCTTATGGGGAAATGTAGTCTTGTGCTTCCATGAGCCATAGTAGTCCGCTACAGCCCGGTTCACCGGAGTCCTACTAGCCCAGCACTACTGCTCCGGAACACTTGACTGGCCGGCATGTGATTCACTTCGTTCCTGTGTCTGTCCCTTCGGGGAAATGTCACGCGGTGACATCCGGAGTCCTGCCTAGCCTGCTATAGCCCGGTTCCCGGAGTCCTGTTAGCCTAGTGCTACAGCCCGGATTCGCACGCTGCTGACCGACATGCTCGATGTTGATTCATGTATGCCTGTCCCCGTAAGTTAGTGCCACTTTGGGTTCACGACTAGTCATGTCGGCCCGGGTTCTCTGTCATATGGATGCTAGCGACACTATCATATACGTGAGCCAAAAGGCGCAAACGGTCCCATGCCATGGTAAGGCGACACCCGTGGGAATACCGTGCGTGAGGCCGCAAAGTGATATGAAGTGTTACTGGCTAGATCGATGTGACTTGGAATCGGGGTCCTGACACCCGGTATGCGGTGCATTGCGGTATAAGATCAGACGAGATGACCCTCGTGATGTTGACGGCGAGCCCCCCAGGAAGAGGGTTCCTGCCAAGGTGATGTGGTATGCTCCTATAATACCACGGTTGAAACGTCTGTTCAGAAACGAAGAGCATGTCAAGTTGATGCGATGGCACAGAGAGGACCGTAAGAAAGACGGGAAGTTGAGAGCACACGCTGATAGGTCGCAGTGGAGAAAAATCGAGAGAAAGTACGGGGCTGAGTTTGCAGGTGACCCAAGGAAGGAACATATGGTTTGGTTTAAGCGCGGATGGCATTAATCCTTTCGGGGAGCAGAGCAGCAATCACAGCACCTGGCCCGTGACTCTATGTATGTATAACCTTCCTCCTTGGATGTGCATGAAGCGGAAGTTCATTATGACGCCAGTTCTCATCCAAGGCCCTAAGCAACCCAGAGGCCATTTGTTGAAGAACTTTTACAACTGTGGAGTGGAAACAGTGTACGTGTGTGGGATGAGCACAAACAGGAGGAATTTAACCTGTATGCGTTGCTGTTTGTAACCATCAATGATTGGCCTGCTCACAGTAACCTTTTAGGACAGACAAACAAGGGATACCACGCATGCACGCACTGTTTAGCTGACACCGAAAGTACATACCTGGACAGATGCAGGAAGAATGTGTACCTGGGGCATCGTCGATTTCTTCCGACCAACCATCAATGTCGAAAGAAAGGCAAGCATTTCAAAGGCGAGGCAGATCACCGAAAGAAGCCCACCATGCGTACCGGTGATCACGTACTTGCTATGGTCAATGATTTACACATACTCTTTGAAAAGGGTCCCGGTGGACTATCTGTTCCGAATGACGCTGAGGGTCGCGCACCCATGTGGAATAGAAAATCTATATTTTGGGTCTACCCTACTGGAAAGACCTAGAGGTCCGCTCTTCAATCGACGTGATGCACGTGACGAAGAACCTTCAGTACTAAAAAATACACTTCTGTCATGATACGTGTTTGTCACAGTAGGTCACGTTTTCTGTCATGCATGTACATCCATGACAAATTTATGACAGAATCAAGATAGTTATACCTGTGCTGTCGTAGAAGTGTTCCATGACATTACCAAAATTATCATCACGGAAGTGTCCACTTCCATGACGATAAATTGAGCCTCACAGAAGTGCTTTCGTCAAGGGTGACCGACACGTGGCATCCACCGTAACGGAACGCCGTTAAGCTATCGGGTCCGGTTTTGGATCCGATAACCCGTTAACAGCCCCAACCAACGGGGATTTTCCATGTGTAAAATCATCATTGGCTGGAGGAAACACGTGTTGGCTCACCTTTCGGACAGATGTCATCCACTCATTGGACCAAAAGCGCCTATGATACGTCGACACGTGGCACGACCCAACAGAGGCCCATTCCTGTGAAAAGGCCGGCCTGTTTGACTTGGTCAAAAGGTACGTCAAGCCTGTGAACGGCCCATTTACAACCCGCTAACCCAGGGCCCGTTTACGGCCTATCCGAATTAGGCCCAGTAGCGTCATCTGGGCCGTCCAATATAATTCTAGCCCGTTTTAACTTCCGGCCCATGTGTGGCCCATGACGTCTTTCGGCCCATATGAGGCCCTTTGTAACTCTTGGCCCATTAACGGCCCGTGGTAAAACTGGCCCGTAATGAACAGTGTATCACTTTATACCCATTAACGACACGTGGTGAAACTGGGCTGTAATGAACAGTGTATCACTTTATACCCATTAACGGCCCATTATTCCATTGGGCCGTTTCCAGCCCATGTTATCTTTCGGCCTTCTCGGGGCCCATTTATTCTTGGGCTCATTTCCACATTCGTTTACTTACGGCCCGTTACTGTCATTTTCTGCTTGTGGGCCAAATTCAGCCCGTGGTTACAGTCGGCCCATTTGTGGCCCGATAATATGTTGGGCCATTTTCATGTAAAAAACCCCGTTGGGCTATTTTCATAGAGTTATCAAATACAGCCTATTAATGGCCCGTTATTGTCCATGAATAGTACGGCCCATAATTGCGAAATGATAATACGCCCCGTAGAAGGCCCATGGATCCTACGGCCCGTAAAAGGCCCATGAATCGTACGGCCCGTAGAAGGCCCATGGATCCTATAGCCCGTATAGAAGGCCAATGGATCCTACGGCCCGTAGAAGTCCCATGGATCATACGGCCCGCAGGAGGCCCATGGTTACAACAGTCCGTGTGTGCCATGATTATTCTGGCCTAGTTTCCAAAGATAGGTTATTGTGGCCACTAGAAAAACACAGAAAAAGAACTGCAGTGACTACAAGCAAACGACTAAACAAGACAATAAGGAAATAAATAAATAAGCAAGCAATTAATGGTAGCCTATTACCTCTATTACACATATTACATCCACTGGGCATCAAAGTTCGCCACCAGTGCAAATATAGGGAACAAAGCAGCATATTACATACACTGGCCGTCAAAATTGGCCACCAGTGCAAATAAACGCGGCAGCAAAACAAGATCATAACTGAAACAACTTCAGAAGAGCTCAAGAAACGTGGTATCCACCATGCTGGCAATAAGCTTAGCAAGCTTATTAGCTTTGCCCTGTTTGGCGCTAAAATCCTCCAACGCTTGCTGTTGCACCAGAAAGTATGCATCTGAATGCTCCAGGGACTTCCGCAGTCCTTCCGCTTCTTGTCGCAGCACAGCTGATCGATGTCTTTCAGCTTGTAGTTGAGACTCAAGAAACCGAACTGATTCAGACAGTGAGTTTGAATAGCTTGTGCAAGCGGTAGTGGCCAGTAACTCCAACACTAAACCAAGACAGGACTTTGGGGTTGTCTCACTGTCTTCGAGATAGTCTTCCTTAGCTGTTTTATCAGCTTTGTTGGAGACCAACAAGGATGTGTCACTATCCTGAACCTTATCTGCATTACTTCCTTTACCATTGCTTAATAAGGCACTCTTCCCCAATATTCTGTCAGCATTCTAAAAGAAGAAACAAGCAGACACATAACAGTTTAGCATGTACTAGTATATGAAACTCATTTCGGTGAACCAGTTCATTAGTAAGGTGGACAGGATTAAACTACCAAGTCTTCTATTGCCAAGTACTAGTACATAATAAAAGCATCAAACAAACATATATCTATGTCCTATGGTCACTGCATTGTCTTGCCAAATCAAAATAGAGACACGGTTCAAATCATATCAGTTCAAGACAAAGCAGCAGTGAAAGAATACAAAGCGTGGGAAACTACACGGCACAACAAGATTTCAGATGGGTACCACGGGTCTACATGTACAACAACACTATTTGCTTTGTTGTGATGCTAGTAATGTGCATGATATGAGAAGTCAACTGTATACACAATTGAAATTGAAATCAACAGAGCTATTGATAAGAGCAAGCCTGTTAAAGAAACATGCGTGAACATACCTGCTGTGCCATTGGAGTTTCGATTGGATCCTTCAATTTAAAAATAAGTTTGTATGAGTAAATACAGTGATACAAGAGCAAAGCAGTATGCACGATAGCAATCATAGTTAAAAAAGGCGCGCCTAAGCGAGCGCTTAAGCGCGCCTAGGCTCTAGGCGTTGGCGAAACGCATTGCGCATAACTACGCTTAATCTGTGCATAACTGCGCATAAGCATGCGCTTTGGTCAGTAAAGCGCAAGGCGGTGGCAAAACGCACAATTAACGCCTAGCGCTTTTTGGAACTATGATAGCAATGGAATCTTAAATTAGAACAGTTGTTCTTCAGGTTTAGGCACTTGTTCTACATGAACAGAGTACAGTAAGACGCAAGAATATAGTACTTAAAAATAGAAAATGAGCTCATAGACCTTACCACATTCTTGGTTCGGGACCAGTACAGAACAAGGCGTTCCCAGTCATCGTCCAGTAAATGTGTCTCAGGAGAACGTAAGGGAATTTGATGAGTTTCTTTGCCGGTGAAGTACGTTTTCTTCAGGTAATTCCGATACTGCCACCAAGCATTCTTGAAGATAGCAGAGGTATTAGCACAGGTTACCTCATCCTGAGTTTCCAAATCGGTCCTTCTCTATAGAGAAAAATGGGAAAATTTGTTGTATTATAACCATCATGGAGGTAGGATGTATGGGACAAAGCAAAGTAATTGCCATGAATAACATTACTTACACATAACTCCTGGACAAACACCTGCAACTGGCATTTTCCTTCATCTTCAGTATAATATTTCCAAGATGGGAAGATACGCACATACGATTTAACAACATCAAATGCGATAGATGCTAAACTACGACTAGCTGGTTGTGCTTCCTCCACAGGAATAGGCGTACTAACTGGTGGAGTTGGGGTTCGCCGTGGTAGTACTGGCCCTTTGGGCACTGGAGCTGCCTTACTAACTGCTCTTGTTTGGGAGCTCTGTGGTGGAGATGGTGCTGTGTCAACAGGAACTGGGTTACTATTTGCTGGGGTTGGGGTTAGATTGGGTGAAGCTGGTTCTCTGTCCATCGCAGTAGGGGTACAATCTGCGAGAGTTTGGGTTATGTGTGGTAGGGCTGGTTCTCGTGCATGTACAACCGGGGTGCTATCTCCACCAAGAGGTAGCACTGTTTTATTTGAAGACCATGTTTTTAGTCCGCTAGATGCTGGCATCACCCGCTCCAATTCAAATGGCTGATAAACAGGAAACATAGTTGAATGTACAGACATTGTATGAGAGACAGATGCAATAGATAGTGTGGAAAAAAGAGGACATGAAATAGTTGACATGTATATTGTTTAACTAAAACGGATAGCATGACATAATTTCACATATATGATGTCTATCTAAACTGGATAGCATAGCATAACATAATTCAAAGATATGATGAATAACTAAAACCCCGTGCCAAGTTAGAGCATACACCTCGGTGGGGGAATATGACTGGTCATCTGTCTCTGAATCCATCTCTGAGGAGTTATCGGGACCCAACAAGAGATCTTCGACAGGTAGCACTGCTCTGAAGGCCTTGTTTTCACTCCAGATTTTTCAATCTCCCACCCAAATGGCTGATTCACAGGAAGAGTAGTTTAATGTACAAACATTGTCGACAAATGGAAATGTAATGAAGAAAAGGATGGGCAAGATATCATTCAAATATATGATGCCTGGTTAAACAGGATGGCATTGCACATTTCACATATATTATGGCTGGCTAAAAGACATGAGACTGCATAATTCCCATATATGATATAGAAACTAAACAGGTGGCGACAGAACATGTCTAAACTAAGCAGATGACATATATGATGTCAAAAGTAGGCACTGCAAGGCAACATATGCATGATATGACTAACATCATCATGCCAAGGTAGAGCAAACACCTTGGGGGTAAATAGGAGTGGTCAGCGGCGTCTGAATCCGCCTCAGAACAGATATCTTCCTCTGGATTACAATCTGGAGAGGGGTGGGGAGGGTTTGCCATTGAACCCACCATGGAGCGATGTCTGCATGACATTGTATTGCCGCGCAAAACTCTTCTCTTTTTCTCTACATGTTCAGCATGACTGTGTACAATATCTGACATGCATACGAAAAAATATGGTGAGATTATGTAAGGAGAGCATGCAGAAATTTAGAGTGATGGTAACAACCAGTGGATGGATCCAAAAATAATGATAGCAGGCTGATGATTGCTTTAATTTAATAAAAAGACAGATGATGATTGCTTTACTATTTGTTTCCCACCCAAGATGAACAACATAGGCATACCCTAGGTGAACCAGATATTAGACAGAGATACTATTCATTGCTTCCTCGATATGTGCCCCACAACTAATTTAGAACTCAAGTTTGAACATTAATTTGGACCTGACTTGGAGTCCAAGAGGTGAACAGGACGATAAAGTAGCAGGTAATTTTAAGCAATGCATAACATAAGCAGAATCAAAAGAGTGCGACCTCTCTTGTGGACCCGTGTACTCCTCAGGTTCATCTGCTGAGTCGATGATGGTGATGCCGTTGCGGTGGGTGCCGACGGCAGGGAAGGAGATCTGAGGCGGCGAAAGACGGTCAGGAGTCGTGATGTCTGGTTTGGTGGATGTTTCTGTCGATGGAGCACCTCAGGTGAGGTGGACGACGTCGCGGCAGGAGCAGGACAAACCACACAAAGTTCCCTTCGACACCTACCTGTAACTGAAGTAATTCTGTAAGGGCTCATTTGGCTTGCATGATTCTAAAAACGCAGGGATAGGAAAAACACCGGAATAGGATAGGAATGCACATGGTAAACAGAGCATTTGTAAACACAGGATTTCTGTCAACTTGGGTGTTTGGTTTACAGGAATTGGAAGAGCAGAGGAATGCAAAGAAACATGGCCAAAATAAAGTGAAACCATATGAAAGCGTGTATAGTTAGAATGTTATTCGGCCACTAATGCACTTGGTCTTGTTTTCATGCATAGGATTTTGAAAAGTAGGTCCAGGTGAATGTTTTGCTTCATTCGTTTCAACAAAATGCATGAATAATTGAATAGTAGAGTGCCATTGGAAAATTCCCTATTGCTATGTTTTTTCGTCGAACCAAAATAGCCCTAATGGATCGACATGAATGTATAGTAATAAGTGATGCAACAAGTTTACAACCTCTTTGCCGTAGCCGTGTCAACCTCAGCATCATTGGGTTGGTCGCTGAAGCAGTTGAGGCAGAGGTTGCTGTCGGAGGTGTGCAGGAAGATCTGAGGAATCTGTAGACGGCGTCCAGGGCACTGCTCTGTTGTGATGGATCGTTCTGTCGTTGGAGCAGCTCCGGTGAGCCGTAAGACGTCAAGGCTGAAGCAGCACAAGACAGACATCTTCAATCTCAAGTGGGATTCCAATAGCATCTCCAATAGATGATGTAAAATAGATGTAAAATTTACATCACCAAAAACCACCTGACTACAACAGATGAGGTAATAACTGTTGACTCTGAACTTAACTGTCGAAACTGAAATTTACTGTCGAATATGCATGTTACTGTCGAAACTGAACGCAATGGTAGCAGAGAGGCACTTGACATGTAGTTTAGGGAGGGCCTGCAGTTCATCTTCAACCTCCACCCCCTGAGCCGCCAGCCACCACCGGCCGAACCGCCGGCCCCAACACCGCCTCGCCGCCCCGAAATAACACCCCACCGCCGGTCCGCCGCCGCCCCGGCCAGACCTATAGCCCCCCGCCCCCACCCTGAACCCTAAGATAGATAGTGGGGTACCTCTCCGGCGAGCCCCTGTCCCTGCTGCGGGTGGTTCTTCCTTAACTCCGGCGAGCCCCCCCACCCCCTGAAAATCGACTGACCCAAAAGTCGATTCAGTCGACTGAAGTGTAGCTAAATCGGAGCAGAGCAGCAGCACGAGCGAGGGGGAGAGCAGCAGCACCAGCGCGAGCGAGCGAGCGAGATCCGGAGCAACAGCAGCTTGGCGAGCGAGCGATCGAGCGAGAGCCGGAGCAGCAGCAGCAGCAGCAGCGCGAGCGAGCGAGCGAGAGCTGGAGCAGCAGCAGCTGGGCGAGCGAGCGATCGAGCGAGAGCCCGAGCAGCAACAGCAGATCCGGCTGGTATGGACGCCGCCGCCGAAGGGGCCTCGCACTGGGGGAGAGCCGCCGTGGAGATGTCGCCCGCGGCGCCGGCTTCAAGGTAGCCGCTCCAAGGGGGTGCGGGATGGAGCACCGTCAGCGCCGGGAGGTCGAGCTAAGGAGAAGGTGCGATGCGATGAGTGTACAACCTCTTTGGTGGCGCCGAGTAAGCCTCGGCTTCGTCCGAGGAGTCTATGAGGATGCTGCGGTTCTGGTGGAGCAGGTTAAGGCGGTGCTGTGGGGATGGAGCAGCCGCGATAGACGAGGCGATCGTCGGAGCAGCTCCCTGGAGGTGGAGGACGGGGCGGCTGAACCGGCGGGACGACGAGATGGATGACGGATCCTCATCCGGGGAGGTGGACGAGGGACGTCGAGCTGTTGTGGTAGACGACGTCGTCGGGGAAGAGCCTCCGGCTGGGCAGCGGTGTGGTGGCGGACGGAGGAGGGTGGGGTTTCGTGGCTGGAGCGGAGAGGTTATGGCGGCCTGGGATTTCGAATGGTAAAAAGGAGGCGATGGGAGGGGGTGAACCATGACTTAGGGACGCGCTTGTCCAAAATGTCGGGTGTGTTACAAAAGTACCCCCCACCGATTTGAACTAGCGGCCCTTTCGGCTCAGGGTTACAAGGGGGATTTCTCGTGTCGGGATTTGGCAGCTGGAGGGAGTTTTCGCGCGCGTTGTAATTTCGGGATAGCAAGGCGCGGGTTGTGAAGGCGCCAGTTTTGGGAGCACGATATCTGAATTTTCGGGATATAATAAGGCGCGGGTTGAATTTTAGGGACAAGCCTAACGTGTAATATTGTACTTGTACGTACCAAATCAATTCGCACTTCCCTCAACCAAAAAGAAAACAAAAAAAATAAAACTATTCACACCACACAAAGAGAGAGTCTTGCCCCATTTTACTATAAAAAATGCTATTTAAAGCTAGTCATACCAACAATTTAGTGCAATTAAATGCTATTCGGTAGTATGAATCCATGTTATGTCCAATTAAATTTTTTCGCTTGCTGTATAATGCATGTAACCTACTCATACCAACATTTTAGTGCATTCCAAATGTCTGTACTACCGCTGCAATTCAAACTGAATTTGAATTCGTTTCTCTATTTCAATAACAATCTACAATCATGATTATTGCCAACTTCAACCATCATTCGTGTATTACCTTAATAACACACCACATGATTACTATAGAGATAGATATGAACTATGTGTACTGCATGAACTGGAATTCTATTTTTTGAATACACCACTACTAGGAAAAGGGCTATAGACAATATGCACACTAATGGCGCACCAGACATGCGGTGCGCCACTACTATGGAGCAGTGGCGCACCATGTGCTGGTGCGCCATTAGACAATATGCACACTAATGGCGCACCACAACTATGGTGCGCCACTACTAACATTTTTTTTCTTTTTTCCAAAAATACTAATGGCGCACCGTGTGCCGGTGCGCCATTAGTGGCCATTAGTGTCTATCACACTAATGGCGCACCACAACCATGGTGCGCCACTACTAACAAATTTTTTTCTTTTCTTTTTTCCAAAAATACTAATGGCGCACCGGGGCGCCGTGCGCCATTACTAGTTTTAACTAGTAATGGCGCACCAGTCACCACGTGTGCCACTACTATCATTTTTTCTTTTTTCTTTTTGCAAAACTACTAATGGCGCACCGCCAGCTGGTGCGCCATTAGTAACCAGGTGCGCCATTAGTAACCTGGGACCAGCTAGATATTTTGGACAGCCACCTACACACTCACTTTCCCCACTTCATTCTCTCCACCTCCTCCTCCAAGATTGTCTCGGGTGCCTCCTCCTCCTCACCTCATTTGCACCATAGATTCATCCAAATTAAGTGGTTAAATTACCTTTTTTGATAGGTAAGTAAGGGGAAAGCTTTCTTTATGTTGTAGATCTACTTTTTTCTCCCTCCAACAACGTGCACATGCACTTTTTATGGCCTAGCTAGATCTATGTATGTTTGTGGTGTTGCATATGTTTGTGGTGTTGCATATATGTTTGTGTTTGCAGGTACCGGTATTTGAAATGCGATAGTTGCCAATATTTTGCCGGAATGTTGAATGATTTTCCATTTCGGCGAGAATTTTGACACTATGCATTCTTTTTGGTCCTATTTTTAGGCAAAGTCATGCCAAATTTTTTCTTGGTTCTAAAATATCATTTTGCTCTACCCCGCAGGCGACCATGGTCCGCACGATGACCGAAGGCATCGTGAATAGGTTTTTGAGCTCCGCGAAGGCCGAGATGCTTCAAAATAACGAGACGGAGATAAGATGTTCGTGTCAAAGATGCAAGCTGAGGAGCCTTATGGACCCGGATTCCGTACAGGTGCGGGACCACCTGCTCTTGCGTGGTTTCATGGATGGCTATCGGTGGCAAGGTGATGAAGATGATTATGAAGTCGTCCATGGGGGCCGGCCGGCAAGAAATGAGGAAGGGCAGCAAGACAACCGCGGCGAGGGCGGGCGAGAAGACGAAGAATCTCCAGGACATGATCACGAAGTAGATGCAGTACACAGTCATCATGTAGAAGATGCCGGACATGATGATGAGGAAGATGCCGGAGCAGACGAAGGGAATGATCATGAAGATGAAGATGCCGGAGCAGACGACGATGGACCATCGATGGGCTGGGTGCAGGACCCTCATATTCAAGAGCTGCTTCTCAAGCAGACGGATAACGCAAGAGCTGCCGCCCGAGAGAAAGCCAAGCTGGATCAACTGGAGATAGACGCGGTTACTCCATTGTATGAAGGATGCAGGCCCGAGGATACCCGCCTGAAAGTAACGCTCATGGCTCTGGAGATGAAGGTAAAACACAAAATGACCGACGCATGCTTCGACGAGAACATGTCATTCTGGCACGAACGTCTTCCCAAGGGGAACAAGTGCCCGACCAGTTTCGAGGAGGCGAAGAAAATCGTGTGTCCTCTGGATTTACCGCACGTGAAATACCATGTGTGCATGAACAATTGCATCATTTATCGGGACGAGCACGCGGAGTCTACCATATGTCCGGTGTGCGGCGTCACTCGATACAAGAAGAGGAAGAAAGCTCCTCGAAAAGTGGTGTGGTACTTTCCGATCACTCCTCGTCTGCAGCGGTATTTCGCGGACCCTAAGGTAGCAAAGCTCTTGCGTTGGCACGCGGATAGGGAGGAGAAGAAGCGAGAAGATGACGCAAATGATCCGGAGATAAATAAAAAAGACAAGATGCTGAGTCACCCTAAGGATGGGAGCCAGTGGCAAGCGTTGAACTTCGAACACCCAGAATTTGGGAACGATCCAAGGAACATCGTGCTGGGCGCGAGCACCGATGGAGTCAATCCGTTTGGCAGCCAGAGAAGCACACATAGCACCTGGCCTGTGTTTGTGTGGATGTACAACCTTCCCCCTGGTTGTGCATGAAGAGGAAGTACATTCACATGAGTATGCTAATTGAAGGGCCGAAACAACCAGGGAACGACATCAATCTGTATCTGGGGCTGCTGAAAGAGGAGCTAGACACGCTGTGGAAAACGCCAGCCAATACGTGGGACGCCGCAGAGAAAGAATATTTCCCTATGAGAGCCGCACTGCTCACGACGGTGCACGACTATCTCGGTTACGGATATCTCGCGGGGCAGGTGGTCCACGGATTTTCTGGATGCGTCAGGTGCATGGATGACACAACGTATCGCCAGCTAGATAGAGATCCCGGGTCTTCGAAAACCGTGTTCATGGGACATCGAAGGTGGCTTCGCGACGATGACCCATGGAGAAAACGCAAGGATCTGTTCGATGGTGAAACCGAACCCCGAAGACGCCCGCGTACGAGGAGCGGCGAGGAAATAGACGAGCTGTTGAAAAATTGGAAAGATTGCCCACTGCCGGGAAAGAAGCAAAAGGCGCCAGAGCCGGGAAAGAAGCGAAAGGCGCAAGAGCCGCTGCTGAAGGTATGGAAAACGAGGTCTGTTTTCTGGGACTTGCCGTACTGGAAGATCCACCGTGTGCCTCACAGCCTTGATGTCATGCATATCACGAAGAACGTGTGCGAGAGTCTGCTTGGTACCCTGCTCAACATGCCGGAGAGGACCAAAGATGGGCCGAAAGCAAGGGCAGACTTGAAATCAATGGGCATCAGGGAGGAGCTTCACGCTAATGATGATGATGATGAGGCGAAGCAGGACACGGAAAGTCGTCGCAAAGGCAAAAAGGCCAAGAAGACCGGAAATGACTTCCCTCCCGCGTGCTTCACTCTAAGTCAGGAGGAGATCGATCAGTTTTTCACCTGCCTCGTAGGAGTAAAACTTCCTTACGGTTACGCGGGGAAGATAAGCAGATACCTAGACTCAGCGAAGCAGAAGTTCAGCGGGATGAAGTCTCACGACTGTCACGTGCTGATGACGCAGATACTTCCAGTTGCAATCCGTGGGATCATGGACGCGCACGTCCGTGAAACGCTATTTGGCCTATGCAACTTTTTCGACGTCATCTCTCGGAAGTCGGTTGGCGTGAGGCAACTCAGAAGGCTACAGGAAGAGATCGTGGTGATACTATGCGAGCTTGAGATGTACTTCCCGCCCGCATTCTTCGACGTTATGGTGCATCTGCTGGTCCATATCGTGGAGGATATCATCCAACTCGGGCCGACGTTCCTGCACAGCATGATGCCGTTCGAAAGGATGAATGGTGTCATCAAAGGATACGTTCGCAACATGTCACGTCCAGAGGGAAGCATAGCCAGGGGCTTTCTGACCGAAGAGTGCATCTCCTACTGCACGAATTATCTAGGCATCGAGAACCCCGTTGGTCTGCCCGTCAACAGGCACCTCGGCAGGCTCGCTGGATGGGGTCACCGTGAGGGTCGCCGCGAAATGCATGTCGACTTCGAGGGTCGACTCGCCGACTTTGAAAGAGCAAACCTAGTCGCGCTACAACACATAGACGTGGTCGATCCTTGGGTGGTAGAGCACAAAACCTTTATTGAGAAGACGTACAATGACCGAGGCCAACAGAGGACGGACGGAGATATAATCAAAGAGCACAACTCATGTTTCACGCGTTGGTTCAAGCAGAAGCTTCTGTCGTACCCTTTACATGAGGATTCTTCCGCGGAAGAACAACTCATATTCGCCTTGTCACAGGGCGCCGAGCACAACCTGATGACGTATGAGGCGTACGATATCAACGGCTACACATTCTACACCGAGGGAAAGGACATGAAGAGCGATGGTTATCAGAACTCCGGGGTAACGATGGAATCCTACACCGGTAACGACAAGGACAGATACTACGGAAGGATCGAGGAGATCTGGGAGCTGAGCTACGCTGGAGAGAAGGTCCCGATGTTCCGTGTCAGATGGGCCAAGAGCGTCCTAAAAGAAGACCGGTATTTCACCACCATGGTTATACCCGAAGCCAAATCCAAGACCGCGGGCGCAAACGTCACCGCGAAAAATGAGCCATGGGTACTGGCTTCCCAAGTGGACCAATGCTTCTTCATTACCGACCCGTCAAAGCCCAGTCGTGTTGTCGTGAGGAGAGGCAAAAGGAAGATCATCGGAATGGATGGAGTCGCCAATGAGCAAGACTTCGACAAGTACGGTGACCGAAGATGGAACATGACGACGACGATGAAGTACCAGCATACACCACAAGAAGAAGCAGGACCACCCTACCTAAAGGACGTCCGTTCAAGAGAAGAACTCCATTTACGAAAAATAAGGGCAAGAAGATTGTGAACAGATAGCTAGCTAAGATCGATTGTATTTAAATTGTAGCCTTCATTTCTCGATTGTATTTCATGGGCACTTTTTGAACTCATGAATATTTTTAAATTTCATGGGCACTTTTTGAATTCATGAATATTTTTTCAAATTTTATGATATTTTTTCATATTCAATATGAAAAAATATTGAATATTCATGAGGACACTCGATCTCGATCCCCCTCCATCTCGATCTCGATCCCCCTCCATCTCGATAGCTATCCCCCTCCATCTCGATCTCGATCCCCCCGCACCCTTCCCCCGCTCCACCGCCGCCGATGACCCACCGCACCCTCCCCCGCTCCACCGCCGCCGACGACCCCCCGCACCCTCCCCGGCCCGCTCCACCGCCGCCGAGCACCCCCCCGCACCCTCCTCGGCTTGCTCCACCGCCGCCGAGCACCCCCCGCACCCTCCCCCGCTCCACCGCCGCCGACGACCCCCCGCACCCTCCCCAGTAATGTTTTACCAATTCACAAATGAATGCAACTAAAAATCCAAAAAAACAAATTTGATTATATTTTCAAATAACAAATTTTGATGATATTTTTCATATTCATAAATATTTTCAAATAACAAATTTGATGATATTTTTTAAAAATTATTACTGTTTTTATAAAAAAAAATATTACTGTTTCATATTCATTTTAATTTTCTAAAAAAATATTAGATGCAACGAAAATAATAATAATAATAAAATTACTTATGGCGCACCACTGGCTGGTGCGCCATTACTGTGCAAAAAAAAGGTTACTTATGGCGCACCGCTGGGTGGTGCGCCATTGCTATCTAGAAAAAAGATTTCTAATGGTGCACCGCTCGGGGGTGCGCCATTGCTATAAAAAAACATACTAACGGCGCACCGCTAGGGGGTGCGCCATTAGTAATCTTCCCCCCTAGCTAGCTAATTCGCCTGATCCCTTCGTCCCTCCCTCGCCAGATCCACTTCCCCCCCGCTGCCCCGACCCACGACGCCGCCGCCCCTACGTGCGCCGCCGCCCCCGCGCCCCCACCACGGCAGCTCCTCCGCCGCCCACCGGACAGCAAGCCGCCGCGGCCCCCAACCGTCCCGCCGCCGACCTGCAACCATCCCACCGCCGACGACCGCACGGGGTGCAGGACGACGACCGCCGCCGACCCGCAACCATCCCGCCGCCGCCGACCCCGACCCCGACCTCTCCGACGACCGGCCGCGCCCGCCCAGGTACCTCTCCTCCTTTCTCCTTCCTCCCTCTCCGCCCTTCCTCCCCATTCCCTCCCTCCCTCCCCTCGACCATGGCGACGCCGGCCTTCCCACTGCCCTGCCTGTGCTGCTCCTCTGCCTGAGTTGGATCCAGTACCTTGTTCCTCTGCATGTGTTGCTCCTCTCACTGCCCTGCCTGTGTTCCTCCGCAGCAGATCAAGAACTACAACAACTAGAGAGTGAAGAAGCAGATTAACAGCAGGGGAAATAGCAACAATAGATCAAAGAAGTACAGCAGATCAACAAGACAACAGTGGTAACTGAATTTTCAACACTTCTCTGTACTGCATAAACATTCTGCATAAACATTCTGTGTTTGATCAAATGATTGTAGCCTTCCCATGAACTGTGTTTTTTTAATAAAAATGTAGTATATCAGATTGAAATATTGGGGAGTACAATACAAGTTCAGGAACAAGGGACATTTTTTGCAATTGTGAACTCTCAATGCTCAAGTCTGGAAGTGTTTACAAATTCAAAGAGTTCACATGACTACTGGTCAAATAGTCTAGTGTATTTAGTGTAAATCTAGTCTGAAACTAGTAGAGCTCTTGGTGATTTGCAAATTCAGTTTAAATAAAAATTTGGTACATGACTACTGATCATGTATGAAAGATGTTGCTACTGGATGAGCACAAGAACTACTCAATAGATTTTGATGTACTCCTGATCATGTATGCAAGATGTTGCCACTGGATGCATGGATGCATGACTGGGACATGACTACTCATTAGATTATGACACCTGATAATCACAGTAAACTGTTAACAAATTACAGTTTACTGTCCATTTTAGCCTAGCATTCAGTTATCTTTTCACCCTTTTTTCTGTCCATTCAGTTATATTTTTAGTCGGAAAATCTGTGTAACAAATTACAATTTACTGTCATTATCAGTTTACTGTCCATTTTTGTTTTGATTTTACTGTATGTATCTTAGCTGAATCTTAACTGAATCTTAACTGAAATTTGACCATGTGAGCTGTAAGTTGGTTACCCAGCATTTGTGTGGGCTTATCACACTGAACTTTCAGTAATCTTACATACTGTTCTGTCACATGATGGATAGCACTGAAGAATATCTTGAAATGTAACATTCGAGTAGTTCACTTACCATGACTATCAATTAATAAGCATGATATTGTACCCTTCTATTAAAAAAGAATTCCCCTGTGGTTGAGATCCTATAAAACGGTGCCCCTCATGAAGCATCCACCTTACTAAGCCATTACTTGTGTGCATCTCTAGTTTCCTTGCAGGTTGTAAGTTTTTATTAGGATAGCTGTAAGTTTCTTCTGTTTTCTAGTAGTACAACCTGTACTGGTTGGGACAAAAACACTGCTTTTGGTGTACCTGTACTGTTCTTTCTAGCTGTAAATTTCTTCTTTCTTCACTTTACTGATGAGTACACAAAGCAAGTGTGAGTGAACTGAATGAATTCAGTGTGCACTGTAGTATAAGTACCATCTAGTCAAGTCAAGCTTTGGTCATGGTCCAGCAGATGAGATTTTTCTTCTGAGGAAAAGCAATTGAGAATTGAGAAGCATATGCCACACAATGATTCAGCAATATCTTTAAGGCAAATCTGGCTGGCAATTTGGCCCTCTGTGTCCATCACCATGGCCACTACTATTTCAAACTGAAGAAAGAAAGGAAGAGATGATTTTGCAGGTACCCCGAGAGGCCCTTGAGTTTGCCGGAATGTCGATTAACTTCCGTTCTGGCAAATTCGGGTACTCCACATGTCCTATTTTCAGCAAAGGTCATGCTGAAATTTTCCGTGAATTTTAGCATGACTTTGCTAAAAATAGGACATATGGGGTACTTGCGACTAATGCATGGGCCGGGGTATCTTAGTACTTAATTAAGTAGGATCAACCGCCCCTTTATTCTTGCTACATTAAACCATAGGTGGCAATAGAGCGAAGTGATTAGGCCCAACTTAGAGTCGACAAACCCTAAATTATAAAACCTTGGCTTTTAGGGTGCCTCGGTGTCGATAAAAACCTAAATGATGAAAGCTTAGGCTTTTAGGGTGCCTCAGCATCGACAAACCCTAAATGATAAAAGCTTAACTTTTAGGATACCTCGGTGTCGACAAACCCTAAATGATGAGACCATGATCTTGTTCCTTGACAATAACCAACTTTTTGACCAAACTTTTTTCCTATTTAGAGCGAAACATGGCCCATAACGATGAGGCCGGCGGTTCGGGCGGCAAGGCATTCTGGGAGCTATCCCAGGAGATGGAGGAAGAACCTCACCGCTATGAGGACACCGCGGAAGACACCGATCCTGACTACCCAACCCCTAGTGGCGTCGGGGATGCCACCACTGTTGATGGCAGCGCACGCACAGATGGCAGCCAACCGAAGAGGCAACGGAAGGACCGGCGCCCGAACATGCTCGGCACCGTCAAGGAGGAATTTACTGAAGTGAACTACAACGGGGATCCAACGGCGCCCAAAGAATTAGTCAAGGGGTACTCGGTTCAGCTCGGGTGCATTCTCCGGAGCACCGTCTCGATCAACACCGAGAACCTAAGGCATAAGGACCGAGGTAATTTGAGCAACCTCCTCTTCATGAAGCTGCACGAACGATACAAGTTCCCCGCTGAGTTTGCAAACACAAGCCTCTTAGGGAATAAAGTGAACAGTGCCGCCCTCACGAAGATGAGCACGGCCCTGTCTACTTGGAGAAGCGCGGTGAAGAGAATGATTAACAAAGGTGATAGTTATGAGAAGATCAAGGCGAAAAATCCTTCGATCAGCGAAGATGACTACAAGGAGTTCAAGATCAAGTGCGAGAGCGGCGCATCCGAGGAATCAAGTCAGTGGGGGAAAGAGATGCGGGACTTGAACTTAGGGGTCCACAAACTCGGTCCCGGCGGTTACAGAGTGGCGGAACCTATATGGGACAAGGAGGACGCGGAGCGTGCCGAGCAATGCCTACCGCCCCGCTTCGAGAAATACCGTGACAAGTAGACTAGGAACTATGTCAGGGCCCGGTACAAGGAGGACCCGGTAACAAAGGAGCTTACCACGGATCCGAAGACCAAGGCGCTTGAGAAAGTTCTGGTAAGGAATACACCCCCGCGTAATTAGCTACATATATGGTTGCATTCTAGTTAATGAAGCCAAATTTCTAAATGGTTCACATTCCTTCCGCAGGAGACTGAAAGCAGTAGCGCGGGGTCGTCTCAGAGCTCCCCAGCTTGGGACAGCACTCTAAATAGGGCGTTGAACATAATGAAAAACAAGGATAAGCTCAGTAAGTCGTCGTCAGCTGGTCGTGTGGCCGGCAAAGGCTTGTCCACAAAATGGTCGTCATACTATAACGCTAGTGGGCGAAAGCAGAAAAAGACAAGCTCGAAAAGCCAGTCGCGCGAGGTTCAAGAACTCAAGGCACAAGTGGCGCGGATTCCGGAGATTGTCCAAGAGCAAGTGCAACAACAACTGGGAACGACGCTCACCGCCATTGTGCCTAGCTTGATTGAGGGGCTGCAGGCATGGATTGCGGGCGGCCAACAGGGGCCGCCCCCGGTTCCCAGCTTCACGGCCAGCAACTCGCACAACGCGCAGGCGGCGCCATTGGTGTCTCCGGCGGAGGCGGTATTGGTGTCTCCGGCGCCGGCACGGGCATTGGAGCTTAATGCACCCGGGTGTACGTCGGCCGGCACCTCGGCAGCAAGCGGCCCCTCCATCAGTTGCATGCCCGCCGTTGGTGGTGCCTCGACATTAGCCGAGATCGACGCCATCACGGTAACTAAGCCTCTCAGCCGATGACTTCATCTCCTTGCCTTTGACTGGGCATCCCTGACGCCCTACATGTTTTCGCAGAGCGCCGCCGACGTTCCATGCACTCTCCTGCACTTCGTGGGCGGCGAGTTGATCGATGTCGCCAAGGGCAGAATCGTTCAACCGGGCAACCCCGTGTTCCACGGTAATCCGATGCCACCCACCGTGTATAGGGTTGAACTGGTTCGGGTGCCGCCAGGCTGCGACGAGTTGTTACCTCCGATTCGACCCGCTTGGGCCGACGAAGATGATGTGATGACCCTTAGCGCCTGCGTAAGCTGGCCCCTGCTTTGGCCGAAGACCCAGATTCGTTTGGGGGCGGGGGACACCACCCCACAGACAACACTGCCAGTCGTGCCGGCGCCAAGCCATGGCAAGACTGCCGCAACGCTACCGGACATGCCGGACATCCCTATGGCATAGGATCCGGACATGCATATGGCACAGGATCCGGACAACGACGACAACGACGACGGTACATTTACCAACGTCGATAAGTACTTTGCCGAACATGGGTACGGTGACGAATTCTTCGGGCCTCCTTCTCAAGAACCCAACCCTGAAAAAGACGACCGCGATCGAGCTGGTACCGCGGAGAAACCCAATTGCAACAGGCGTCGTCTGGCTTTCAGTTCTCAGGAGACGCCTCCAGCTGCCGCCTTCACCGAGCCTCAGATAGCCGAGGTGCGGAATATTATCAGCCCCAACACACTAAAGAAGGCGGTCTCTGAGCAGAACTCGATCCCATTACAGGAGATGAGGAAGAAGGGACGGAAATGAAAGAATAACAAGGGCGGTGCGAGCCAGCCGGCACCGAGTACGATCCGTGCTCAGGACGGGCCACTTTCACCTAAGGATATCTCGAGGAGGGTGCATGTGGCGGGTAGGCCGATGCTACCGACTAATCTGCTCAATGCTGCAACCGGTGCTATGCGGAGTCTGCATGACAGTGTTCTTTCTTTGGAGAAGCGGCGTCTCTCCGAGAATGATGTGGCATACCCGGTTTTCGTGGCCAAGGTGACAGAGGGCAAGGGCTTTGTGGATAGCGCCATCGGGGGTACGATCGTCCTGCGGTTTGATGACATCTTCGCTATGTTTAACCTTCATCCGCTGCACTACACCTTCGTTCGGCTATTTTCGCTGAGTATGGAGATGCGGATCATTAGAGACAAGACCCCGGACATCGTGATAGTCGACCCCTTCTACATGCGTGCCAAGATCTTAGGCAGCGCTGGGGACCGGCAAGTCGCGAGTTCATACCTCGAAGGCGTCATTCTGGCAAACCCAGATAAGGATAACTTCCTCGTGCCTTACTTTCCTGAGTAAGTCATCCCCTCACCGCGCCGTAACATATGATTTCTTAGATTTCGATCGTTCTTTTTTTTCTAACATTCCGTGTTTTGTGCAGTGACACACATTGCACACTCATGCTCTTGAGCCCGAAATATTCCATGGCCACGTATTTCGACCCGGACCGTCAGTCGAAGATAGACTACACAAATATCAAGAAAGTTCTTGATGATGTTCTCCCCGGCTACGCCAGATCTGGAGGCACCTTCAGCAGTCCAGTTCGTAAGTACGGCAAGCACATCTTCAGCCACAATACGACGTTAACCTGCGTCAAGCAGCCGCCTGGCAGTTAGAAGGATGCCTACGACGCCCTCCATCACATGCGGGCGATCGTACGGGACCATAATCACCTTCTGCTACCAAATAATCTCAAAGATTGGGCCGCACGCTTGTCGGCAATCCAGGATGCGGACATCAGACAAGAATTCTTTCGCATCCAGTCAGAGTTTGCGGAAATCATCCATCAAGATGTCCTTCGTACCTCGGGGCAGTTCTATCTCAGACATCAACCGTCCAACAGTGAGATAGAAACAACACTACAAATGCAGGCCGACAACGCCCGCGATTTCATGACCATCACGAAAGACGGCGGCTTCATCCACGCTCCGGTCCCTGGGTCGAGTCGAAAGTAGTGATGCTATGTAGTTCTGAAATGTCGATTGGCTCATGTTGTAATATTAAACTTTAATGAACTTGTATGTCTCTTTCGTTCAACTTATATGTGATGGATGCTATTTATTAGTAGGACCATGAATCGTGCTATTAATGTGTTGCTTTTCTCTTCCGATCCTTTTGTTGCATACTTATATATTGCTTATGTATTGTCTGTGAATTGCTACTAACGTTTTGTTTGGCTAGTGCATATATAGAGATGCCGTCGTATGTCGTGTACAAGGGTAAGGTTCCCGGAGTCTACGACGACTGGGAGGAGTGTCGGAGACGGGTTCACCGTTTCAGCGGTAACAGTTACAAAGGGTACACCACTAGGGCGGAGGCGGAAGTTAGATACGCGCGCTATCTAGCGGGAGAGAGGAGGGAGCGGAGGAGGAACCGGATGAAGACCAGTTTCATCGCGATGATGCTAATCGTGATGACCGCAGCTCTCTTCTATGTGATGGTAGTTTAGATGATCGATATCGACTTGTAATGTGAAGACAAACTCGCTACTCGCGGTTTCGAGACTTGTAATGTTATAACTTTGTTCGGTATTTGAAATTCGGAGACTAATATGATGAATTGTATTCGGAGACTAATCTTCTATTGTATTCGATAAATCTGCTATTTATATGTTGTGCTCTCTATATTATGTGCAGTAATATGTTTTGTAACCTGTGCAAATATCATAAAAGAAAAAATCCCTAATATTCATACTAATGGTGCACCACTCAGCACACTAATGGCACACTGCAGAAAGAACACTAATGGCGCATCACCCCCTAGTGCGCCATTAGTATGCCAAGGCACATGGGTAAATATGGCCCCTGGGAGGCATACTAATGGCGCACGGTGGGCTATACTAATGGCGCACTGCGTGGTGCGCCATTAGTATACCAGATACTAATGGCGCACCAGGGGTGCGCTATTAGTATTTAAATCTAATCGCATGGTGCTAGTTGTGCACCAGTAGTGCGCCATTAGTAGGCAAAACTGGTGCGCCACTAGCAGGCCTTTTCCTAGTAGTGCACTTGATGTTGATTCCAAATAATAGTACATTTGATGTACTAACTATATATTCATAATCTAAACCATGTTCCATACGTGTACACCGTGTTTATCACACATAGTATAGTGCCCCGCCCCCTACATTATGACAAGTATTTAGACCTGAGCTGCAAAAGCCACACATTATCCCAAATTATGATCAATGTTCTATATGTTATACGTAGTACTAGCAAGATGCCCACGCGTTCCACAGAACATCAACATGATCAAGGGGAGGCCTAATTTGCAAATATGAAGAGGGGTGTGGGTATATTTTTTCAAAATTGCCATAGTTTCCTTCCTATCTGTCAGATATAAATCGGACGGCCTATATTGCAGGATGGCACCATCATCAACAACTCCTTCTTTTATAAGAGTAGAGATAAAATATATTATATGTAGTATAACATGTTCATAACCACACCATGTGTATCACTGTTATATATATTCACACATGCGTCGGTTTAAAACACTATGATAAATTCTTCAAATATCCGAATTCTCTTTTTATAATGAAGTATGATCTCTATTCGTCTTTTACACCCACACAATCCTCTTATCTTTGTAGCTAGCTAGCAATAACTTTCTCTCATGCATGTAGACGCCCTCATACCTCTCACCCTCCCTCAGCATTCTCTAGCTCCATGGCGCAAATTCGTCTTTTCACTTTAGGTCGTTCACCCACGGTGTCTGTAGGCCCCCCCCCCAGCTCCATCATTACGGCACACATCGATCAATATGCCTCTCTAGCCAGGTGTGCCTAGCACAAACACAAGCTTCCCCTCTTCTCTTATCACCGTCCATGCCTCACTCCCACCACTCTTTTCATCGATCTCGTACTCGCACACTCCTTCCCCCTCGATATAGTATGACTGTCGCACCACCTCCTAGATGCATCCCTCTCTCTCTCTATCCTTCTCCCCGTGCCTCATTTGCTTCTAACAAACACATGCATGTATACCGATCGATCTCCCAACATATACCTAGGTCGACTTTAACTATTCCCCCCCCATCGATCGACGTACCTCACAAGTTATGTCTCTCCTTTCTCTGACAAAGGACGATTGATCTTCCTATGTAGTTATGTCTGCTTACCACAGCCATATCGTCCCCCTCATCATTCGTGCATGCCTCCTGACCCGTCTCTCACACGCACGTGCACAGACAGGCAGCCATCCCCTCTCTTATTGATATTGCAGGCGTGCCCTCCGGTTGTCTAGCAAGCCTATCCCACCATTTGTTAGAAGCAACTCCACTACCACCCCCTCCAACACTCTAGCTCTGTCTCTCTCCCAACCTTATTCCTCTCCTACACATATGCATGGATGCCGATCGATCTCCCTTAATACATGAGGTAGATCGATCTCCCTTAATACACGAGGTAGGCCTCTCTCCTCCTCCACACATATACCAGCCATTGTACGTCTATAGTTAATTAGGCCTCCCTCCCCCCCCACCACATACCGATAGTCGAGCGTTGTAGGTAGGTATCCATGCCACAGAGACAAACTGCACCTGTCCCCTCTCTCGTTCTAGTAGGCCAGCCACTCTATATCTTTGACGTGGGCACACACAAATTCGATGGCACTCTTTATCGACCGCGCGCGCACACACACACACATCATCCCTCTCTTCGATTCTATGGACACCTCAAGTCGATGATACCTCCACTCTCTTCTCGTGGATCGCCCCCTCTATATATATGATATATCCAGGACTCTATTTCACACACATTGCATATGTTACATTTTTTGATTGACCCCCCCCCCCCCCCCAAAAAACTCTCACGAACCCACACACTATATCTCTCTACGTTTGTATCTCTCTCACACAACCCCACGTAGGTGGTGTACGTATACAAGAAGAGAATAGGTGCACCGTGCACATAATCACGCTTCGTGCCCAGCCACACCCGCACGGGTACACTGGAGCTCATTTCTGTACGAAATGGCAGCCCACGTGCTAATTTGAACACGTGTAGCGGTTGTTTACCTACGGAGGTCGTGTACCACGCGTGCATGAAACAAGGTTCGACTTGATGCGTTGGCGCGTTATTTTTAAATAAAGTTATATCGCTATATGGCACGTACATAGAATATAAAACAATTTTTATGGAGAAAAAGGTAGTCCGCTCCACTATATACAATGGAGCCTCCCTGCCTGGTTTGTCTCTCTTCAGAGTATCTCACACAAGGCTGCGGTGGCCTCTCTCTCTCTCTCACCGTTGGTCACTGATCCGGCCGCATCCCGTCCGGCTGCGGAAAGGGAGGACATGCATCGTTTCTCCGTTCGACGGCGCCGAGGCAGCACGTCCTGATCTGCGGTACACGCCGTTCTCTCTGACCACGCTCCGGCGCGGTAGGGCCTACGCCACACGCTCGCTGCCGCAGTATGGGCAGATTATGCCAGCCACCGCTCACCTAGTTACATCCCGACGACCTCCAGGTATCCCCTCCGGCCTTGCTCCACTGCCCGTCTTCCCACGTCGCTGCATGTGGATCTTCCATAGTTCTTTGCACAAAACGTAGCTCGTCCGGCGTACTTTCCATATTGCAATCTCGTCGTCACACCGTTTTAGACAAACACAACCGTGTTGTTATCTTCCCTTAGGACAAGGAATATGCTTCTTTTTTGTCGTCGCAACTGTCATCAACAATATTTGTCTTTTTACAAATTTCAAATGGGCATATTTTAGAGTGTAGATTCACTCATTTTGCTTCGTATGTGTACTCCCTCCGTTCCTAAATATTTGTCTTTCTAGATATTTCAACAAGTGACTACATACGGAGCAAAATGAGTGAATCTACACTCTAAAATATGTCTATATACATCCGTATGTAGTAGTCCATTTGAATCTCTAAAAAGACAAATATTTGAGTAGTCACTCGTTGAAATCTCTAGAAAGACAAATACTCCGGAGTATATTTAAGAACCGAGGGGGTAGTGCACAGCCGCATGGGAGACTCAGACCGGTCGTTGCGCCGCATTAATAGTGAGTAATGAGCAGTCAAATCATAAGCCCCACCTTTCCCACTGTAAGTTGCTCGGAAGAAGCAACCATCAATACGCTCTTCTTTGAATCCGCTCATACTACTCCATCCGTCACTGTTTATAGAGCGCGCTTCAGAAAAAGAAAAAAATCTCTGGGACCAAGGCGACTAGCGATCGGCCTGAAAAATAGCATTGGTAGTTATAGCACGGCGTCTATTACTAGAGGAAATAATGCGTACACACATGCATGCAGTGCTTCCACCCCGGGTACACACATGCATGCACTTACTCCACTCCGTAGTACTACATCGAGAGAAAATTGCGGTTACCACGCCCTAATTAATTGAGCATTAAACCAAACGCGTCTAAAGTCTCTCTGGTGGTGGAAATGCATTGAGAGAAATGCATCATAATGAAGCGCGCCCTGTAAACTGTGACGGAGGGAGGAGTAGTATGAAGGTGCAAAACCAAGTACGCGTATGGCCAGTCGGTCAACGCACCTCCTCTTGGCATATCACTGACATGTGGGACCGGAGTGTGAGCAAACCGATCTCAATTGACGGCAAAATGGCCAACCCGCCGTTCCTTGAGAGAGACGAGGAGCGAGAACACACAGACGGGCTCGCACGGAGGCCAAGATATATTCGAGCATGGTTGATCGATATCATCATTACATGTTGGGCTGCCGTTTTCCGCCCTTCTCCGGAATAAATGTGTACTTTATCAGAGATTAAGAAAAATAAGAGTACAGAGGCTCCACCATGCGGTTCTAGTAGTAGTACTACTCGTACTACTAAACCTTGCGCTTGGCTCTTCGCCTCTTCGTGAAGTCGAACAATGATGGTACTCCGCATGTTCGGTACTACAGTGTATGCCTCTGGCAATCTGACACCGAATGAACTGATGCATGTCCACCGCCTGGGCGAGGGTACGTTGCATTAGTCAAAAGGCGTAAGCGAGCTTCACCTTGTCCTGCAAGCTTCTCCTCGTTCTGCGAGTTGACGGGACACACCAACAAGTAGTGCTAGTCCATACTCCCTCCTTTCCGGTTAATATGGCTTAATCTTTTTTGCGGGTAAATGAGAGAGCTTTATTCATATATAAGCATTCTTAGGACGATCAGCCAAGACACTGGTCACTAGGAAGCGAGGTACCCCGCAAAAAAGAAGTAGGAAGCGAGGTGTTTCATCAAGCCAGCTCTCGGCCACATTCAAAGTGCAGCAAGCACGGTTCGCACAAAGATGCGCCGCAAGGTTTGCTGACCTGTTTACATGCTGAATAACAAAAAAAGAGGAAATATTACCGAGCGCTCCTATTTGTAACAGGATATGAGCCAGAATTAAGCGAGAATTGTGGCGAGTGTTCCATGCAATCAACTTCCATTATCACATGCGAGAACCCTCGAAGAGAACCAAATGTGTTGAAGATTGCTTTATCACATTTTAAAAATATAATAAGAGTGCAGACGCTCCTCCATCCGGTTCCTAGTACTAGTATAGTAGTACATACCTCTATAGACTATAGTAGTAGTACTAGTACTAGTAAACTTTGCGCTTGGCTGTTCGCCTCTTCGGGAAGTGCAACAATAATAGTACTAGTATAGTGTATGCTTCTGGCAATCTGACACCGAATTAACTGTTGCACGTCCACCGCCTGAGCGAAGGACAGCTTGCATTAGTCAAAAGTTTCTCCTTGTCCTGCGAGCCACCGCGCGCAAGCTTCTCCCGTCCTGCAAGCTTCTCCTCGTTCGGCAAGTTGACGGGACACACAAAGTAATGCTAGTCCATACTGCCTCCTCTCCGGTTAATATGGCTTAATTTCAAACGAGATAAATACACTGTCTGTCACTGTATATTTGTAAAAATACGGTCAGTGGACTTCATAATACGCTCATTGCGCTCAATATATACATTTTCCGGTGTTTATACGGTCACTAGCTCACCCTGGCTGAGTATGTGTGTGCATGCACGTGTAGGTTGAGCACTTGAGCGTGACCGTGTGTGTTCCGTCGTGTGCTCGGACATGCATGCATTAGGGCGTCGCGCGCGTTTTTGCGTCCATGTGTACGTGTGACTGTTGCATACACGTAGGGGGAGTACGTGTAGGGGCCACTAAAGGAGCAGTCAAATCACACAGTAAGTTAGTCGGAAGAAGCAACCATCATTTCACTCTTCAATGACACGTACGCAATATAAAATGGTTGATATGGAGAGAAAAAGAAAACCACTATATATACACTAGCAGGAGCCTAAGCTACAAGCCTGCTTGCTTGGGTTGCTCTCTTCACAAGCATAGAACGACGGTGGCCACACCGCTGGTCACATATCCGGCCTGATCCCGCAGCTGGGGGAAGGGAACAATGTTCTGCGTAGACGCGGTCGACATCGGCGAGGGAGAAAATCCACAGTCGGTGCGTCCCAATCGGGGGTCACCGCGGTATGGGCCGATGCCGCGTCCCAACCGCCCTTCTAGCTACAGCCCGACGTCCGTTTCGAAAATATTAGTGCATGTCAACAAAAATTATACTAGTATCGCTGTTCCGTTTCGAAAAAAAGCATATAAGCTGTTACTTCTTACCCAAAGGATCTTTATATCCAACAGACACAAAATATCCATTCGACTGTTCGAACTTACTTTCACTGCTGATCTGATGTCGAGGTAATTGCTGCATCGCCACCAAAACCCACCATCTCTTAAGCTAAAGTAGACCGAGCTAACCCCTATATTAGCATATTACTAAGATAAACAGAAGGCACTGTAGAATCATTTAGGACGTGAGCTTGTCAATCTGAATGTGGAGGGACACCAGCTTAGCCCCGGCCAGCAGCTTGGGCGGAACTGTGAAGAAGGTCAGCTCCTGCACGGCGACGTCGCCGGGATCCCTGCTGCTTGTCACCTCCATTTCCACCTTGACGGCGTCGGTCCTGCCTTTGGGCTCCCCCGGCGGGCCGTTCGCCCACAACTTGGCCACGTAGTGCGGCAGTGGGGACGCCCCCGCTCTGATGCAGATGACCAACACAGCAATAGGCGCGCCGATGTCGAGCACGCCGCCGACCAAGAAAAACGCGCGGCCGTCCTCCTCCGCGAACAGCAAGAGCCGTGGCTCCGACAGTGGCACTTGCAGCTGGAGCGCCTTGCCGTACTGGATCCTGTGCATGGGCATGGGATGCACGGTGCTGATGTGGTGGGAGAGCACCAGCGGCGGGCCTTCGTAGTCACAGACGGGCACGGGGCATTTGCAGGCGCGAGCGGACACACGCTCTGGTGATCGGCGAGCTTGTGGTAAGTGACGTAGAGCCTACAGCCTTCATGCGGGCACTCCACCCTCACCGAGGAGAGGACGGCGTCCACCGCCGTGTTCCGCACGTCGAAGCCACCGCCGCGCTCGCACTTCTGGCACTGCCGCTGGTTCCCGGGGCGCTCGACGCGGCAGTCCGCGCAAGCCAGGTGCCCTCCCTTGCACTGCACAAATCAATCGAACAACACATCAATCAAGAAACCTGCACCTTGCTCGATCAGCCGAACGGACGAGGTGTATTCGAACCTCATACACTGGAGGCTTCAAGGGGCGGAGGCACAAGGGGCAGTGGAGCAAGGTGAGGTCCATCGAGACCATAGAGAGCTCCATCGTCGGGTCCTGTTCCGTCTGCATGATCTCGCCCTCCTCGTGCACAACCATCTCTCGCTTTATTAGGGCCGGGGCATTACAAAGCTTTACCGTCACATATTCATACTACTTCAAGGTGCATTAAATCAACACATGCAAGTATCAAAAGGAGAGTCACGGCATGCATGCATGCGTTGTAATTAATGCATCGGTAAACGCAAATTATTGAAATATATCGAGTGCAGTGCTTTGATGTGTCGCGTCAACTCGTACAAGACCGAGAAGTTTGATTACTACAACGCCCTCTCGCCTTAACCGCACCTGCCTTTGGCTGCATGACAGGTGGGCCACCGACCTGTTGGGCCCACCTGTCATGGACGCAAAGGCAGGAGCAGTAAGTCAATGAAGCTGCGTCCCTCCCTCGCCCATGAGCGTGGTGGCTGGCAGGACTAGGAGAAGCTTTCGTTCGCTACACGCTCTCCCTCCCGTACGCGGTGGACATGCAGCAGTTCAATCGGTGTCAGATGGCCAGAAGCATACTGTAGTACTCCTCCACTGCAGTAGTACTCCATCATTTTGTTCGACTTCCCGAAGAGGCGAAGAGCCAAGCGCAGCCCGGACGCTCGTGTGGCAGTTTCATGTGTAGAGTAGTCTAGGATAGCGTGTACCGTGCCTGTAAGCTTAAAATCGTTGGGGTCGGCTCCATGCTATATTTTTTTGATTAAAATAATCTTCTGGCCCTACCTGTCATCCTGGTGATTCTAGTTTGCACGCTCATCTGGTCAAGACAGGAATATATATTTTAATTTGTGGTGGGGTAAATGTTAGAGGTTGCAGCAAATGGAGTATTGTACACTGCGGGTCTTTCAGCCAAGTTTAGAGGCGACCATGTGGGGCCAGTGCTATGATGTGTCGCGTCAACTCGTACAACGAGGAGTACACGCCTTCTCCCTCGCCCATGCGCGCGGTGGCTCGCAGACGAGGACAGGCTTTTGCTTATAGTACTACAACAAGCTATTCCTCCCGCTCGCGGTGGACGGACATGCAGCAGTGGATTCGATACTGTAGAAGCAGTAGTAGTAACATCATTGTTCGTCTTCTCGAAGAGGCGAAGAGCCAAGTGCAACCCGAATGTGGCAGTTGCGAACCTTGGAGCACGCATATAGCCAGGCTCTTGCATGAGACAAAATTGCTATGTGAGCCCACTATTGTAGTACACCCTCCATCTGGAAATACTTGTCATCAAAATGAATAAAAGGGGATGTATCTAGATGTATATTAGTTCTAGATACATCTTTTTATCCATTTTGATGACAAGTATTTTCGGACGGAGGGAGTACTTGCTAGTATAGCCCTGTAAACCAGAAAGGAGTATTTGCCTTTCTAGAGATTTCAACAAGTGACTAGACTACACCGAGACGGAGTACATATGGAGCAAAATGAGTGAATCTACACCATAAATAAATACGTAGTTCTCTCGTTTTCCTCTCGGCCTTGGTCGCGGTGCACAATATTGAGTATACTAGTACTATCATCTTGAAATTTACGAAGTCACCATAGGCACCTCGTCGTCGACGGGAACGTCTCCTGACACGCGATAGACGCGAGCGGCAGTCGCCTCCATAGGTGCTTGAATGCCAAGGAGGGAGAGGGTAGCGGTTCCCGAGACGTTGAACGGTCAATGATGCATCCTCAAATTACTCTACATGCAGAGGGAATTAATTGGAGAAGCAGAATAGAGCCAGCACGATGTGAATGCAACAGAGTTTGGATTCTCATATAAAGGCGCCCCACCACTCCAATCCATCTACTCCTTAGTCTCTGCGCAACACTGCTCACTCCAATCCAAGACCAAGTGACCAGAAGCCAGAAGCACCTATGGAGGCGATGGACGCGAGCGGCAGTCGGCTGTGCCAAATCATCCAAGGCGCCGGCCTGCGGCCCCGCACCGCGCAGCGTTTCCAGACGGTGCTGGCGACCGCCGGCGTCGTAGCCCTCGCCGATGCCGGCTTCGCCTCTCGCATGGACGACATGATGGTCAACTCCATCCGCAAGTTCGCCGCCGTCAAGAAGCGCGCGGACGACCTTGCCGTACTGCTCCAGCCCGCGCGCCCAGGCTCCTCATTGCCTGCCACCCTCATCGGCCTCCATGGTGACGAACTCTTTCAAGCCCTGGTGGCCCTGCAGTTGCCGGAGGTCGCGATGAAGAATGTGCACCTCGAGGCCGCGCTCGTCGCGCAGCGCCTCGCCATGCAAGAAACCGTCGACCTGCATATCCACGTCTACGAGGAAATCGTCTACATAGGCCACTACAAGGCCAGCGAGGACAAAAAGACGTTGGCCTTCTTCCAGCGGCCGGAATCTTTGGACGCCATTGTTCAGAATCACGTCGACCTGGCCACGAAAGCCGCTGCTACTTAGCCGCCGTTCGGTGGGCCGGCGCCCTGAGTCGAGGAGGTGGACGTCATCGATGGATGCATCTCTTCTTCTTGCCTCCTGTAACCAGCACTGCATCGCCTCGTGGCCTTAATGTTTTATTAGTATAGGAGTATATGGCATTTTTATTCCAGTAGTAACATTTTCACTGTGAGGTGGGGCCACAGTTGAGCAAACTGAACCATCGGCAAATCCCCACCCCGCCCACTGGGCGTCGGCTGAGTTTAGAATTAGAAGAGAGAAACGAGGGAGAAGAGCTAGCTGTAGCACAGACGCTGTTGTCAGATGGGACTCGCGTTGATAGAATAGGAGTACTGAGCACTCGTACCTCTTTTTTTAGGGAAAAAGCAGTCGTATGTCTAGTACTACCACTAGTTGGGTGCGTGCGACCTATACCTGTCATCACTTTAGGTCTCCTTTTCGAACCGCAGCTACGCTTCACCGTACATATTTTTTCACGCATTTATCCTCCTATATGTACTCCTAGGCTATTTCCACGTGCTCCCTTTCGCCGACATGTGGGACATAGAGCATCTGGGTCGTAGTGCATGCACGACTCGGAGCATATGCCGGGGTACTTTACATTTCAGACCTCACGAATTACATGCAAACCCCCCGCAGAAGAATAAATAAATAAATGAATTACTACATGAAACCGGATTATTTTCGTAGAAACCGGAGCACGTTCATTAAATTTTGGACATAACACGTTTATAAAAAACTACCGGACCTAAACCAGTCTAAGGGCCTCTTTGATTCGCAGGATACTGAAAACACAGAAATGGGGAAAGTATGATGGCGATGAACCGAGACGAGGAGAACTCTACTAACTCAGTTAGAGGTTAGAGTTAGATTCTAACCCTGAACTAACTCTAAACCAAAGAGGTGTATGGATGGCAGGGTTAGATTGACAATAAATGTTCTTTCTCAATCACTGCGCAACACTGCTCACTCCAATCCAAGACCAAGTGACCAGAAGCCAGAAGCACCTATGGAGGCGATGGTCGCGAGCGGCAGTCGGCTGTGCCAAATCATCCAAGGCGCCGGCCTGCGGCCCCGCACCGCGCAGCGTTTCCAGACGGTGCTGGCGACCGCCGGCGTCGTAGCCCTCGCCGACGCCGGCTTCGCCTCTCGCATGGACGACATGATGGTCAACTCCATCCGCAAGTTCGCCGCCGTCAAGAAGCGTGTAGCGAAAGCTCCTACTAGTCCTGCCAGCCACCACGCTCATGCGCGAGGGAGGGACGCAGCTTCATTGACTTACTGCTCCTGCCTTTGCGTCTATGACAGGTGGGCCCAACAGGTGGTTGGCCCACCTGTCATGCAGCCAAAGGCAGGTGCAGTTAAGGCACCGGAGCTCAGTCCGCGAGGGAGAGGGCATTGTAGTAATCAAACTTCTCGGTCTTGTACGAGTTGACGCGACACATCAAAGCACTGCACTCGATATAAGTCTTTTTACACATTTCAAATGGACTACTACATACGGATGTATGTAGACATATTTTGCTTCGTATGTAGTCACTTGTTGCAATCTCTAAAAAGACTTATATTTGGAAACGGAGGGAGTACAACGCATGCATGCATGCCGTGACTTCCCTTTTGATACTTGCATGTGTTGATTTGATGCACCTTGCCAAATTTTGACTATAAATTTAACTAGCCAAATTTTCATGCATGTCACAAAAAATTACGGGGCTGTTTGGATTGTGACTATGTTTGTCTTATGTTGCCACATTATTTTTCCCCACACTTGCCTAACTTGAGTTGCTCAAATTGTTAGACACACTTTGGCTTGCCTAAGGGAATCTTGCCACACTTTTTGTGTCTATGACATGTGGGGTTCACTGCTAATAAAAAAAATTCTTGTCTTAGGTGTGGCTAATAAAAAAGACTTATATTTAGGAACGGAGGGAGTAGAAAATATAAATAATAATGCATGTTGGGGCAACCCACGTTTCCGATAATTTTAGCCGTGGGCTTGTTCACAATTTTTACGAGGGGTGGTTGTTCATTTAATGGAGGGACTTGTACCAGACTTGAACGATACAAAGTGCGACCTGGCACACCGTAACACCACTTGGAACAAGCGGGTAGCTATCTCAAAAAACAATCAACAACTAAAAAACCGGCGACCTGGCACGTAGTACACAATTTTAAACGATTGTTTTGATGGAGTGAAAAAGGAAAACTACCCCACTACGTATATATAGGCCGGAGCCTCCGCGCTTGCTTGCTAGGGTTGCTCTATTCACACACTCTCATCCTCTCCAGATCTAAACAAGATAGGGGTGGTAACACTGTCTTTCTCCCTTCAAAAAACACTGTCTTTCTATCCTCACCGCTGGTTACAGATCCGGACGTATCCCCCTCCGCCGGTGAAGGGGAGGAGGGGCAGCGTTTAGGCCGTTGTCGACAGCGAGGGAGGAGACCCACTGCCGTCCGCACCGTTATCTCTGGCCGAGCACCGGCGCGAGAGGTCCTCCGATCCATTCGTCGTTGCCCTAGTGTGGGCGGATCCGGCCTCCCGCCGCACACCTATCCACATCCCGACGACCTTCAGGTATATCTTCCTTCGAAACCGCCTTAGCTCTACTTCCCCAGCTCGCTACGTCGCTGCATGTGCATCATTTTCTACCTCTCAGCCCCTCTCGATCGGATGGTCCAACGTCACCTATTTTTTTCTTCTATTGTTAGAGGTAAAGCTACTTCATGGAGTCGAATCTTGTACTTGGTTCAAACAAGAAATAAAGTGGGGGTGGGGAATTTAGTATGTAGTACATCGGACTTGGTACAAACAGGAAGGAAAGGGGGTGAAAGTAGTACAGACTGGTCATCCAACCGGTCTCTTGGTCGAAAAGGGAAATATAGGGGTAACGCTGTACACAGTGGTATGACCAGGACTAGATTTGCTATCCACACATAGGAGTAGGTGGCTAGAGTGAACAAAAATGGGACCAACCCAGATATGTTTCTTGGATGTTTGTTTCTCGGGGCAACAAACTATGAATCACCACTTTATGCCCCTGTTTAGGTACATGGTGCTGGACTGCTGGTGCACCCACTGTCCCATGCCCTTATACCAAATATTTAGCTGTTCTTAATCTAATGCCCCTGGTAAAAATGAAGCCATGCCACTGTTATAAGCCATGACAAGTTTAGCCAAATGTTTTTGCCTGTAATTGTTTGAGACTCTGACTGTTTCCTCTGTAGCTTTTTGTGCAAACAGGGATATCCATTTCACCTGGTTGCTGTTGTGACCTTTTGGTGCACTGCACAAAACTCTTCTTAAAAGAAGTGACTTTTGTGCTGTTTAACTGGAATGTCAGAATGGAACAGTTGGTTCATTTCGGTGGAACTGCACAAAGGGAGATCTGTGTTCCAATCCTCATCATCCATATTGGCACCATAACCTTCCTTTAGGTAAGAATGATATTTAATGCATGTGTTCATCTCTATTTTGCGACTGCCATGAGAAAATAATGCTATTTTTTACTAGTACACTTGTACTCCCTCACTGACAAAACCAATTCTGAAATAGAAGGCCAATCATGTACTTGGTTTCACCAACTGGTGAGGAGAATGAGAAACAGAGCATGAAGAGGAAGAAGAAGAAGAGTAAACAGTGCCAAGGCGATCTTGCTGAAGCCAGAGGCCTCAGTCGAGGCCATTCAAGGGCTCCGGCAACGACTACCTTACATGTGAGACGATCCTCCAGGGAGCCCTTCCACTTCTGCTGTCTCACTTAATTAATTAGGAGTACTTAAGTACCACTAATTTATTGCTGCCTAATTTTCCTGTCGGAGTTAAACAAATCTTTAGTAGCACCCTATGCTGATCATGTACGTGTGTATGTTTGTCTATGGAGGTGAATCATGTGGTGGAGCAGGGAGGGAATGCTAACTTTACCCATTAAGATAATGAGGGTGCTTCTATTTGTTAGTGTATGTTTCATCAACTAGTCCCACTATTACAGTAATCTCACTCTCTCAATATATGTGCCAACAGGGATGCTCGATTTTGGTGGAACTGCACAAAAACTTGGGTGCTTCATTACCTCGACAGCTTCCTTCCTTTCCTGTTAGTCGCTAATCTCGGCTTGCATTCTTCCTTTGCTGTCAGTCGCTTGGCTTATCTCGGCTTCCAGTCAAAGGAAATAGTAATTGATATGCTACCTCACATAGGTTGGTACTGGTCTTTATCCTGATTATTGTGCTTGTCATATGTATTGGTAATTTGGTATTGTGCTACTGTTTGCCGATTTCATAAAGGAGTAACTTGGAGCCTGAACTCGCAGGCAAATCATTACATCGGGTGATTTCAGTAGAACTGCACAAAAAGATCAGATGGACAGGTACTTATGTTGCTGCTATGTACTCCAAAGTTCACTCAGACAAGCATCGATGTTGACAAGAAGAAGTGCCTATATTCATTCGAGTATCAACCGGCGTCAACCAATTATCAAACTCCAAGTATTAGGAGAGTGAACGCCAAAAATATTGCTTGGCGCATAGCCCAGAAAAACGCAGTCCAATCTTTGCTCCCAACTTGTGCCTTTTGGTTATCGGCACATATGGAAGCGAACTGTATGGCATGGAGTCTAAAGATTCCAGACAAGTTGGTTGACGCGTATATTCATCTGGCACTTAATCAGTCTGCACGCCAGGGATGCTCCATTTCAGTTGAACTGCACAAAAAATTTGGGTGGTTCATTTTCTCAACTGCCTCCTTTCTCGTCTGCAATGTAGAATTTTGGCGAGATACAGGACCAAGATGAGCCAGTAAACTAGTTGGATGAAAGTAGTGGCCAAGTTGCTCAAAACTCCCTCGACACGAGGCCACTATTTGAGGATAAACCTACAAGCAAAGTTCAGATTGTCTGTGCTGCCTCTTATGTACTCAAAAGTTTACTCGTACAAGCATTAATTTTAGCAAGAAGTACGTCCGACTGAACACCATTTACCAGTCTGCAATGTAGAATTTTGGCGAGCTACAGGACAAGATGAGCCAGTAAACTAGTTGGATGAAAGTAGTGGCCAAGTTGCTCAAACCTCCCTCGGCACGAGGCCACTATTTGAGGATAAACCTACAAGCAAAGTTCAGATTGTCTGTGCTGCCTCTTATGTACTCGAAAGTTTACTCATACAAGCATTAATTTTAGCAAGAAGTACCTCCGACTGAACACCATTTACCAGTCTGTACCCTAGGTAATTAAAGTTCGTCCATGGATCATATTGGCTGTGATCTCAATCATTTGGATGCATAAACATACTGAACATGTGTATATCTGAATCTTATTGTGAATTATCTATGAATATTGTTGTGTGATCTATCAATCATTTGGATCCATAGACATGCTGAACTTGTGTATATATGAATCTTTTGAGTTGTCGATAGTGAATGTTGGCTATGAATATGAACGTGTCCTGGGAAGCTGAGTTTGATACGAATGTTTACCTTTTCTTCGGTGCTTGTGTGTGAACTTGTTAGTATGCCTACTATGGGGTATGTGACGTGTGGGTGTCAACGGCACACCTTCCCGAGAAGAATTGCACCTGCTTTGTTAGGGTAGCAACGGCGCATCAGCTCTTTTTAATCTTTTTGCTTTGTCTTGCCCCCTCCCCCACTCAACCCCTACCGTAATGTTTTCGGCCTCAAAACAAACATAGTACTGCGTTGTTTTTGGGGCTTGACGAAAAATCGAGTGCTGGTTTCTGTAGGTTGGCACACCCAGCAAATGGGCTGCTGGTCCACCACGAACTGGGAGGCTAAAAATACAAGTTGTATGGTGCAGAGGCAAGTAAAAAACGCCATCGAGAGCCATCCACTGAAGAAAAAAATCGCTCCTGATGTGCTTCTTTAGTCGTGCCGCCGGCCCCCTCTATAATCCAGTTCGCTTGGGGATCTGGTATCATTTTTTTCCAGAGGGCGAACAAGTATCAGCTAGGCCTAGGTTTTGTATTTTAACATGCGTAGCCCACGACATACGGTGACAGTGGTTTCAACTTATTTTTTGAGGTCCATACCGGCCTATTGGCTTTTTCTTAAAGATCGGCAGCCCAATGTATTTTTTTAACCACATTATATATATTTATATTATCACTGTTATCGTATATTTTACAGAGACTTATATATACATTATAAAAACATCCCACGTGTTATTAACTTATAAAAGTAAATGTTTAACAGAAGTTGGCAAGGAAAATCCTGGTTGTTTTTGACTCACAGGCAAGGAAAATCCTGGTGATTGCGTACAAAAGCTTGCGAAGATTTTAAGGACCAATGTAATAATAACGCGCTCATTTTTATTTTGAGCAATAACTCGCTAATTTGTTAATTATGTATATAAAAAATGTGCCTCTCCTGTTTATTTTTGATATTAATTGCTCCTTCTAACATAACATTATATATATAACGAGCCCAGCTAATTCGTGTATTTGAAGGAAGTGCAAATGGGCTGGGATTTCTTAGATAATATAAATGGGCTGCATTGACGCGAAATTATTTGTTCACCCAGCCCAGCAAATGGACTGTACATCCTAGAAAACATGGGTTAAATATATGCCACATTTTTGCAGGCTGACATGTGGGCCAATAGGTCGAAGCCTACGCAGGGCGTTGTCAACTTGGTCGGCATGCACCTTCCATCTCTCGTCTTCTTCCTCCAGCGTCGCCGGGACCGCCAGGTCCGGCCTCCGGCGGCTAGCGGCTCTGCTTAGCACGCATCGCTGCGAAGCGCTACCCCACCGCCGGCCAGGCTATCCCTCCACCCCTCCACACCTCCTGTTATTCTCCACCGACTACAGCCCCACGCCGCACCAGAACCAGTTATAACCCTTCTCCTCCACTCAATATGCGACTCCACTACCGCGTCTTCCCATCTCCGAGTCGTTCCCGTCCAGGGCCTCGCCGTCGTCCACCACCTCGCTGCGCTCGGTGCGGCGTGGTCAACAAACGAGAGTCATCGGAAGAGGACTGTACGTGGAGAGCCTGACGGCTAGGACCCACGAGGTCCATGGTCGCACGCAAGGAAAGATCCTCCTTATTAATCTGAAAAAATGTTTCCTCCACCTGACAGCTGGGACCCACCGGCTGTATCTTCGCATGGAAGGAAGTGCCTCCTTGTTATGCGGAAAAAATTATTCCTCCCGTTGACAGCTGGGACCCGTCAGATTTGGTGGCTGACTTGTGGGCCTACTAAGCGGACGTGTACGCAGGGCTTTGTCAACTTAATCAACAAATGATTCTAGCAGCTGGACCGTTGGATGTTAATCCAACAGCCATGCTCCTTCTTACCCCTCTGTTCTTGCTCCTGTCTCTCGTGGGCGGCACCGCGGCTGTGCTGCCGTGCACCCGAACCAGTCAAGTTTCGCACTCCTCTCCATCTGTGACTCCACTACCCCGTCTTCCCCATCTCCGGGTCGTTCCAGTCTGGGGCCTCGCCGTCATCCACCGTCCATTGGTGCGCTCGGCACGGTGTGGTCAACGTGGTCAACAACCGAGAGTCATCGAAAGATGACTGTATGTGAGAGGCTGACAGTGGGGACGCACCACGCCCATGGACGCATGCATGCAACGGAATGCGGTGTGGTCAACGTGGTCAAGGAACGACTTCCATCGGAAGTGTACTGTACGTGGAGAGGCTGACAGCTGGGTCCACAGCTGCAGCAAGGAAGTGCCTCCTTATTACGTGGAAAATAATGATTCCTCCACCTAACAGCAGGGACCCACCGGATAGGCCACCGTATTATGCGAAAAAAACGTTTTCCCCCTGACTACTGGGACCCACCGGATGGGTAACCGTATTTCGTGAAAAAACGTTCCCCCCGCTGTCAGCTCGGACCCACAGGAAGTGCCTCCTTATTACGCACAAAAAAATGAATACTCCCCCTGCTAGTTGGGACCCACCTTGGTGGGTGGCTGACTTGTGGGCCTACTAAGTTGACGGGGACGGAGGGCTTTGTCAACTTAGTCAATATGAACGATTCTAGCTCCAGTTACCGTACGATGTCCATCCAACGGCCGTAGTGCTTCTTCAACCTCTGGTCTTCTTGCTCCAGCCGCCCAAAGCAGCCGGTCGTGCCGCATGCTCCTGCCTCCTATGGCCGGCTATGCTACCGCGGAGGCCTCACCGCCCCCTACTATTCCCACCGCTGGCCAGGCCCTGCGGCGACGGCAGCCTCACACCGCAGCCGAACCAGTGAACCCTCGTACTCCTCTTCGTGTGGGCTTCCACTGCCGCGTCTTCACCGGCTCCGCATCGTCCCCTTCCTAGGCCTCGCCGTCGTCCACCGCCCTGGTGCTCTCGGCGCGGCGTGGTCAACATGGTCAAGAAACGGCTTCCATCGGACATGGACTGTACGTGGAGAGGCTGACAGCTGGGTCCACAGCCGCAGCAAGGAAGTGCCTCCTTATTACGCGCAAAATAATTATTCCTCCACCTAACAGCGGGGACCCACCGGACGGGCCACCGTGTTTTGCAAAAAAAAAATTCCCTGACTGCTGGAACCCACCAGCTACATCTTCGCACACAAGGAAGTGCGTCCGGGCAAAAAAATGATTCGCCCCCTGACTGCTGGGACCCACCAGCTGCATCTTCGCACGCAAGGAAGTGCCTGACAGTCGGACCCACCTGGTCGAAGCGTACGTAGCGTTGTCATTCTTGTCGCGAACGTGTACGTACATACTGGTCGATGTAGAGGCGCGCACGTGTCGTAGTAGAGGCGCGCACGTAGCATGTACACGTATGTATAGCGGCCAGTGTGCAAGAAAGAAAATACGGCCACGTACGTACATACGGGCAGGGTCTCGAACGCCTACTCGCGCATACGTACGGCCAGGGCTCGTGTACATGGCTGGGTCGGAACAAAGAATCAACGTCGTCGTCGTGTTCATGGGGAGCCAACCGGCTGGGTCGGAACGGACTGCGTCGTCGTGTTCATCGGGAGGGCTTCGACGGAACAACCGATGGAAACGAGGCCTAGCGTACCGCAGAACGAAGGAAACGGCCTTGTGTTCGACCGGCCATGTTCGAAACGGGATCCTGTTCATCGGGAGGGGTCTGGCATACCGCAAAACGGAGGAAACGGACCTCCTACGGTCGAAACGGGGGTCTTGTTGATCGGGAGGGGTGTGGCGTACCGCAAAATGGAGGAAACGGACTTGTGTTGGAGCGCTACGGTCGAAACGGGGGTCCTGTTCATCGGGAGGGGTGTGGCGTACCGCAAAACGGGACTCCACGGGATACTGTTCATCTCCACCGTTGACCCCCTCCAGCCTCCACGGACTACTGTTCATCCACCGTCGACCTCCTCCAGCCTCCACCTACGACTGTTCATCCACGGGCTCCTGTTGATCCAACCTCCACCGCGCGCTACTCCACCGGCTCCTGTTCAACCACCTCTCCACGGGCTACTATTCATCCAGCCCTCCACCGTCTACTGTTCATCCTGCCCTCCACGGGGTGGTCCTGTTCATCCTGCCCTCCACGGGGTCCTGTTCATCCAGCCCCAACCGGCTCGATCGATCGGGGTCCTGTTCATCCAGAGGCAACACCACGGGGTCCTGTTCATCCACCCCCCACCGGGAACTATTCATCCAAACCACCCCCCCCCCTAGCAACACTCACTGTTCATCCAAAGGCAAAATCGATCGGCTTCAGTTAGCAGCACTAGCGAAGGAATCACTCGATTGGGTTCAGTTAACAGCCATCAATCGATCGCTCGGGTTCAGTAACACGTAGCCTGCAGTGCAATCGCTCGGGTTTAGTTAGAGCCCAACGCCTCTCTCAGGTTCAGTTAGAGCCCAACGCCTCGGGCCCACACGCGTGCGTGTACGAGAGAAACGCGCATCGCTCGGCCCCGAGCATCCACCATAACCGGGAACACCCCGATATTTTCCTCACCCTCGCTTCTACCATGGTTTTATCCATCATGGACGGCCCAAAGAATGTCATGCAGCTGCGTCTCCGGCCCGCCCAGGACGAAAAACCCATTTTCTGTCATGATTTTTGTCATAGAAGTAGGACACCACCACATCTATGCTGATACCGGGTTTTGTCACAATTATCATCATAGAAGTGTCATAAGTATGACAGAAAAAAAATTCGTTCGGCCCAAAATGTCACGGATGTGTCTTTTTTTGTAGTGCTCTGCGTGAACCTGCTAGGCTTCTTGGGCGTGTATGGGAAGACAAAAGATACACCGGAGGCACGAGAGGACCTGCAACGTTTGCACAAAAAGACGGCATGCCTCCAAAGCAGTATGAAGGTCCTTCCAGCTACGCTCTTACCAAAGAAGAGAAGGAAATCTTCTTTGCATGCCTGCTCAGTATGAAGGTCCCGTCTGGCTTCTCATCGAATATAAAGGGAACAATAAATATGCCAGAGAAAAATTTCCAGAACCTAAAGTCTCATGACTGCCACGTGATTATGACACAACTGCTTCCGGTTGCATTGAGGGGGCTTCTACCAGAAAACGTCCGATTAGCCATTGTGAAGCTATGTGCATTCATCAATGCAATATCTCAGAAGGTGATCGATCCAGAAATCATACCAAGGCTAAGGAGTGATGTGGCGCAATGTCTTGTCAATTTCGAGCTGGTGTTCCCACCATCCTTCTTCAATATCATGACGCACGTCCTAGTTCATCTAGTCGACGAGATTGTCATTCTGGGCCCCGTATTTCTACACAATATGTTCCCCTTTGAGAGGTTCATGCGAGTCCTAAAGAAATATGTCTGTAACCGCGCTAGGCCAGAAGGAAGCATCTCCATGGGCCATCAAATAGAGGATGTCATTGGGTTTTGTGTTGACTTCATTCCTGGCCTTAAGAAGATTGGTGTCCCTAAATCGCGATATGAGGGGAGACTTACTGGAAAAGGCACGCTTGGAGGGGACTCAATAATATGCAGGGACGGGCATTATTGGTCTCAAGCATAGTACACAGTTCTATAGAACTCTACCTTGGTGACCCCGTATGTCGATGAACACAAGAACAGTCTGCGCTCCAAACACCCGAAGCAGTGTGACGACTGGATTACATGTGAACACATCAGGACTTTCGGTAGTTGGTTGGAAACACGTCTCAGAGGTGACAACACTGTTTGTGATGAGCTGTACTCGTTGTCCAGGGGACCATCTTCAACTGTATTGACTTACAAAGGATACGGGATAAATGGGAATACATTTTACACGATCGCCCAAGATCAAAAGAGCACCAACCAAAACAGCGGTGTCCGCTTTGATGCAGCAACCAAGAGGGGAAAGGACACATATTATGGTTACATAGTGGACATATGGGAACTTGACTACGGACATGATTTTAAGGTCCCTTTGTTTAAGTGCAAATGGGTCAATCTGTCAGAAGGTGGGGTACAGGTAGACCCACAGTACGGAATGACAACAGTGGATCTGAAAAATCTTGGGTACACAGACGAACCGTTCGTCCTAGCCAATGATGTGGCGCAGGTTTTCTATGTGAAGGACATGTCTACCAAACCGAGAAAAAGATAAGATAAGGAAGCAAACACATCATACGATGAGCCAAAGCGCCACATAGTTCTTTCAGAAAAAAGAGACATCGTGGGAGTGGAGGGCAAGACAGACATGTCCGAAGATTATGAAAAGTTTCATGAAATTCCTCCCTTCAAAGACAAGGTTGACCCAAACACCCTGATAAACGATGAAGATTATCCCTGGTTACGGCGCAATAAGCAAAGGACACAAGCAAACAAAAAGTGAAGACTTTCTCCCCACAACTATTATGATGATGCCTTTGATCTACAATATCACTGTAGTTACATGTGAAGAAATGAAATGCCTATTGTAACAGACGAGTTTCCGTATGAAACCCTGATACTTCGAAAGAGATTGTCCATTTTGTACATAAAGTGCATCCAGTTTTTGCCGTAACCCTCTCTACTTTTTTGCACATGCTATGTGGGTGAAATGATGATACCAAGCCAAGTTTCAACCTTTCCAGATTTCATTTTCCAGTGCTTTTCAATTTCATGGTCTTATAGCTCAAAAAAATCAATAAATGCATGAAAAACAACAAATGAAGTCAGAAAGGGTTGAAAATTAATGATGTGGCTTTGAATGGTGCATTTTGAACACACAAGAAGTTTGGAGTTCATATAAGTTAAAAAATGAAATCCCTTTGTAACAGATGAGTTTTCGTCTAAAACCCTGATACTTCGAAAGAGATTGTCCGTTTTGTACACAAAGTGCATCCAGTTTTTGTCGTAACCCTCTCAACTTTTTTGCACATGCTATGTGGGTGAAATGATGATACCATGCCAAATTTCAACCTTTTCATAGTTCATTTGAAAGGCTTTTCAATTTCAGAGTCTTATAGCTCAGAAAAATCAGTAAATGCATGAAAAATAACAAATGAAGTCAGAAAGAGTTGAAAATTGATGATGTAGCTTTGAATGGTGCATTTTGAACACACAAGAAGTCCGGAGTTGTAATAAGTTATTAAAAATAAAAGAGAGGCGCAATGCTCACATGCACGTTGCTTAGCTTCAGGCCTTAAGGAAATAGTGTAGACTGCACGGAGCTATGTGTAGTTTTCGTCCGAAACACTGATAGCTCCGTGCAGTCTACACCACTTCCTCAAGGCCTGAAGCTAAGAAACATGCAGGTGAGCATTGCGCCTCTCCTTCATCGTCTCTGCACTCAGGGCTTATAAACCGCTGCGAGTGCCTCTCGCTTGGCGAGGTGGGACTAAAAAATAGATGCAGAAAGAATCAACTAAAAAACTCTATTACAGGTTCATGCCACGAACCGGGACTAAAGGTGCTCGTGGGGAGCCTTAGAACCGGTACCAAATGAAATGCCTTTGTAACAGCCTTAGAACCGGTACTAAAGGAATCAACTAAAAAGCTTTTATAAACATCTAGTATTATTGAAACTAATATTATATAAAATTTATGCAACTAAAATTATCAAAGTATTTTCTGTTCAAAAAATAAAAAGCAAAAAGAATTTTCATAAAATAAATAAAAAAGCAAAAAAGAAAATAAAATAAATAAGTGGAAACAAAATAAACTTTAATAAATAAGTAGAAACAAAATAAACTTTAATAAATAAGTAGGAAAAAATAAAATTTAATAAAATTTAATAAAATAAATAAGTAGAAACAAAATAAACTTTAATAAAGTAAAATAAATAAACTTTAATAAAATAAATAAAAATAGCAACAGTAAGTATTTTGTTGTAAGTAGAAACAAAATAAAATAAATAAAGCAACAAAGAAAACAAAAAAAGTGCCACCTACTGGGCCACCATGGCCTGAATACGACTAGAAACCCAACCATGGGCTAGGATTAAGGCCTGCAGCAGGCCCAGTAGGCCCATAGGCACATAGTGACAGATTAGGCCCGAAATCCTGCAGTTGAGAGGAGCTCGAGAGGGTGGGCGCAGCAGCGCTTATAAACCACTCTCGAGCTCTCTCAACTAGCGAGGTGGGACTAAACTTTTGGCCGCGACGTGGGCAGCACAAGGCCTTTGGTCCCGGTTAGTGGCACCAACCGGGACTAAAGGGGTGCATTGGTACCGGTTTGTGGCACCAACCGGGACCAATGCCCCCCTTTTAGTCCCGGTTGGTGCCATCAACCGGGACCAAAGGCCTCTGCTTCCCGCCCTTTGGGCTGCTGAAAAGATACCTTTGGTCCCGGTTGGTGGCACCAACCGGGACTAAAGGGTGGCATTGGTCCCGGTTGGTGCCACGAACCGGGACTAACGCCTTTGCTATATAAGCCAGCACTTAGCATTTTTTTCAGATTTCAACGCCAGTTGCCGCCCGATAACACCGAGGTCATCGACGCCGCCAGGCTACCCTGCCCCCGTCCGCCGTCTCCGTCATCGCCGTCGTCTCCGTCGTCGCCGCCGCCCCTGCACCGGCCTCGCCGCACCCTGCCCCGACCTCGACGCGCCCTGCCCCGACCTCGTCGTCGCCGAGCCCTGCCCCGACCTCGCCGCGCCGTGCCCCGACCTCGTCGTCATGCACCGAGCCCTGCCCCGACCTCGCCGCCGCTCCCCTGCACTGTCAGCCTCACCGCACCGTTTCCCCTCCTCTCCCGCTTCCCCCCCCCCCCGCCCCAACGCCGCCGCTCGCCCGCCCCAACGCCGCCGCCCGCCCCGACGCCGACGACGACGGCCCTGTTCACATATATAGATTTTTTTTCTGTTCATATTGTAGTAGTAGATGATGATGATGATGTTGTATGTATGTTCATATGGAAAGAATATGCAAAAGTTAGAATTTTTTTCTGTTCATAGATTTTTTTTGGTGATATTATTGTAGAATATGCAAATGTTTGTATGTTCATATGCAAAGAAGATGTCATTTTTCATAGAATTTTTATGATTTTTTTCTGTTGTAATTTTGTTCATAGAATTTTTATTTTGTTCATAGAATTTTTATGGTTTTTTTTCTGTTGTAATTTTGTTCATAAAGTTTTAGGATGAAAAAAAAAGAAGAAGAAGAAAAAAAGGGAGGAGGAGAAGTTTCGTTTAGTTTTAGGATTATTTTAGTTTATGTTTAGTTTAGGAAGAAGGAAAAGAAAAAGGAGAAGTGGAGGAGAGGAAGAAGAGGAGAAATAAATAAGAAGAGGAAAAAAGAAAAAGAAAAAAGGAGAAGAAGAAAAAATAGAATATTTTCTATTTTTCTTCTTATCCTCTATTCCTTTCTTCTTCTCCTCTTTTTTTCTTCTTTTTTTTCTTCGATCTTCTCCTCTATTCCTTTCTTCTTCTCTTGTTTTTTTCTTCTTCCTCTTCTTATTTTTTATCGGGTATGTCGTTGTCGATATACCACCTCCCCGATAACTTCGACATGAGGGGGGGGGGGTCGATATACCCCCTCCCCGATAACTTCGACATGAGGGGGGGAGGGGGTCGCCGAGGGTTCGAGGGGCGAGGGCCGAGAACTAGCTAGGGTAGAGGGTCGAGGGTCACCGAGGGGTCGAGGGTTCGAGGGGCCGAGGGTCGAGGGTTCGAGGGTCGTCGAGGGGCCGAGGGTTCGAGGGTCGAGGGTCATCGAGGGGTCAAGGGTCGAGGATCGCCGAGGGGTTGAGAGGTTGCCTAGTGTCAAAGTATTGAAGAAATCCATGGCTTCATCGTTAGCCGAAAGTAACCGGGGCATGATGGTACGAAGTTCTCCAAAGTTATTTTGGAAAGGAGTCCCGGATAGGATAATCCGCCTTTTGGTACGAATTTCAGCAAAGGCCGTCCAAATAGCGATATTCGGAAGGCTCTTGTTGTACTTTGTACCAAAAAGCGAATTATCCTATATGGGATTCCGTTCCAAAATAACTTTGGAGAGCTTCGTACCATCATGCGCCTATTACTTTCGCCTAATGATGAAGACATGGTTTTGTTGAATCCTTTGACACTAGACAAACGTGACATGAGGGGGTCGAGGGTCGGGAACTAGGGTAGAGGGTCGTGGATCACCGAGTGGTCCGACCCAAACCCTAGAAGCGCCGCCGAGGCCACCCAAATTTACCAAGTTAAAAGAGCGTTGTCGTCGAGGCCACCCCGAACCCTTATTGTGTAACTTTTTCCCTTTTTTCATATGATGTTTTTTTTGATGTTTTCATATTGGGTCGAGGGTCGTCGAGGGGCGAGGGTCAGGAACTAGCTAGGGTAGAGGGTCGAGGGTCACCGAGGGGTCGAGGGTCGTGGAGGGGTCAAGGGTCGAGGATTGCCGAGGGGTCGAGAGGTTGCCTAGTGTCAAAGTATTGAAGAACTCCATGCCTTCATCATTTGCCGGAAGTAACCGGGGCATGTTGGTACGAAGTTCTACAAAGTTGTTCTGGTATGGAGTCCCGGATAGGATTATCCGCCTTTTGGTCTGAATTTCAGTAAAGGCCTTCCAAATAGCCATATTCGGAAGGCTCTTGATGAACTTTGTACCAAAAAGCGAATTATCCTATCTGGGACTCCGTTCCAGATCAACTTTGAAGAGCTTCGTACCATCATGCGCCTGTTACGTTCGCCTAATGATGAAGACATGGTTTGTTGAATCCTTTGACACTAGACAAACGTGACATGAGGTGGTCGAGGGTCGGGAACTAGGGTAGAGGGTCGTGGATCGCCGAGCGGTCCGGCCCAAACCCTAGAAGCGCTGCCGAGGCCACCCAAATTTACCAAGTTAAAAGAGCATTGTCGTCGAGGCCACCCCGAACCCTAGAAGCGTTGCCGAGGCCACCCCAAACCCTAGAGAAGCGTCGAGGCCACTAATATGATTCCTTGTTGTCATTAGCTAGCTAGGTCTACATTTGCCACTAATATATCCATCTGTCATGTTTTGTGTAATAATTGCCATGTTGTATTTGCAGAAACTATGGAGCACCGAGACTTGGAAGCAGAACAGGTGTTGGGGGACATAATCCTCGGCGGAGGTGATGTCATGTCGTATCTCAACGACACCAATGGTCTGGAAGGAGAGGTTGAAGCAGGCTACGGTGATCAAACAATGGAGGAGGAAGGACATGATTATGATGGCTCCGGTGACCGAATGCCGGTGGAAGAAGGACACCGTGATGACAGCTCCGGTGACCGAACGGAGTCCGGCCAGGTATATATATTAATTAAGCATGTGCTGGCTATAGCTAATTGATGCATTAATTGTTTTGGTATGTACACATATTAACTCTCTTCTTTCTTCTTTTCTAGCCCTCTGGATCGAGCAAAACTTCGGTAACGAGACGAGGCCCGAAGAAAAAGTTGCACCAGGATGAAAGGTTCACGATCACAGCAATCGCGCGAGATGGCCAACCGATTGAACCCATCCGGACCAAGGAAGCATTCTCTGCTCAGTGCGGGGTTCTTGTTAGGTCCATGATCCCGATCAGCATCCACCAATGGTATAAGCCTAAGAACAAAGACCCTGCGGTGTCTTATGTCAACGATAGGCAGAAAGATGATCTTTGGACCGCGTTGAAGGCAAATTTCACCCTACCGCCAGAGGAGGATCCGGAGAAGCCAGCTATTATAGAGCCATTGGTCAAGGCTCATGCTCTTAAGAAGATGGCAGATCTATTCAGGAGGTGGAAGAATGAGCTGAAAACAATGTTTGTTGACAAAGAAAAGACTCCAGAATTCACCAGCCGGTTTGAGAAGATCAGAGATCACTGGGACGCATTTGTGGCCCACAAGACATCAGACAAGAGGCAGAAGATGTCAGCGACACACAAGAAAAATTCTGCGAAGAAGGAGCATCACCATCGCACGGGGTCGGGTGGCTACCTAAAAGCCCGGCCGTTGTGGGAGAAGGCTGAGAATGACCTGCTTGATAAAGGGGTCGAACCAGAGACATTGAATTGGCCAGACCGCTCAAGGACTTGGTTCTTCGGGGTTGGGGGAACCTTGGACCCTGAAACAGGGAAGTGCGTTTGGACGAACGAGCAACTGCGAATACCCGTCACGAAGCATCAGGAGTATATCGCCGCAACGCAGGAAGGGACGTTCGTTCCCGACAAAGAGAACGACGAGCTCACAATGGCCCTCGGGAATCCTGAGCACCCTGGACGGACACGAGGCACGCCAGGCTCCGTTTCGTGGAAGGCTGAGTTTCCCGACGCAGGCAGTTACAAACGCCGGGAGAGGAAGAAGAAAGTGGAGCAGACCCAACTGCAGGCGTTGCACGCAAGGGTACAAGCGCTAGAGGACCGAGAAGCAGTTCACAGCAAGCGACCTGCTGAAGCTACTCCTGAAGCTACCCCGCCATCTCAGCGGAGAAGTAGCGTGGCTTCCACCGAGCTGCTTCTGGAGCCTGTCTTCACGGCTCCTGCTAGCTACCCCGTGGATGCTATCATGGACTCTCAACATTGCCACCTTATGACGCAATGGCAGAACTTCAAAGTCAATGCGGCTATCGGCTCTGTTGCACCTCCTGAACCCGGCGTAACTTTTCACTACCGTCCGATTCCAGAAGGATATGCTAGGGTGATGGTGGAACAAATAACGGAGGGATTTGAGGAGCTCGAGCTTGACCACCCTAATGGTGAAGGGGAGACTCGGCTGGGTTCTGCTCTGAAGACTCCATGCCTATGGCGGAAGGACCTCATCAACCTTCCAAACTGGACGCCTCCGCCTCCTCCTCCTCCGGCGAGTCAGGGCACTCCGCCTCCTCCTCCGCCTCCTCCTCCGGCGAGTGATCAGGGCACTCTGCCTCCTTCTCCGGCTGCTCAGGCGTGTGGCGTCACTCCGCCTCCTTCTCCGCCTGCGCCGGTGCGTCCGAGCAGCCCGCCTCCTCCTCCGCCTCGTCAGCAAGAGCGGAATAGAGCCGCCACCGCTTCGGCTGCTCCAGCACGTCGTAGCACCCCGCCTCCTTCTCCACCTCATAAGCAATGAAAGAAGACAGCCGCTACCGCTCGGCCTACTCCGGCGTCTAGCAGTACAACAATAGGCGGGAGGCAATACAGATTCGGTCCATCTCTCAAGCCTCTAGAGAAGTTACCATATGAGATGACCGAATAGGAAAACATGGAGATCTGTCAAGCCCAAGTGAAGGACTTCTTTGAAACACAAAGAGCTAAGAAACATCCACCTCCGGAGCAGAAGATAGATCCGGTGAAAGCGAAGCGCACTTTGGATGCCCTGAAGCGACCACTGCCGTCTCCGCCGCAAACCAACTATGAGCGCATTATTGAAAGGACAGATAAGGAAGCGTCCCGGTGGGGAAGTACTTGCAGTGATCGAAGGTTAGCAGAACGAAGAAGTGGGCAACAAATTACCCAGCTCGGCGAACAAGCGAACCAATCGTTCCCCCCGCTTAAGGTGTCTAACGATATCATCGCTAATCAACCGGGGATCTTGCCCGGTACCAATCCTGCAGATTGCATGCACAACGACGATGCACATTTTGATATAATGGAGGTGGACGAATTCAGATACCAGTACGGGAAGCCTCTCGTCAAACTTGGTCATCCTCCTCTAACAACGATGATGCGAAGATTCCATGATTGGTACATGAAAACCTGCAGAGAGTCTGGGAAGGATACTTTGACGCTGAAATTTAAAGAGGAGCACGACCTCGTTGGAATTGATCTGTTGTCTGTTCCATTTGAGGAGTTCTTCCAGTTTTTCAATCAAAAGGCCCTCGATAAATTAACGGTCACTTGCTACTGTCTGTAAGTACTACTTATGTCATTAAGTCTCTATATATAGCTCAGCTCTTTCATTGCATGTATATATAATTTCATTGCATGTATATATAATTATCCTCACTATATTATGCAAATTGAAGATCGCCGAATGCAAGAAAAGACAAATCAGTTATATTGGGTTCATTAACACAAATCTCATAGATGAATTTACGGTTAAATTTCATGCCAAAGAAACCGAGGCCAACTTGCTACGATCGTTGGTAATAAATCAAAACAAACAAAAAATACCATTTCCTTACAACTTCAAGTGAGTGTTACTATCTTATGCATATTTTGTTTCCCTTATTACTCGAGGTTATAGTAATGTAATTGATGAGTTATGCATGCATGAGCAGCTTCCACTATATTCTCCTAGAGAATGAGCTTGAGCAGGGAGTAGTAACCGTCTTAGACTCGAGACGAAAAGATCCCCAGGACTATGCGAACATGACTGAAATGCTCCAGAAGTAATTTCAATCGATCATTATCGCACCATATCGGCAACTTTGTTCATTTCCTGATATCAAGTAATTGTTTTCTTTGTCTGGCAGGGTTTGCAAAAAGTTCAACGCACAAGCTCCGGGACTGCCGGGGGAGCTGCGATTTAAACACCTGAAAGTAAGTACTACTAGCTAGCGAGTTCCGCCCATCTCCCAGTGATTCTAGCGCTAGTGAAAGTGCAACTATCCCTGGGTGGTTTTGGTAATTCCTAACAACATATAGCTCATAGAGCTAATGCTATTCCAAGATGAATATTTCAGGAAAGATCAATGGTTGGCATGGCATGGATTAGAAAGTGGACCCTTCAAAATGCTAAGGACAAAAGATTGGCTCAAACTCAAAGCAGAAGACTCTACATTTTCTATTTTAGTGATCCAAGATCACATTGAGTCTATAGGAAAAGCCAATACTATTAAGAAGGGATGAGGTGTTGCTTAATGAGGCTCTTGCTCAAAATGCTTAGTGATATGCTCCAAAAACCCTCCACTACTTTCTCATATCCACATATGTCCCAAACCAAATATCCAACTCGGCCCCACCGATTCTTTCTATCCGGAGCCACCGAGTTCAGTTGACATAGCCACTGCCAGAAACCCTAGTCTTTTCGGTCTCACCGATAGGGATCTCGGTCTCACCGAGATGGGATTGTAATCTCTCTGTTTCCCTTCGTAACATTTCGATCAAACCGATATGAGCGATCGATGTCACAGCCCCAGATCAGCCCTTGTTTGACTTTGCTTGTTCCTCATGTCATCATGTTTAATTTTCAAAGAAACTTGAAATGGGGATGTTGAAACCCTAGCACCAAATGCATTCAACTAGGTTCAAATAAACAATATTTTCAATGAACCCAAATGCCCTTTAGAAAAGTTCATGATTTTTGTTAAAGGTGAAAACCTCTGCCAAAAATGATGCACCTATTTCTAGGCCATCCTGGATTTTGAATTAAATCTTATTGTATTTGACTTTTGGGCATTTAAATGCTATAAATAATTTAAATGTTCAAATAATGTTGGAACTATTTTTGGGCCACTGAAATAATTCAGCAAGTGTCCATAAATATTTTCAGGATTTTAGGAAAATGCCTTGGTATTTTTCCTAAGCTCAAAACAGAGGCAAATAATTAGAAAACAAAAACAAATTAGAAAACAGAAGAGAGAGAGAACCTTACCTGGGCCTTACCTGCAGCCCAAGTGGCTAGGCCCAGCCCACCAGGCGCTCTCCTGTCGCCTTCCTCCTCGCGCCAGTAGGCGAGGGCGCGTGCCCGACGCGCGCAGCTACACGCCGCGGCCACCTCCTCCCTCCCTGCCTGCCTGGCTCCGCCTCGACGCGTCTGGACGATGCCACGCGACCCCCAGAGCCGTCCGGCTCTCCCTCTCTCTCCCCCAAACGCTCTCCCCCTCCTCTGTTCTTCCCGCCCGAGCGCGCCGTCGCCACCGACGAGCACCACCGCGCCCAGAGCCACTGCCTCGCCTTGTAGATGTGCTCCGAAGCTTCGCCTCGACCCCCTCTTCCTCCCCACCGAGTAATGCCCCGCCAAACGCCCCGAAGCGTCGCCCCCGACCTCGTCTCCGTCGTTCGGCCGCCGAGATCGCGGTGACCTCCCGTCTCCATCAGCTCCTCCCAGACCTCGCCGACCCGCTCGTCGTGACCGTGGTGAGCTGCTGGCCGTTTCCCCCCTCTCCGTTCTCTTCCTCGCATGCCGTAGCGACCGCACCAAGCTCGACCACACCCGCCGCCGCTTGCGCCCGCCGCCGACGCGGCCCCGGCAACCAAACAGCCCGGGCGTCGTGTCCAACATGCTCGCCGCCTCGCGTAGTTGCTGTAGGTGCCATGAACGCGCTGCCACGGCCACTGCAGCCCCGTAGCCACAAACACCCAAACGCCGGCGCCGCCCCGAGCTCGTTTCGGGCGAGCTCCGTCCGTCCCCGCTGCTGCCGCATGCCGCTCTGGATGCGGCGAGCCCCAGCGTCCCGCAGATGCCCTCCGCCGGCCATTTGGTCGCCGGAGGAGGAATCCCGCAGCCCGCCGCCGCGTCTGGCCTTGCCGGCGTCACGTCTCCGGTGGGTTTGACCCCGCCGACCAGGGGGTTTGACCTCCCCTCTGTCACTGACGCGTGGGCCAACCCCCCACTGACACTTTAGTTAGTATTAGTTTAACACTAATTAGCTTAGGTTAGTGGGTTAGTCACTGACAGGCAGGTCCCACGGGTCAGGTTTGACCCTGGCCAGCCCGTTGACTCGCTGACGCAGTGATGACGTCAGGCTGACGCAGTAAAGTATTATCTGGAATTAAGATAATTCAGGAATTCCAGAAAATAGTGCAAACTTCTAAAATTCATAGAAATTCAACCGTAGCTCCAAATCAAATAATTTATATATGAAAAATTATCAGAAAAATGCAATCTATCCATCTGTATCATTTTCATGCATGTCAAACTAAGTTATACCTGCTGTATAGGTGAAAACATGATAATGCACTATTTGAATTCATAGTTTGAATTTGAATTTGAACCTTGAGTTCAAATCAACCCAAACCTTTCTGTTGCTAGTTGCATTAGGCCAAATCACGTCATATTGCCATGTCATAATCATGCATCATAATTGTTGCATTGCATTGATTGTGTTCTTCCTTGTTTGCCGGTGATTGTCCCCTCTCGATAGCCGTGATTCCGACGATGAGATCGATGACACCGATGAAGAGCTATACTATCTTCGGAAGTGTCAGGCAAGCATAACCCCCTTGTTCATTCCGATACCATCCCACTCTCTCGCTCCTGCTCTCTTTACTGCATTAGGACAACAACGATTCAACTGTTACTTGTTGCGGTAGTTGAACCCCTTATCCTCTGCATGACCTGTCATTGCCATAGTAAATAGATGAAACCCACTAGCATGAGTAGGAGTTGTTTGAGCCCTGATGTTCCTACTCATTCATGCTTGTTTGTCATGCCTGCTACTGCTTAGAGTTGAGTCGGGTCTGATTCGTCGGGGATGAATTGGAATGGTGATGAACATGTCCTACTGTGTGTGAGCTAAGTGTGTGAACACGATTTGGTAAAGGTAGCGGTGAGAGGCCATGTAGGAGTACATGGTGGGTTGTCTCATTGAAGCCGTCCTCAGGAACTGAGTTCTGTGTTTGTGATCCATGATACAGTTACTACCACGCATTGGGCCCGAAACCAATGGACCCTCTCGACTTCTTAATCACCCTTGTCCTCTGTCCAGGAGTTGCAAGTAGTTTCTGGTGTTTGTAGTAAGCTGGAGGCCGTGGACAGCGCTGACCAAGGGGTGGGCTGTGATGCGGTAGGCTCGTGGCCCGGTGTACCGAGTCGCCCGTTTGGTGTCTCGGGAACCCTGCACACATCGTTCTGGGCCGTATGTGGAAACCTCGGCCGGACTCCCTGCGGATGGAACCTGAATAGGCGATAAACCTGGACTAGAGACTTGAGTGTTTAGGTAGGTTGTGGCCGACTCCCTCGCCAGGCTTCCGCTTGAAGGTTGCCGAGGTACACGACGTGTACATGGTGGTAAGTGGCGAGAGCATGTGTGACGAAGTACACCCCTGCAGGGTTAATATGATCTATTCGAATAGCCGTGTCCGCGGAAATGGACTTCTGGGTTGCCTATAACAGTTCATAGACAAGTGAAAGTGGATACTCTAAAATGCGCAAGATAAGCGTGAGTGCTATGGATGGCGTTCTCGTAGGGAGACGGGAGCGGATCCATAGTGGTGTATTGGTATGGTGAATTTGTGGACTCGTGTGCGCCACCTCAAAGGAGTTACTTGCAGTCGTAGTTCAGGATAGCCACCGAGTCAAAGCTGGCTTGCTGCAGTCAAACTCCACCACCCCCCTTTGTTGATACCGATGCATATTTAGCTAGTTCTGATGTAAGTCTTGCTGGGTACATTTGTACTCACGTTTGCCTATTTTATGTTTTGCAGAGAGACGCCAGTCTCGCTAGTAGTTCCGTGTGGACTTCGACGTTTAGCTTGATACCTCAGCTACGATCTTGTGCCCTCGGCAGGATCTAGTAAATAGTCAGGCTTCTCAGCCTTTTTCATTTGTAGATGTATGTACTCAGACATGTTAAGCTTCCGCATGTGTTTGACTTGTATGCTCTGAATGTTGGGTCATGAGACCCATGTTTGTAATATCTGGCTCTTCGGAGCCTAATGAATAAATACTCTGAGTCGTAGAGTCTTGTTGTGATGCCATGTTGTATTTGCACATATCAAGCATATTGTGTGTATGATTGAAATGCTTGGTATGTGTGGGATCCGACAATCTAGTTGTCCATCCTTAGCAGCCTCTCTTATGGGGAAATGTAGTCTAGTGCCTCCTTGAGCCATAGTAGTCCGCTACAGCCCGGTTCACCGGAGTCCTGCTAGCCCAGCACTACTGCTCCGGAACACTTGACTGGCCGGCATGTGATTCACTTCGTTCCTGTGTCTGTCCCTTCGGGGGAATGTCACGCGGTGACATCCGGAGTCCTGCCTAGCCTGCTACAGCCCGGGTTCCCGGAGTCCTGTTAGCCCGGTGCTACAGCCCGGATTCGCACGCTGCTGACCGACACGTTCGATGTTGATTCATGTATGCCTGTCCCCATACGTTAGTGCCGCTTTGGGTTCACGACTAGCCATGTCGGCCCGGGTTCTCTGTCATATGGATGCTAGCGACACCGTCATATACGTGAGCCAAAAGGCGCAAACGGTCCCGGGCCATGGTAAGGCGACACCCGTGGGTCTACCGTGCGTGAGGCCGCAAAGTGATATGAGGTGTTACAGGCTAGATCGGTGTGACTTGGAATCGGGGTCCCGACAATCGGTCCCACCGAGATTGCAATGCAAACACTCAATTTCCCTTTCGTAACGTTTTGGTCCAACCGAGATGAGAAAATCGGTCCCACCGAGTTTGCCTGACCAACTCTTTATTTGACTATTACCAAAATCGTTCCCACCGAGTTTGTGTAATCGGTCTCACCGAGATTACGTTATGCCCTAACCCTAATGATATCGGTCCCACCGAGTTGACATGTTGGTCCCACCGAAACACCTAACAGTCACATTATGAACCAATTCGGTCTGGCCGAGTTCTATGATTCGGTCCCACCGAGTTTGGTGATTTGTGTGTAACGGTTAGATTTTGTGTGTAGGCTATATATACCCCTCCACCCCCCCTCTTCATTCGTGGAGAGAGCCATCAGAACATGCCTACACTTCCAATACATATTTTCTTAGAGAGAACCACCTACACTTGTGTTGAGGTCAAGATATTCCATTCCAACCACATAAATCTTGATCTCTAGCCTTCCCCAAGTTGCTTTCCACTCAAATCTTCTTTCTACCAAATCCAATCCTATGAGAGAGAGTTGAGTGTTGGGGAGACTATCATTTGAAGCACAAGAGCAAGGAGTTCATCATCAACACACCATTTGTTACTTCTTGGAGAGTGGTGTCTCCTAGATTGGCTAGGTGTCACTTGGGAGCCTTTGACAAGATTGTGGAGTTGAACCAAGGAGTTTGTAAGGGCAAGGAGATCGCCTACTTCATGAAGATCTACCCTAGTGAGGCAAGTCCTTCGTGGGCGACGACCATGGTGGGATAGACAAGGTTGCTTCTTCGTGGACCCTTCGTGGGTGGAGCCCTCCGTGGACTCGCGCAACCGTTACCCTTCGTGGGTTGAAGTCTCCATCAACGTGGATGTACGATAGCACCACCTATCGGAACCACGGATAAAAAATCTCCGTGTCAACATTGCGTTTGCTCCCTCAAACTCCTCCCTTTACCTTCGTATGCAATTGTTTTACATTCCGCTGCTATACTCTTAGAATTGCATGTGTAGGTTGATTGCTTGACTTGTGCTAAGTTGGTAAAATCAGCCAAGAACTAAAATTGGGAAAAGGCTAGATTTTTATGGTCAAGTAGTCTAATCACCCCCCCCCCCTCTAGACATACTTTCGATCCTACAAGTGGTATCAGAGCTTTGGTCTCCATTTGCTTTGATTTCCATAGCTTTTGGTGGTCATAGCCTTGGTTTCACAACCTAGGAGAGTATGGCGTCTAGCGAGGGAAATTACCACCGTAGAGGTCCTTACTTTGATGGTACAAATTTTGCTAGTTGGAAGCATAAGATGAAAATGCATATTCTTGGACATAAGCCCGCCGTTTGGGCTATTGTGTGTATTGGCTTGAAAGGTGAATTCTTTGATGGGAGAGAACCAAACCGTGAAGCTACCACAGAAGAGTTGAAGATGCTACAATACAATGCTCAAGCTTGTGATATTCTCTTCAATGGGTTGTGCCCCGAAGAATTCAACAAAATCAGCCATCTTGAGAATGCAAAGGAAATTTGGGATACTTTGATTGATATGCACGAACGTACCGACTCCGTCAAGGAATCCAAATTGGATGTGCTTCAAAGTCAACTTGACAAGTTCAAAATGAAGGATGGTGAAGGTGTCGCCGAATGTACTCTAGGCTTGCTCTCATCACAAATGAGATTGCCGGCTTGGGAAGTGAAGAGATGACCTACAAATTCATCATCAAGAAGATCCTAAGAGCCTTGGATGGAAAATATGATACCATGTGCACATTGATCCAAATGATGCCCAATTACAAAGATCTCAAGCCAAAGGACGTCATTGGAAGAATTGTTGCTCATGAGATGTCACTCAAGGATAAGGAAGAGCTTCACAACAAGTCTAGTGGTGCTTACAAAGCCTCGTGTGATGCTCCCACTTCATCAAGTGAGAAACAAACCTTCAATGAAGAATTGAGCCTAATGGTCAAGAACTTCAACAAGTTCTACAAGAGTAGAAGCAAAGAAAGAAGTTCCAAGTCAAGGTCCTACAATGACGAAAGATATTCTAGTCGTGAGCGTAATTGCTACAATTGTGGATGACCCGGACACTACTCCAATGAGTGTACGGCTCCCTACAAAAGAAGAGAAGATTCTCCCAAAAGAAGAAGTAGAAGAGAAGAATCACCACCAAGAGAAAGGAGGAGTAGAGATGATGGTTATGAACGTAGACCCTCCCGGAGAAGCAAGGACTCGGAAAGGAAGGAAATGTCATCAAGGAGCTACAAAAAAGAAGACATCAAGATCATGTTGGTGAATGGGTATCCGCCTCCGACTCCGACAATCACTCCAAAGAAGTTATCACTCCGACTCCGAATATACTCAAGATGAAGGTGTTGCCGGTCTAGCACTTGTGTTAACCAACTCCTACGACATATTTGACTAACCAAATGAAGGAATTGGAAGATGCTTGATGGCCAAAGGTCCAATGGTAACACATCCCGAGTATGTTGATTTTAATAGTGATGAAGATGATTTGCTAGGTGATGATGATTTACTTGTTGACAACTCTAGTGATGAAAACGATGATGAAACGTCAATTAATCATGCTAATCAAGATAAAACGAATGATGATGATAAGAAGGAGATTGAGAGTCTAACTAAAAAACTAAACACTCTTAAGTTAGCTCATGAAACTACCTTGGAAAATCATCGAGAACTTTTAAAGACTCATGATAAGCTACGCTTTGAAAAGCTCAATCTTGAGCAAGAGCATGAGTTTTTAAAGGCAATCAATGATGATCTTCGCAAAAAAAGTTCTTCTTACATTGCCAAGCGTTTACTCTTGTCTACTTACATGCCACAAGTTAAATCTAGCAACAAGTACAAGAAAGATGCTTCATCTAGTAGTAACAACAATCATGCAAAATCCAATGTTGTTGCTTCTAGTAGTTCTTTTGATTCCACTAATGATTCTCTTAGCCAAGTTACACTTGAGCAAGAAAATAGCTTATTGAAGGGAATTATAGAGAAAGGTGTTTACAAGAGCCTTGCCGGAAGTAAGCAATTTGAGGAAATTGTACGCAAGCAAGGAAGACACCGGAAGAATCAAGGTGTTGGTTTTGAACGAAAGTTCAATGCCAATGGAGTTGAGTGGGAAGAAGATCAATACCCCAAGACGAAGTTTGTTCCTCAACAAGAGAATTATGATCCTACTTCTTTCAAAGGGACACAAGCTCAAGATGATCTTCCACCACAAGACCACAAGCAAAAAGGCAAGGACAAGCTTCAAGAGGAAATTGATGCATTTGAAGAAGCACCTAAGGCCTTGGTCAAGTGGGTTCCCAAGACTACATCAAGTACTACTTCATCAAGTACAACTACAACTCCAAGGATTCCCATCAAGATGGTGTGGATCCAGAAGAAGAAGAACTAGAGAGCTCTTGAGGGTGACCCCGCCAACACACTTCACTCTTATCATTTTGGCGAGAACAAGTGCAAACAACTTCCATATCTTGCACTAGTTAAAGGAGTCACAAACCCTCTTGTTGGTAAGACAAGGGAAAAGTTAACCCAATTCTTTCATGGACATCATCTTGTGTATGCATCACTCTATGTCTATGGATATCCTTGTTTGTTCCTTGTGGGACTAACCCGTGTAGGTATTGAAAGTGCAACTTATTCCAAAGGATTGCTCCAAATGATCTACATCAACATTGAGCACCTACATGAAGTCATCATCGACAAAACCCAAGGTTAGTTCATCCCTCTAAGGGGGGATATCACATCTAGGGGGAGCTTTACTCTAATCAATTGAGCTAAAGCAACTCTAATGGTGTGAACACAACAATGTTTTATGTAAAAGTGGTAACCCCACTTGTGCTTAAACGATGAGTATGACCTATGATCAAATGTTCTCATTTGACTCCTATGTCAATATACTCATATATATATATATAACCTAGTCATCGCCAAACTGCTTGATAGATGATAGAGTGTTTGTGCATGCTTTGTCACATATTTCTTTTGCCATTTTATTGTGTGAGCATGTTGGTTGCATACTTTACTCATTCGAGGACATCCATTTCTTGTTTTGATTGTTTGGCTCTTTCTCTTTTGCCAAATGGATGGACAAGAATGCCTAAGAACTCTCTCTAGCTATCTATGCTTTCCTCGTCTCAAACTCTATTCATGCTACATCACAAAATTTGACCAAGTCGGATTTGAACCACTCTGTGTGAGGAGCACTCGGAGTTCCCAATTCGTCATAGACTTAAACCTCCAAAAGCTCTTTGTGCATCTCGGCCTGACAGATTCATCCTTTTCGGTCCTACCGAGTCACTAAGTTGATCTAGGGTTTTCAATCTCGATGCAACCGATTAGAACCTGTCGTGGTATTCTCACGGGGGGGTGTGAGGCGACAGATGCCACAAGGGCTTTGTGTGAGGGTAAGACTGCTGCTGATAGGACCGGGAGCGGGTATGCGAGTAGCACGCGCTAGTTTACCCAGGTTCTGGGCTCTCCGGAGAGATAATACCCCTACTCCTGCATGTCTGAGTATATATATCTGGGGTGTACATCGGGCAGTACAAAGTGCTCCTAGCGTTGTCTCTGGGGGCAGTGCCATGGGCATCTGGCTCCATATATGCATGCACAAGGCATGCTTTAGTGGCCGGCCGTGCTCATGGCCGTATGTGTGTGCTTGGGCATGCTTGCCCGTGGGAATGGATGGATGGATGGCTAGCTAGCTCTCTTGCTAGCTAGCTTGCTTGTGGGTGTGTGCGTGAGTCCATCCTCCTTGGATGGATGGATGTGTGCCCATATATATAGGCATGGCTAGCTTAGGAAGTAAGCTAAGTGGTGGCATGGGCAAGGCATGGTGGGGTGTCATGCTTGTCCCCTGGGTCACTTCATAAATAGTGCCAGGGGACAAGTGACACTATACATGATGGCTGGGGTGACACGTGAATAGTGCTCGGGTACGACCGTCTCGTCGGTGTCTTGTCGGTGTCGAGTCGGGCTGAAGCCGGCAGCCGGCTAGTTGGTGCAGTCGGCAGCCAGCAGCTGGCCAGGCAGAGCAGTCGGACGGGGAGCCGGCAGGAGCAGCCGGGCAGTCGGACTGAGGGGCTTTGCTAGCCCCGATGTCTTGAAATATTGTCTTGCCGTCTTCGGGATACCCGTGTCCAATTACTCCGACAGTAGCCCCCAAGCCTCCGGGCAACTTGGCAAAGTTGGGCGGAGGTTTTTTTTCGCGAGTGTTCAAGGAAATGATCATAAAAAGGACGAAGTTAGTCCACGCAGATATATCAAATGTTTGCTTTTAGCATTGCAAGTTTTATGCGGAGGGTGCCGACTCGGTTTCGTCCGAGCCCCCTTCAATCTTTTTCATGTTCCCTCCACTCTTTGGCTTGCTCTCGCTTGCCGGACAGCCGCTCTGCGGTCTGTGGCTGAGAGTGGGCCGCGGAGTGGAGTGTACAATACTCAGACTCTGGGAGCGAATTTAACCGAGCAGATACTCATAAAGAAAACGGCCGGGTCGCCCGAACCGTTTTTCTTCCCGGACGTTTTTCGCGTGGGTGGCCTCCAGCGTTCACTCTTGCTAGCCGGACAGCCGCTCTGCGGTCTGTGACTAAGAGTGGGCCTTTGGTACCACGCACGCTACTAAGCCGTCTGCGGGAACAAACGTCTCAGGCCAAGCGGCCAGCCCCCGGGCCAACTCTGGCTGGCGCCGAGGCGAACAGTGATGTAACTGTAATGAAATGCGGAGATAGCCCCCGAGCGTCGCTCGTGGTTATCCGTGCTCTCGCGGTGAAAAAATATGCGGGTGAGGAGCTCACATTGGTTTTCATGTAGCCGAGGCGGAGTTTGCCGAAGACAGCCGGCGCGGCTCGGCGCTCGCGGAGCGCACCGGCGCACCCGCTGGGTGTTGCCTTCGAGCCCCCGGGTGCTCGAAGGGCGTTCCCGGCCGGTCAGGCTCGACCGGCCAGGCGGCGAGGCGTCTTGCAGCGCCCTTTTTCTTCTTCTGCCGGCTGCTAGCAGCCGGACGAAACTCTTCTCTTGTCTGCGATCTTCCGTGGGGTCGCGCCAGCGCACCCACTGGGTGTAGCCCCCGAGATTCGGGCCGACTGCTGAGTAGTCGGGCCGGATCTTCCGGCAACTACTTTGTGTTCTTTCCTCGCGGGGGCGCGTCAGCGCACCCGCTGGGTGTAGCCCCCGAGATTCGGCCCGACTGCTGAGCAGTCGGGCCGGATCTCCCGGTGACTACTTTGTCTTCTTTCCTCGCGGGGGCGCGTCAGCGCACCCGCTGGGTGTAGCCCCCGAGATTCGGGCCAACTGCTGAGCAGTCGGGCCGGATCTCCTGGCGACTACTTTGTCTTCTTCCTCGCGGGGGCGCGTCAGCGCACCCGCTGGGTGTAGCCCCCGAGATTCGGGCCGACTGCTGAGCAGTCGGGCCGGGTCTCCCGGCAACTACTTTGTCTTCTCTTTCTTCGCGGGGGCGCGTCAGCGCACCCGCTGGGTGTGCCGTCGGAGCAGGAGGCAGACCAGCCGGCTTGGCACTGCCGACACCGTGGATCACGACTGACCGTCCGAGTGGCGAAGCAGGCGGACGAATCATCCGGACGGGTGTTTCTTTTCTTCTCTTTGTCCCAGCCGACTTCTTTCTCTTTTTTTTTGCTTGGCACTCGGCCACTGATTTTTCCAGCCGGCTCTATGCGAGCAGCCGGCCCCCGCTTCTCTCTTTCTTTTTCTCTGTCTCCGTGGGGGCAGCCGGTCCCTCTGCATCTGTACGAGCAGCCGGCCTGGGGCGGGCGCCGGGAGGCGGAGGGGTCGGAGCCGGCTAGGCGTGGGGCGGGGCCGGGAAGCCTGCTGGCGGGCGCGGCGTGCGGAGGCGGCCGCGGGGCACCGCGGGAGGAGGCCGGGACCACGGGGCGGATGAGCAGTCGGCCCGGGCGAAGCCGAAAGGCGACCGGAACGGGCGGAGCCGGCCCTGCCGGGTGGCAGGGAAGCCGGCAGGCCGGGTTGTGGCGCAGCAGCGGAGCCGGCGGCGCAGCGGCCGACTGCGCGGGCAGGAGTCGGACAACGCGGAGGTGAGGTAGCCGGCCGTCGTGCACAGGGCAGGAGTCTGACAGCGCGGGCGACGAGCCGGCTAGCGGTGGTGCGGGAAGCCGGCTGGACGACGCGGCGCGCCGGACCCGGCGCAAGCGCTGCAGGCGGCCAGGGGCGCGGTGGTGCAGGTGCGCGGCGACGGGGAGTCGGCAAGTCGGCGGGCGCGCCGGGGCAGGCCGGCCAAGGCCATCGCGCGGAGGCGGGGTGCGGAGCCGGCCCGGGCGAGGCAGGACTTGGAGGCGTCGATGCGGGGCGGCACCGTGACGCGGCAGGGTTGCGGGCGCACGCCGGCGGAGCGGCGGGGCCGGGCCGGTGGTTGCGCGGAGGAGACGACGGGCGGAGGCGCGCGGGCGGAGGCGCGCGGGCTCAGGGGCGCAGCCGAGGCCGGCTGCAGCGTCGAGCAGGCGGCCACGGGCCAAGTCGGCCCGGCGCAGCCGAGTGGGCGCGGACGCAGGCGACGGGCGCGGGAGCCGGCTGAGGGCGCGGAGCACCCGGCCGCGACTCGAGGCGGAGAGGAGCGGAGGCCGGCCCGGAGCAGCGGCAGCCGGCGCAGCCTGATCCGGAGTCGGCGGAGGGCGACGGGCCGGATTGGCGCCGCGGGTGCTTGGAGCCGGCAGGGGCGCGGGACGACCCGGCAGGCGGAGCAGACGGAGTCGGCCGACGAGCGGGGCCGAGCGCACGGGGGCGACGCGCGGCCGTGGAGGGGCGCGCGGGCGTGGACAGCCGGGGCTCCCGCCGGGAACAGCCGGAGGCCGGCCAACCCGGCACGCGGGCGCGGTGACCCGGGACCAGCGCAGCACAGGCGGAGCTGGCGGGCGGCCGAGGCGGCCAGCCGGCTAGACGGAGACGCGGCGCGAGCGGCCATCAGGAGGAGCGGGGTAAGAGCTGCGGCCGGCGCAGCCAAGTACGAACGGGGCGCCGCGGGAGCCGGCCAAGCCACGTGGGAGGCGGGTCAACAGCGGGGGCCCGGAGCAGAGATGGAGAGGCGCAGCCTGCTGGGCGCCGAACTGGAGCCGGCCTGGGCCAGCGGCGCGGCGTACGCGATGCCGGGTGGGGCAGCAGAGGCGGCGAGTGCAGCTGCGGTGTTCGCGGCGCAGCGCCCGCAGGTGGTTCCCGCAGCAGTCTGTCGCAGTGGAGGAGCAGACGCGCGGCCGCGAGCGGAGCAGAGCGCTGCATTGCGGTCGAACCAGAGTATGGGATGTATTCGAGTAGCATCTGACTAATGTATAGCCATTATCTGACTACTAGTATCTGCGTAAGAGATGGCCATTGTCTGGCTTGTGTCTAGGGATTATCTGGCTAGTGTATGGCCAATGGTTTGACCATTGTCTCACTTGCATCTAGCTAGCTTGCGTAGATGGTGTATGGGTGTTTCGGCCGGAGCAAGGCGCAACACGGAGGGAAGCAGGCGCGAGCGGCGCGTGGATGGACACGGCCGACCGAAGCGAGGCCCCACGCGCGGCGCGCGCGCGGACGGCCGGCGTCGCAACGGTGGAGGTGACGAAGGCGACGAGGCCGACGACGAGGACGCGCTGTCCCGCGCGGCCGCTTCGGGGGCGGGTCGAAGTCGAGCCCCCGAGCGCTACCGGAGAGACGGCGCGATGCCGCGGCGGTGATGGCGAAGATGGTCCCGCCCGGACTGCGAAACCAGCAGCAGCGTGGTAGCATAGTAGTAGTACCACACCACGGTGGGCGCCAACTGTCGTGGTATTCTCACGGGGGGTGTGAGGCGACAGATGCCACAAGGGCTTTGTGTGAGGGTAAGACTGCTGCTCATAGGACCGGGAACGGGTATGCGAGTAGCACGCGCTAGTTTACCCAGGTTCGGGGCTCTCCGGAGAGATAATACCCCTACTCCTGCATGTCTGAGTATATATATCTGGGGTGTACATCGGGCAGTACAAAGTGCTCCTAGAGTTGTCTCTGGGGGCAGTGCCATGGGCATCTGGCTCCATATATGCATGCACAAGGCATGCTTTAGTGGCCGGCCGTGCTCATGGCCGTATGTGTGTGCTTGGGCATGCTTGCCCGTGGGAATGGATGGATGGCTAGCTAGCTCTCTTGCTAGCTAGCTTGCTTGTGGGTGTGTGCGTGAGTCCATCCTCCTTGGATGGATGGATGTGTGCCCATATATATAGGCATGGCTAGCTTAGGAAGTAAGCTAAGTGGTGGCATGGGCAAGGCATGGTGGGGTGTCATGCTTGTCCCCTGGGTCACTTCATAAATAGTGCCAGGGGACAAGTGACACTATACATGATGGCTGGGGTGACACGTGAATAGTGCTCGGGTACGACCGTCTCGTCGGTGTCGAGTCGGGCTGAAGCCGGCAGCCGGCTAGTTGGTGCAGTCGGCAGCCGGCAGCCGGCCAGGCAGAGCAGTCGGACGGGGAGCCGGCAGGAGCAGCCGGGCAGTCGGACTGAGGGGCTTTGCTAGCCCCGATGTCTTGAAATATTGTCTTGCCGTCTTCGGGATACCCGTGTCCAATTACACCGACAGAACCTTTCGGTCACACCGAGTTGCAGTAACTGCTTGCAGTTTTGCATCTCGGTGCCACCGAGTCGTTCCACTCGGTCACACCGACCGGGTCAGGTTATATATACCGACGGGCAAAATGTTGGAAATTTTTTCGAACCTCCTCGCCCGCGCGTAACCTACTCTGCCTCCTCGGGTCTCCGGATCATCCTCCCGCCGCCAGCGACCTCCCGCCGCTAGTCTCCGCCGCCGTCAACGGAAATCTTCACCGCCGTTGCCGCCGTATCAAGTTCGTCGCCGAACTAGGGTACGAACTTGATCATTGTGCTAATCCCTAACTCCGATTCTTAGCACATTGCTTTGCCATGATTCTTGCCACGATTGAAATCATCCTGTCCAGCGAAAACGTCCTGTAGATTAGTTTTGATTTGAAAATTTAGGGTTAGGTTTCCGCCGAATTCATCTCGGACCGACCGAGTTGTAGAAATCGGTCTCACCGATTTTGGCATAGGCCAAAGCACACGCATTTTCGGTCCGACCGAAAATTGCAAATCGGTGTGACCGAGTTTGATTCTTTGTGAAACCCTAGCAGTCTCGGTACCACTGAACTGTGACTCGGTCCGACCGAGTTCACTAGTTTAGGTTTCAAAAGCTGCTTTGGTATCACCGAGTTTACAAATCGGTAGATCAGAAATGCTTTCTGTGAAGAACTAAAACTAAGTTTTTAAGTCATCCATTTTGCAAAACTCCTGTACTTTGTGATGCTCATCTACTCTACCTCATCTATAACCTATTCACAGGGTCTGCTGTCAGAGTATTTGCAGAGATGTCTGACCAGAGTGATAGTCAGAAATGGTCTGAGCAACATGTGCAGTTGAGTGAGGGTTCAGATCCCTCTAGCAGTTATGATGAAGGCAGCAGGAGCACACCAAGCAATCTGCCAAAGGTTGCCACAAGGACAAGGAAGAAGAGGAATTCTGACTCTGAAGATGAAGATTACGTGGCTGTTGAAGATGAAGCCACTTCAAAGAAGAAAGTGCTGAAGAAAGAGTATGGCTCAGCTGCTGCAACTAAGCCAGGTCTGAAAACAAAGATGCCAGCAAGAAGACAACCCATGTCTAAGCCAAGAAAAGTTGCCACAGGAGAAACAATGGAGTTCACTCTTGAACCCAAGGAAAATGGAGATGGCAAGAAGAGAAAAGAAAGGGTCAAGAAGACCATTGCCAGAGTTATTGGGAAGCCATCAATGATGAGAGAGTCTGAAGAAGAAGAAGAAGAAGAAGAAGAAGAGGAAGAGGATGCTGCACCAGCACCCAAAGCTCAAAAGCTTATGGGAGATGCAATCAAAGCAGGGGCTGCTCCATCAAAGCCCAAAACTGCTCCCAAGGCTGTTGCTCCAGCTCCAAAGCCAAAACCCAAAAGGAGCACTAGGAACATACCTGCTGAAGAGAAGAACAAGGCCCAGTGCCTCAAGCTGCTGAAGAAGAAGATGATGATTCTATTGTGTTGAGGAAGCTAAAGCCCAAGATCCCTGACCACACTAATGCACACCCAGTTGCAGAGAATATGAAGATCAGGAAGGATGCAGGATTGAGACTATGGAGAGAGTCTGATCCCTATGCTATCAGGAGAAGGACTTTTGTAGACTACAGATTCCACACTAAGGAACAGCAGGACTTCTATGAGACTGTTTTGCTCGACAAGAAGCCCGTTGTCTATGATATGAGATGGGTTGACTAGGAATTCATCAAGGAAAATGAGGATCACTTCCCTGAAGTGCTTGATAGCTTTAAGGCATGTGGAGTGGATACTTTTGTTGCCTAGAAGCTCACCAAGTGGAATGATGAGCTCATCATGTAGTTTTACTCCACTGCCCACTTCTATCCAGATGGAAGGATTGTATGGATGTCTGAGGGTACTAGGTACCAATCTACAGTTGATGAGTGGGCCAAGCTCATAAATGCTCCTGAGGAACATGAGGATGACTTGGACATTTATGCAGAGAAGAAGAAAGACCACAACACTATGGCTAACATGTACAAGGAGATCCCATATGCTGCTTTGGATACACATAAGTTTGGATATGTCCATTACCTGTTGTCTGGTTTGCCAACAACCAACTGGATCTTAAGGCACACACTGCTACCCAAGTCAGGTGATCACAAGATGATCAGAGGACATGCTATCAACTTGCTGCACATATTTGATGTCCCACAGAAGTTCAAAGTTATGAGCCTGATTGTGGAAACAATCAAGAGGACTGCAGCTGATCAGAAGAAAAGTTGTGGGTATGCCCCACACATTCAGGAGCTAATCAACTCAAAGATGGGCAAAGCCAAGTACATCTTGGATAAGGAGCACCTGCCCATCTATCCTGAATTTGAAGATAACACTGTTGTGATGAATGAGAATGAACCATCTTCAGCTCAAGCACATGAAAAGAGAGAGAAGGCTAAGGCTGAGAAGGCTGCAAAGATGCCAACTGTGGAAGAGGCATCTCAGGTATTCTTGAAGAGCAAGCAAGACCAGCTTGGATATCTGATCCAATCCACCCTGAGGATTGAGAAGGGCTTGGCCACCCTAACCAAGAACCAAGAGAGCTTGGAAAGGATTATTGAGACAAAATTCTATGACCTTGATGTCAAGGTAACAGAAATCCAAACTGCAGTTGAGCAACTTCAGGAGGAAGCAGAGGAGAAGAAGGGCAAGTCTACCACAGATGCTTTTGTCAGAGTGCCCAGAGGACAGAGATCTGTTGCAGTGCGAGTGACACACACTAGAGGCACAGCATCAGCACCAGCAGCTACAGCTCCAGTTCCACCTCCAGCAGCTACTCCACCAGCTCCAGCTACTTCATCAGAAGCCTTCGTCCTTGGAGTTCTCTCAACACCACCTCCCGAAGATCAAGCATGAGAGTCGTTTAGCACTATGCATTTTCAAACTTTTTGGTAACTTGTTTCCAAAGGGGGAGAAAAATGTATAGATCATAGGCTTCGAGAGAGAGAGAGTTGGTTTTTATCTCTCTTTGCACTTATTTGGTTTGATTTGAAACTTTATTGCGTGCTTGTGTGAGCTACTTGTGAGATACTTGTTTGATCTTGTGTTTGATCATATGCTACCCTTAATGCTTGATTGGATGATATTATCTCTTATATCCTAGATGATCATTCACTTGTTTTGGTGATGAGTGCATGCTTTAACTTCTATCATTTTGAGCGCTCCACCAAGATGTATGTGACATGGAAGAGTAACCCATGATCCTAATCGATTGTGCATTTGCATTCAAAAGCAAATTTTAAATAATGCACAAATTTAGGGGGAGCACTTGCTTATCACATACTTCCCAAAGCGACGATGTTTTTCAATACTATTTATCATTTTTCGAAGCTTTGATCTATATGTTGTCATCAATTACCAAAAAGGGGGAGATTGAAAGTGCAAATATCCCTGGGTGGTTTTGGTAATTCCTAACAACATATAGCTCATTGAGCTAATGCTATTCCAAGATGAATATTTCACGAAAGCTCAATGGTTGGCATGGCATGGATTAGAAAGTGGACCCTTCAAAATTCTAAGGACAAAAGATTGGCTCAAACTCAAAGCAGAAGACTCTACATTTTCTATTTTAGTGATCCAAGATCACATTGAGTCTATAGGAAAAGCCAATACTATTAAGAAGGGATGAGGTGTTGCTTAATGAGGCTCTTGCTCAAAATGCTTAGTGATATGCTCCAAAAACCCTCCACTACTTTCTCATATCCATATATGTCCCAAACCAAATATCCAACTCGGCCCCACCGATTCTTTCTATCCGGAGCCACCGAGTTCAGTTGACATAGCCACTGCCAGAAACCCTAGTCTTTTCGGTCTCACCGATAGGATCTCGGTCTCACCGAGATGGGATTGTAATCTCTCTGTTTCCCTTCATAATGTTTCGGTCAAACCGAGATGAGCGATCGGTCCCACCGAGATTGCAATGCAAACACTCTGTTTCCCTTTCGTAACGTTTCGGTCCAACCGAGATGAGCGAATCGGTCCCACCGAGTTTGCCTGACCAACTCTCTGTTTGACTATTACCAAAATCGGTCCCACCGAGTTTGTGTAATCGGTCTCGCCGAGATTACGTTATGCCCTAACCCTAATGATATCGGTCCCACCGAGTTGACATGTCGGTCCCACCGAAACACCTAACGGTCACATTATGAACCAATTCGGTCTAACCGAGTTCTCTGATTCGGTCCCACCGAGTTTGGAGATTTGTGTGTAACGGTTAGATTTTGTGTGGAGGCTATATATACCCCTCCACCCCCTCTTCATTCGTGGAGAGAGCCATCAGAACATGCATACACTTCCAATACATATTTTCTGAGAGAGAACCACCTACACTTGTGTTGAGGTCAAGATATTCCATTCCAACCACATAAATCTTGATTTCTAGCCTTCCCCAAGTTGCTTTCCACTCAAATATTCTTTCTACCAAATCCAATCCTATGAGAGAGAGTTGAGTGTTGGGGAGACTATCATTTGAAGCACAAGAGCAAGGAGTTCATCATCAACACACCATTTGTTAGTTCTTGGAGAGTGGTGTCTCCTAGATTGGCTAGGTGTCACTTGGGAGCCTCCGACAAGATTGTGGAGTTGAACCAAGGAGTTTGTAAGGGCAAGGAGATCACCTACTTCGTGAAGATCTACCCTAGTGAGGCAAGTCCTTCGTGGGCGACGGCCATGGTGGGATAGACAAGGTTGCTTCTTCGTGGACCCTTCGTGGCTGGAGCCCTTCGTGGACTCGCGCCACCGTTACCCTTCGTGGGTTGAAGTCTCCATCAACGTGGATGTACGATAGCACCACCTATCGGAACCACGGATAAAAAATCTCCGTGTCAACATTGCGTTTGCTCCCTCAAACTCCTCCCTTTACCTTCATATGCAATTGTTTTACATTCCACTGCTATACTCTTAGAATTGCATGTGTAGGTTGATTGCTTGACTTGTGCTAAGTTGTTAAAGTCAGCCAAGAACTAAAATTGGGAAAAGGCTAGATTTTTATTTGGTCAAGTAGTCTAATCACCCCCCCTCCCCCCTCTAGACATACTTTCGATCCTACACCTAGTTTCATCAATACCATTTAGCATGCTTGCTTATCAGTTTGATTGACATGTATTTATTGTAAAGTGGTTGTGGCAGGAAGCAGGGAATGATTACTGTGGATACTACGTTTGCGAGTCCATCCGCCACATGACCTATGAGCGGGGCTACTCTAAAAAACAATATGAAGTGCGTAAGCAATAATATTCATAATTTTATTTTATTACCATAATTTGTGTTGAGTTTCATTCATTCATATATATGTATTGACCCCCTTTTTCAAATTAGATGTTTCAGATGCGGGATGAACTCCTACCACAAGATCGCATGCGAGCAATTCAAGAGGAACGGATTCTTTCTTGACCACGTCATCAAGAAAGACGGAGAATACCATGTGGAACTTGAGTTCATATATAATTAGGGGATTATATTGTAAGAGATATTTTATTGTATATATGTAGCCAGTAGCGTCGGATAGATATACAAAAAGTTGTTATTCGACCAATCTCTCGGAGAAGGAGAGGTCGATCACTTCTCTCTGTATATGTTCATGACGATCTTCTGTACTTAAAGGTTTCCTTCATTTGCTTACTAGCTAGCGTGGCACGTAGCGTCGACTAACCACAGAGATAAGAGAGGACACTTCTCTCTATTAGCTAGCTAACACAATATATGAAACCCTACATTAACCCTACAAAACCCCCAAAACTCCCAAACCCCCACCCCTTTCAAAAAAAAACCCCAGCCCCTGAACTGCTAACGCGTGGATGCATTTTAGTCCCGGTTTGTGCTACCAACCGGGACAAATGGACCCCCAGCCTGGGCAAGCCGCAGCCGCCACGTGGAGCCCCATCTATCCCGGTTTGTATAAAAATCGGGACTAAAGGTATTGGGTTTTAGTACCGACCCTTTAGTCCCGGTTCCCGAACCAGGACAAATGGGCCTTTTTTACTAGTGGGGAGGAACGCGTGAGCGAGGCCACGGACCGCAGTCGTCACGGCAGGTTCCTTAGGGTTCTTGAAATGGCAGGCCGTGGCCGGGCGGTCGGAGGGAATCTCCAACCCCGTCGCACCCACCGGCAGCAAGGAGTCACCGGGCAGCATCTCCATCGACGGTGCAAGAAGAAGTGAAGTGTGGAAGGGAGGGTACTGGCGTTGCGAGGAGGACGAAGAGTTGTGGTTCTTTTAATGGGCATGATGTATCGTGGCTGTTGGTCGCTCGTGCATTTTACTTCAGCGCTGCGGTTGCTTTGGAAAGAAGACTCGGGATCGGGAGATTTCTCTCCGCCTACATATCTTCGAGATTGTGGCTGTGAAAGGTGCTAGGATTTGGGATTGATTGCCGTGGTCTTCATCCATCGGCCTATCTTCTATTTATATGCAGCTAGGCTTGTATATCTAGTATTGCAATCAATCAGTATCAGTCAGATTAATTCCTGATTGATATGACTGCCCGTGAGTGATCTTCTATATACGGCAACTACTAATTGTACATCGTGAGGATATGCAAAACATGGTAATCTTAACACTCCGGTTCGATCTCATCCTGCAAGATTGAGATCGTTGCAGAGCTGCCTGAGTTATTGTGCATCGATCGGTTTCGTCATGTGCTAACTGATCATGAGTTGACACGAACTGGATCTGAAGGTCCTTCCGAGCCACTCATTCTCAAACAAAGTGAAAATCAACTTTGATGTATTTTGTTCAAGCGTGAAACACTGAGTTGGCTGACAAATACGTAGCACCCAGGTTATCACATCATAATAAGGCCCTGACCTAGAATGAACATTGCCCGGATTCCACAGATTGCAGCCAGATGGCCGGAGCCCTCTGAGCCTCACCTTCAGTAGCAGTGGTTTTGAGAGCTTGAAAAGAGGCACGAACTGTCCGTTGGCGTCGTCCGAGTGTGAGCGCTCCCAAACGCTGACGATCTCGATAGGGACGGCGGTAGTGGAGCGATCACCATAGTAGATCCGGAGCTCGCGGGGTATCTCTCGGGGCTGCTCGACCTCAAGGACAACGCGGACCGTGGAGAGGTCGGGTGCCCCAAGCAGGTCAGGTCAATGTCGCGCACAAACCCGAATCTGCGGCAGTTGTCTCTGATGAGCATCGCCCTCCGCTGCTCCATGGGGTAGTCGTGCAGCGCCACCTGGACCATGTAGCTACGGCAGAGGTTAACCACAAGTCCACAACCTGATGGGCAGGAGATTGACTGTGATGCCGTCGAGCCGGAACGGCTGCCTGCTCACGGCCTTCTCCCGGTCACGGGGCGTGCGGAATATCATAGGAATATCTGAGCTGAGCAGCCCGGAAAGGAGGCAAGAGCTGGAAGTTCTTTGGCAGGTCGAGCGCCAGGGTGCGGAAGACGCAACGGATGAAGGCCCCCGACTCGACGTGGTTGGGGGCCTCGGACCAGGTGATGCGCGCGAACGAGATTAGCCGCAAAGTGGACATCCCCGGATCATCGCACTACCAGAAAAACTTGGTTTGCCGACGGCACCCGTCGGCATAAATGCAGCTATGCCGACGGCCAAGGGCAGGCCGTAGGCGTAGAAAAGCCGTCGGCATAAATACATATATGTCGGCATATACGAGGCCGTCGGGACCGCTTGAGGTACGCCTACGGGGCCGTCGGCATAGGAGCGGCCGTCGGCATAGCCCTTGCCGTCAGCGCTGACCGTTTGACGACGTTGAGCCTACGCCGACGGGTGGTAACGGCCTCCAAGGTGGTACACCTTCAAGGAGTCCAGTGGGAGTTTAATTTTTAACATCATGACTAATTTCACTTTTACATCCATGCAAAAATTTAGTTTAATCTTTCATGGGAATTTCCGCTTTTTTTATGAGACCATGGTAAATTTACTTTATGAAACATGGCAATTACTATTAAACAATATATGGTACGTCCTTTTGGGTTCTAACATTGGTTTGTGTCTTCTTGTACATAGTAAAAATACGTCACAATTTTAATGAATATTTTTTTCCACTATGTACAGATGCAAACTGCCATGCCTTTTTATTTTCTTGCGCTATTAAAAAAACTGGACCATGGCAAATGCTGCTTTTAAAGATGATGGCAATTCCGTTTCTAAAAAAAAGATGATGGCAATCTTTTTTTCATGGTCTATTGGCATTTTTTTTTTGTATTTTGAACTATGGCAATTTTTACTAAAACAATCCATGATATATCGTTTTTCATCGCTGTATGTCAAATTTATTTCCCTCTATTTTTGGGCATTGACAATTTTTTCATAGCATTGCAAAAAATTCCGCTTTATTAGTCACAACAACAAAAATGGGCTTTTTATTGGTCAAGCAAAAACTGAGGTTTTTTTTAGTCAGAGACAAAATCGGTCCTTATCGAAGGAAATATGCCCTAGAGGCAATAATAAAGTTGTTATTTATATTTCCTTATATCATGGTAAATGTTTATTATTCATGCTAGAACTGTATTAACCGAAAACTTAGTACATGTGTGAATACATAGACAAACAAAGTGTCCCTAGTATGCCTCTACTTGACTAGCTCGTTAATCAAAGATGGTTAATTTTCCTAGCCATAGATATGTGTTGTCATTTGATGAACGGGATCACATCATTAGAGAATGATGTGATGGACAAGACCCATCCGTTAGCTTAGCACTATGATCGTTCATGTTTATTGCTATTGCTTTCTTCATGACTTATACATGTTCCTATGACTATGAGATTATGCAACTCCCAAATACCGGAGGAACACTTAGTGTGCTATCAAACGTCACAACGTAACTGGGTGATTATAAAGATGCTCTACAGGTGTCTCCGATGGTATTTGTTGGGTTGGCATAGATCGAGATTAGGATTTGTCACTCCGTGTTTTGGAGAGGTATCTCTGGGCCCTCTCGGTAATGCTCATCACTATAAGCCTTGCAAGCAATGTGACTAATGAGTTAGTTGCGGGATGAAGTATTACGGAACGAGTAAAGAGACTTGCCGGTAACGAGATTGAACTAGGTATGATGATACCGATGATCGAATCTCGGGCAAGTAACATACCGATGACAAAGGGAACAACGTATGTTGTTATGCGGTTTGACCGATAAAGATCTTCGTATAATATGTAGGAGCCAATATGAGCATCCAGGTTCCGCTATTGGTTATTAACCGGAGATGTGTCTCGGTCATGTCTACATAGTTCTCGAACCCGTAGGGTCCGCACGCTTAACGTTCGATGACGATTTGTATTATGAGTTATGTGATTTGATGTACCGAAGTTTGTTCGGAGTCCTTGATGAGATCATGGACGTGACGAGGAGTCTCGAAATGGTCGAGACATAAACATTGATATACTGGATCATGTTATTCGGACACCGGAAGTGTTCCGGATAGTTTCGGGTAAAAACGGAGTGTCGGAGGAGTTACCAGAACCCCGCGGGGAGTTGATGGGCCTTAGTGGGCCTTAGAGGGAAGGAGAGGCAGCAGCCAGGAGGTGGCACCCCCCCTAAGCCCAGTCCGAATTGGACAAGGGGTTGGGGGCGCGGCCCCCCTCTCCCTTCCTTCCCCCTTCTCCTTTAGGTGGAAACCTATTAGGACTAGGAGTCCTAGTAGGATTCCCCTTCTCCCGGTGCACCTAGCTAGGGCCGGTCAGCCTCCCCCTCGCTCCTTTATATACGGGGGCACGGGGGCACCCTAGAACACACAAGTTGATCTTTTAGCCGTGTGCAGTGCCCTCCTTCACAGTTACACACCTCGGTCATATCGTCGTAGTTCTTAGGCAAAGCCCTGCGCCGGTAATTTCATCATCACCGTCGCCATGCCGTCGTGCTGACGGAACTCTCCCTCGGCCTCAACTGAATCAAGAGTACGAGGGACGTCATCGAGCTTAACATGTGCTGTACACGGAGGTGTCGTACGTTCGGTGCTAGGATCGGTCGGATCGTGAAGACGTACGACTACATCAATCGCGTTGATAAACGCTTCCGCTTTCGGTCTATGAGTGTACGTGGACACACTCTCCCCGCTCGTTGTTATGCTTCTCATAGATAGATCTTGCGTGATCGTAGAAAATTTTTTGAAATACTACGTTCCCCAACACTTATTTATTTTCTCTTTTCTTTTTCTCAGTAAAAAGGCATGTATAGCGGTGGGGAAGGGAGTTCGGGCTGCCGGTCGAACGTATCAAACAAAAACGTTTGGTCCAGCGTTCTCACATACCGAACGTCTTCCACTAAAAAAAGGTACCAAACGTCTTTGTTTGTTCTAAGTTACGTCAAAATCTAACTTTCGGTGGTTATCAGGGTCCCTTCTTTTTATTATTATCTATGAACCATGTATTGCATCAAAATGTACTTCGTGCATTCTTCGGAACAACTGATAGTATTTTTTGAACAATTGCCGAAGTGGAGAGGATACACGCATGAATGCATTACTCAAAGCGCCAAAGGCAGGTTACAAGACAGCGCTAACGCACAAAGAGAATTATTGGCGCCAAGACACGACTACCACATTCTTATGAGTGAATCTAAAAGTCTAGAGGGAGAAATCTTTTGTAATATTTATGACAGTAACCCTAGGGGAATTCTCTTCCGCGCGAAAGACCAGTTGTTCGTGAATTCTCAATTTTTCCACAGAATTGAGAGAGCCATCGAAGGCCAAATGTTGTTGTCGAGGCCATCCTGCTCGGGTATGTCCAAAATCATAGTAAGGGAGTGCGGGGCGACGAACTATAGTGCGTTCCAAACCTGTATCGCAGCCGTACAATGGATGAATACAATCAGTAGTAATAATTTACTTGAGGAGGTCGTGGTTGGTGTTGAGGTGATCCCTGAAGAGAAGCCATTCGGAGATCTTGACCTTGATCGGCACTTTATAGAGAGCCAATGAGCTCATCAAAGGGGTGAACCAAACTTGGCCAAGTGGGCCACCGCACACGTGCTCGACCCGTCATAGGCCTGGCCTGGCATGCAGCAAGCCTTGGCCCGTGTCTGAGCTGCGAGGCAAGGCCCGCATGCTGGTACAACACGGCTTGTTTATCGTTTATAAATATATAGGCCCACAAAACCAGCCCAAGTAGCTCATTAGGCCGAAAAGCATGCAGCCCACATGGGCCGAACATGCTGCGCTCCGGCCCGTTTACTATAGGGGTCGTGCATGTGCCTGGGGCGCAGCACGCGGGCCGGCACGGCTCAGCATGACCTGTTTAGTAAACGTGTTTTTTTTAGGTGTGTTTAGTAAACGTGTTGTGGTGGGCTGTGCTGTGCCAGGCATGTTTAGCCCTGGGCCGGCCCAGGTGGCCAGGTCTGGGGTGAACGACTGATAGTATTGTGTGACCGTACAGTTATCTCTATCTTGATGAATACCATGCTTCATACTGTTTTCACACTTCAATTCTGCATATGATAGGAGATACAGTATATGAACAAAAGACACAAGGGCAGACCATTTTTACTAGTATTGGACAAAAGACACATGCATTTTGACTACATACAGGAGCGTCCAGGAGGCTCCAGTTCCTAGTCTTCGTTATTTGGCCTTGCAGGTGGGGGCTTGAAGAGAGGCAAGAACTTCCCATTGGCGTCGTAGGAGTGCGACCAGTCCCAAACCCTGACGATCTCGATGGGGACGACGCTGGCGGAGCAATCGTCGTAGTAGATCCGGAGCTCGCGGGGGATTGCTCGAGGGTGCTCGACCTGAAGGATGACGCGGACGGTGGAGAGGTCGGGCGCTGCGAAGCAGGCGCGGTCGATCTCGCGCACGAGCCCAAAGCTGCGGCAGTTGTCCGCGGTGTGTATCCCCGTCCGCTGCTCGACAGGGTAGTCGTGCCGCGCTGCGTGGACCATGTAGCCGCCGCCGCGGGAGACATCGGTGACCATTTCAACGGGCACGAGCTTCACCGCGACGCCGTCGAGCTGGAACGGCTGCCTGCGCATGGCCGCCTCCCGGTCACAAGGCCTGCGGAATGACATAAGAATGTCACCGGAGCGCAAGGCGGGACGGAGGAACTGGAAGTTCTGTTGCAGGTCGAGCGCCAGGGTGCGGAAGACGCGGCGGATGAAGGGCTCCGGGTCCGTGCCGCACGGAGGGGTGATGCAGGCGTAGGCGATGCGCCCCGCGTGGTGGTGGTGCGCCCTCGAACCATCGCGACAGTACAGCTTGATGATGGAGTCCGGGAGGATACGTCGGTGAGGCCGCGGACCGCGGTGGCGGCGGCAGGGACCTTAGGGCCCTTGAAATGGCACAAGTTGGCCGGACGGTCGGAGGGAATCTCCAACGGCGTCGCGCCCTCCGGCAGCAGGGCGTCGGCGGACAGCATTTGGACAGCGCGAGAAGTGAAGTGGAATTCCAATGTGGAATGGAGTCTGATGTTGAGAGGAGGAAGAGCCGAGCCGAAGAGTGGTGCTGTTTTCATGGATGACCCGAGGAGTGGTGCTTGGTCGCTCGCCGTTACTGCAGCGCAGGCAGCTCTCTCTTCTGTGTGGTTTGGACTTTGGGCTGATGGCATGGCAGCTCTGTTCTGCGACTGCGAGAGGGCAGGGCATGCCGCATGCATTTGACTTCAGCTTTCTATGGTTGCTACTACGGTTCCAGTGTGTGTCTACTCGGGAGTAGCTGAATCACTATTCACTAGCCCTTGACATGAGCAAGGCTGTTCCATGACTCTGCAGCACGGAAGCGCCAAGGTTGGGCCGCTCGCTGCACCCTGGACTGGAGGTCTATGTCCCGCTAGAGTAATGGCCGCACTGCCCCTACCTTGACTTTTGTAGTGCTTTGACTTGACTTGGGTGAGTGGGGATGCATACAAGCGCATTTCCGTTAATGTTTTCAATGGACGTGCAGTTCCAATCGGCAATCGCAATGGAAAATTTGTCGCTCCATTTTCTCCATTTCCAGGGTCAAGGCGAAAAAATTATTCTACTCCATTTTTCAGCCGAGCCGAGCGCGCGTGAGCCAACTTACGATGGAATTCGTTTCTGTGTTTACGAGAAGATGTCGTTTTCTTTGCTCACGCGCTCAGATCAACGAACCAAGTTTTTTGCCAACAAACATCCAGATATATGTTACTTGGGAGAACATGGGCTCTCTCAGAGCTGAGCGACTCTCGGCCGTCGGATCTGGTTGCTTGATCGGATCTCGGCCGTCGGATCGAGTCCTTGGAAGACCTCGGCCGTCGGATCGAAGAGGTGTCACTGTTGCAATGAATAGTTACCTCTCGCTGTAAAAATCTCATGCCACCGTGTGTAATTCTCGTGCCCCGCCAAGGGCATTTTCGTAATTTCACATTGTTGGCAAAGTGCCCAACTAGGGTTGAGACCGTGAGAGGTTGAGAGCGTGCTGGTCGTTCCCCTCCCCCTCGAGCCCGCCTCCTCTCTTCCCCTCCTCTCCTCCCCGCGCTCTTCCCCTCTTCTCCTCTCCTCCCCACCGCCTCCCGCCTCCTTTCCTCCCCACCGCCTCCCGCCTCTCGAAGAAACAGCAACCCCCGCCCGCGCCCAGAAGCCCCGCCCGCCACCAAGCGGCAGTTCCAGGCGTTGCGGGGCGGCAGGGGGCTCAGCCTCAACCCGCTAACCCTAGCTGCACCCCACACCGCCGCCGGCTCCTTCTCCCGGCCTGCCGGTCCCCGCCGTCCGCGTCCACGGCGTCGTCGTCGTTGTCCTCGCGTGCACACGGCAAGAGGAGCACGGGAGACGTGGCTGCGCCGCCGCCTCCGCCTCTGCTCGCCCTTGCGTTGTCGTGCCGTTTCCTCCTCCACGCCCCCTTGGTGCTCATCAGGAAGAGCACGGCTCGCAGTCGGCCCTCGCGAGGGAGTGCCGGACGCGCGCAGGAGGGAGTGGCGGACGCGCGCAGGAGGGAGCGGTGGAGCAGTGGCGCCGGTCGAGGTGAGCTTGTTTTTGTTGCTTTTAGTCTAGCTAGGTTCCAAGGAAGGGGACATTTAGGCTTTTCTTGTGCTGTTGGTGGCTTATTATGCGGTCAAACATTGGATCTAGATGCATTTTTGTAATTGATGTATTATGTTGCAGTCTGTAGCTTCCCTTATAAGATGCAACATAGATTAGTTGTTGTGATTTCTCATTAGACGATTCCTTTATGAGCATTCTAGTATAACTGTGAAAATGTTGCTACTGTTGATTATACCAAAAAAAGATGAAGAACCATACTAAATGCTGGAGCCAAGTCTCTGATGTTACAACGCTAAGCCATCGATTCTGCATCCATTATTGCTCCACTTTGCTGGTTGTTTCAACTTTCATCATTTAATTCAGTAGCGTTGTATTCTCATAAAGCCACATTATCAAAGGGTCAAGGAGCAGCAATTTGATATGCATCCGTGACAATGAAGGTAAAACTTGAATATAACCTCATGGTCATGCCTGCAACATTATAAGATTACTTTATGGTACAAAATATCATGCACTGTCTTACAAATAATTGTTTGCCGTTCTAAAAATATGGATACTACATTGAATTTGTCTTGGACTTCTTAATTTAACCTCTGTGCATGTTCTTATGACAGTGATGTGATGTGTGAAATTTGTGACTTTTTGTATGATCAGATTTTAAGGGAACACCGCCCTGCCAAAAAGCCGACCATTCGAGCTAGCCACACTGTGAAAGGGCCAAGCAATAACAATCTGATATACATCAGTTGACGATGAAGGTATGTGTATATACAATGTGTGGCGGCGATGTCATCTCAAATTTCCTGTTTAAGCTTGATGCATGCTCTTATAACTGCCCTGTGATATGTGATATTTGTTTGATATCGGAAGAAAGAAATGTGCTCATATTATTTTTCTGCTCATTGATATGCACATGGTTACTGCTCCTATACCAATTACATGGATATCCTGAAATTTGGTGTGCCTATATGCTAATTCAGTTAGGCTTACAAGCATATAAATGCACTAGCTTTTTAAATAGTAAGATTTTTTTGATCTATTTTCCCCCTTTTGACAGATCAGATACGTAACTTTATCCATAAGCTTATTTGCTTCAGAGGCTTATTGTACTGCTACAGATTTCTCCACGGTGCGGAATCGATGCTGGTGACCCCGCCATTTCCACACCACCCCAAGGTATTTCGATCCTTACCTTGCGCCCCAAGCCAGCGCCTATTCTCACGTGCAGTAGCCGAAATTCATGTGCTTCCCTACTTCAAATGAAAGGATCCATGCTACATAAATAAACTAAGTCATGTTCTTTAGAAGTATATGCACTCCTGGACTGAATGTCGAAACTGTGTTGTATGTCTTCCTTTAACTGCTCTCTGATCTCAAATTTATTTTCATTGTAGTAACCATTTGGGACTTGGATATGAATTATTTTGTTTGGGCATTTGAATTTATTCGGACGTTTTTTTTTGAATATTTACTGTGAGGCAAAGCCCCACAGTCCTTTATTAGAAAAAGTACCACTGTACAAGTAAAAACAAACTATACAAAGAAGAAAAACAAAAGGGGAAAGAGTCTACCTATTTGCTAACTAACTGTACTTGCTTTACAACAAAGAAGCAATCCAAGCCAAAAGCTTTGGCTTGTTACAGTCCTTCACCCTGTGAGCAAGCAAAGAAATATCATGGATGAATTTACACTTCCAAGCACTGAAAGTAGCTCTCTCAGCTCTGAAAGTTCTGCCATTTCGCATAATCCAAATATTCCATGCTGCTGTTAGTATAACTTCAACGAAGAAAAGGTGTGTGAAGTTGGACCTGGCGTGTAGTAGCAAGCAAAGAAATATCATGAATGAATTTATTCGGACGTGGCCGGTTACCGTATGGTGAACTTAGATCAACTTATGCAGACACACAAAAACACATGCACTTAGACTCATATAACTTAGTCATCACAACATGAGTTAGGAACAAGTGCAGTGCTGTAATTTTGAGCGAGAGAGAGAGAGAGGAGTACATTACTTATTCCACTTCTAAGCTACGCTTGTGCCCCTGTTCCTAATAGTTTCAAACCGATGTGTTTCTTGCCTTACATGAATTGAACCATGCTACTTTGAAATCAGAGAGCAGACAACTATAGGTTTAGTTTTTAGTTCAAGTATAGTATCTGCTAGCTACTGTATATGCAACACCACATTTTGAATTATCCAATAGAATTAAGTTCATGTCCAGACTGTTCTAGATAGCAAACTATAACATATGTGAACCCCTGATGTATACTAGGAAGCGTTTGTTCATTAGTATGGCCTTGAGGTTGTCGGGTGGCCCCAGCAGCCTCGCCGGCTCCGCCCTGTATATGGTTTCAATATGTGTTTTTTAGTCTTCATTGCTGATAATACCTTACATTGATAGTGTGATTGTTAACCTGTTGTGATATTGAAAACCTGATAAAGAATATATTTTATGACTGAATGTTTGACGTGGGACTCGGAGAATCTCAGTTCTGATTGGTACATGAATCTTATATTTTGTCCATCCTTTTTTGTTTTGATATTATTAGTGATATTTGCTATTTGCTTGTAAGTTATGCAGTTTTCAAGCACACATTTAGTTTAGGTGAATCTAAACTAAATCTGTGAGCTTTGTCAGTTTTCAAGCACACATTTAGTGATACTTGGCATTTACTTTAAAGTTATGCAGTTTTCACTGGAAGAATCTCATTAGATAGCCTAAACTGTGAGGTTTGAGTATCATATTTCGTCTCCGAGTTCTTTTGTTGACTTGGTTCCAAAAGAACTACGATTGCTTCCTGCATTTCTAATATCCAGCAGGCATAGGATATTGGCAATCTCTAAATTTGTGCATGCATAAAAAGTAGTTATACACAGTTGGAAACTCTGTTTTTTATATGTGATTGAAGAAAAAAACTTTGCTTCTAGAAGTTTAGTTTCCTTCTTGAATATGTGGTCTTTAATATTGGATGCTGCCATCAGTTTGGTCTCTCGAGTATAAAAAACCTTTTCCCCCGGTGAGATGTGTGACTGTGTCGTCTTCTTGATGCAGGTGCTATTTTGTTTGTCAGTGATAGGCCTTGTGGAGTTGCAGTTGGTATGTTGGATTCATGTTTGCTGCCTTCGCTCTGTATGGAAATATTATAGGATATAATGGGTAAGATCCATATTTTATTTAATCCAGAACTCTTGTATGAAAACTTGTGCAGTAGTCAAAATATGTTGTGTATAAATAGGAATAATATAGTTGGCAAATAAGATGCCACCGTTGATGCTCTCCAGCAGTAGCTATGCAAGTATATTTATCTTCTGCAAATGAACTTCTATAGAATTATGGGCTTGGTATTGCATGCTTTACAGAATCTTAGCATTGTCATATGGTCGGCGACCACTTCTCATTGTAGTTGCATCACAATTGCGATTTGGACAAGTTCCATTTAAAGAAACTATAAATTATTCTCAATGATTTATTTCTGTCTCAACTCCACGTATGGCCGCCACTGACGATGTTCATTCTGTCTCATTTTTATGAAGGTAGCCCTACCACAAGCCATAATCCTTGAAGCATTGACCCACCTATACATCATGGACCCAATTTAATTTATTTTTTTGCTTTGCCTGAACAATTAGTACAATATGTTCCTTAGAAATCTGCATTTACCTCTCTGCAATAGTTTTAAAGTTCACATATCATGTATATTTATTACCATATCCTGCTTAAACCATTGGACCTTCTTTGTAAGAATATCTTATTTTTTTTCTATTGCAGCTTTCTCCTGGAACCATCGTCATAAACCAATCAACTCTTTGAGAATGGAAGGTACGCCACTATACTCTGACGGCTATTCTCACATTGCTTTGCTATCTGCTATATTTCGTACCTGACTTGGCTTGCCTGTGTACTCCCAAATTTAATCTTCCCTTTCTTAGTTAACAGTGCTATGCACGTATTTATGTCATTCCTGTCTATTCTTGAAGCAGAATAAAGGAACACCCCGTGGTAAAAGGTTTATATATGGCCCGACCAATTAAACACTGATATGGCATAGGCAGAATATATGGTTCTTTCCAATTATTACTTGTCCTTTTCCATTCTGAAAGCAACTGAATGTGATGACAAACCATACTAACCAGCCAAGTGCCATGGTTTCAGAATCATATTCTGATATTCCTACATGCAAATCATTTTGAGGTGAAGAACCAGATGTCTTTTGCCTCAAAGTAACTTAAAAACCAAGCTATCAGACCTAGCTAAAGGTCTCATTGCGCATTCCTATCTTCTGTAGTGTGCTGCTGTTTGTTTTGTACAACTTATAAGGAACTATGCACTACTATGATCTGGATATGGTCTATGTAAATATTGCACCATATCCTACCTGAAAAGGAATTGGAATCGCATGTATTGCTTTTCCAGTCATGCTCACTCCCTGGCTTCTAATTGCTAATGCCTTGCTGCTATCAGGAGAAGACGACATCAAGAAGGCCATGGCTGAGGCAAAACTGTGAACAAGCGGGCAAGATGTGTTGACGCAAGATATCTTTTGCTATATCATGCATCATGATCGTATGACCCACTCTATGCATATGAACCACTATATTGGACATTCTTACATTTTACTGAATCATATCCTTCCTTGAGAATTGTGTCTTAGGCTTTTGCTCTCATGCTCCTGCTGTTGTACTAAACTTAATGTCAGCTAATGTCCTTTGGCACCCGGCACTGTTGTACTAAACTTAATGGCAGCTAATGTCCTTCGGGCACCCTGCATCAAGGTGTGTTGCCTATTTTTTATGGTCTTGTGAACACACTGAACTTGATGTTACCTTATAATCTTTTGCCGATATTGAGCATCACTATGTCTTCCTTCTATCATGTTTCTTTTTCACTTTATTATTATCCGTTGGGACCGGCACCCTCGCGCCAAGGCGCGGACCCGATCTAGTATATACGAATTCTCAAGCGTGCATGCACTTGTTGTCCAACCCTTTTTCCCATGATTGATCTCTCTTTCTTCAAAGTGAATTAATTGTTTTTTGGACGCGTCTAGCGGGCAAACGTGTGCCCGCTAGTGCCCCCTGGCAGCCTCCCATATTAGGTATGTTTTGGTCCCCCCTCAGTCCAGATTTGGAAAGGAAAGGGTTCACCGTCTCCCACGTCCCTCCGTCCACCCAGCTTCTCTCCCTCCCTTCACGCGCTTCACCAAAAGCATTGCCCCCTCTCTCCTTTCTTCTTCTCTCCCAAGCTGTCCCCACGCCCTTCTTCTTCTCCCTCTTCTTTCTTCTTCCACCCCATCGTCTTGTGTGACCACCCATCGAAGAGAAAAAAGCACCTGGTCCCTGGGCAACTAGTATCTTTTTTTTGCACTACACCTGTTGCAGAGAAGAAAAGAACCCAAAAAAGGAAGTGAGTAACTACAATGCATATTTTAAGCAAAACATGTATTGACAACAAGCAACTCTCGGCAAGGGATGAAAAAACAGAATGCCTGCGTACGTTTCTCTTTTGTTTCCAAGTACTGGTTGTTGTGTGTTTAGGCTTGCTTTTGGACTAGTAAAAAGGTGTGTTGGAAAACATAAAGGAGCGGCAACTTTTATGGTTGTTTTAAGCAAACACAGTGGTAAAAAACAAGCAACTCTCATGTGTGCTCATGTGTTGAGGGTGAAAAAAAATGGGGTAAACACATCTCTGAATTTTAATTTGCTTTGTGCACTGCTATTTTTAAGCAAAGTCCGGTTCAATCATTTAGCAACTCTAGAAAGCAGAAGCAAGTTCTAGGGGTGTTTTGAGCAAAAACATTGTTAAGAGCAAACAAATTCATGTGTGGTCATGTGTTAAGGGTGAAAAAAGAGGGCTAGAAGCAACTATGGATTTTAATTTGGTTTGTACATTGCTGTGGTGATAGAATTTAGCTTTTTTAAAAGCACCAACATCTAGGTGGGCTGTTTTCAAAGCAAGTCCAATGCTGGCATTAATCAACTATGTGCAAAAAATCGGTAAAATCACACACGATTGGTTCCTCTCTAGATAGTAAAGCAAGTAATCTACTGGTGCATGGTATGGAGATTACCTGGAGAGTAGCTGCTCTAGGCCTTCCATGGCTTTGATATTTTTGTATGTGGGTCCTGCAAAAAATGAATGAAACAAAAAAACTAACGTTTCTTCGTAGCTTTTCTCCTCTAAAGAAACATAGTAAGGGAAAAACCATGGTGAAGCAAAAAAATAGTCATAGACAAACATAGTAAGGGAAAAATTGTAAGGACTAGGTAAAAAATAATCATAAAAACACACAGTAGTAGTTTTGTTACTGCTGGTAGAATAAGACCAAAGAAAAAGCAAAAATAGTTATATGAATTTGCTGATACTACTACTTTTAGTTTCTGGAATAGAACACACATTGTTATCTTAAAAGTCTTATTTTGGTGAATTTTTCCATCCCAAAACACTTGAAAAACACATCTGTCCCAACAAAAGGCATGTCTTCTTCCATCGTTCCTTCAACACATAAAAGTGGCCTGCTAGAAAAAAAGAGTAAAAAAATGTATTAGTTGCCTGTGTTCATTATGTTAGTTGCTTAATTCATTCAATTAACTTGCTTTCACCCACCTATTGGGGGTAAAAATGTAAAAAAACTTATGATGTTGTTATATCAGTTGCCTGTGTTCCCTATGTTAGTTGCTTGACTCATTCAATAACTTGCTTGGAAAAAAGGGGGAAATTGTTTGATCATTTTGGGTAGTTTGAAAAAAGACTATGCGAGAAGAGAGATGCAAAGTTTGCATCATTTTGAGGCAAATACAAGGCTATGGTTAGGCAGTTTACAAAAATTCCTTGGGCAACTCGCACCGTGTGTAGCAATTGTCTGTATTGAGTTTGCATCATTTTGAGGCAACTACAAAGACAATAGTTAGGTAGTTAACAAAAATTCCTTCAGCAACTCACATGAAAGAGCATGTGTAGCAACTATATGTAATAACTTTGCAGGAAAGGGCAAGTTTGCATCATTTTGAGGCAACTACAAACGCAATAGTTAGGCATTTAACAAACATTCCTTCAGCAACTCACACGAAAGAGCATGTGTAGCAACTATATGTAATAACTTTGCATGAAAGGGCAAGTTTGCATCATTTTGAGGCAACTACAAACGCAATAGTTAGGCACTTTACAAAAATCCTTGAGCAACTCACACCACTGTAAGCGACAGACGAGCGCTCGTGCTGCTCTGCGTCCCGACCAGATGGTTCCCGTGGGCTGGTGCGCACACCATTGATCGCATCGGACGGCTCGGAAGGGTGTGTGCTCGATCTGTCTAAAGAGCCCGCGAGCACTTTTTAGGTTTTAGGTTGTTTTTTTCACTTTCTTTCTTCTTTAAAGCGAATTAATTAATTTTTATTTTTCCATCTCACAAAATAAGAAAATCTCACAGCCAAGACCCTAACATTTTACACAAAACACCCTAAAGTTTTCGCTTCATTACAAACGAGGCCAAAATTTTGACAAGTCGAGGCAGCAGTTTCATGACTTCATCACACGGCCTCCATCACATAACATAACATGCTGCTTTAGCATTGTAATCTTATTTAGCCTCTAACACAAATCTAAGCCCCGAAAGAAGTGACACTAAGCAAGTTTTTTCGACAAAGGATGGATTTTATTAGCTCAAAAAGAAGCATCAAAAAGATACATAGCATAATTAGCACACACACCGGCCTCTGCATAATTAAGATGCACACAGCAGCCTACACCAACTCACAAAGGCGCGAAAAAATGCCAACAACATGTAAAGTCATTTAAAACCAAAGCTATATGAAGGTGAGGAAAAAGGAAAAAAAAAACAAGGCGATCAGATTTGCGATCGACAAACTACAATAATGACCAAATCCGCAACAACCATCTCATGACACCACATGAACAACGAGGTTTTTCAACGCATCGCCTTCCGGAAGGGAGCGAGACTCGGGCGCCGCCTCACCGGATCCAACCACAAGGCCGAAATCTAGATTTTCACCCTGAAGATCAATCTGAGCCGATCGAAGCAATGCCTTCAAGAAGGTAACGACGTAAGAAAAACGTCGCCATTGCGAGGCATACCCACTCGGGTATGACCTAGGATTTCACCGCGGAGCTCAAGACCGGGTGCTCGAGTAGCACCATTATCGAAGTCACTCATGTCTTGTCGTCACCATTTTTCTGCAATTCCAGGCGATGCGACCGTCGCCGCTGCACAACCATCCCTCCACGTCAAGCCGTCATATATAATTTAAATCTCACCATCGAAGTCAACCACCGAGTCAGGAGAGATAACCCCTCCAAACCTTTCGATGACCATCATCGTTGTGGAGCCATAGGAAGTCGCCGCAGTACTTTGTAGTCATCACCATACGGCTTACCGGATCTGAATCACCACCGCAAGGCAAAGACTATAGCGCGGCTAGCAGGCCACCGCCTGCACGGAAGGCCAACACCTCGCTGCCATGGTCCACATACAACGGGAAGCCCTGCGCGCACCAAGGTCCCGATCCCAAATCGGACCAAATCTGGCTAGAGACCGGCCCGCACAGGGAGGTCCCGCGCATCACCCAACCATCCACCGCTGCATCTAAAGATGCACAAGCGGAGAAGTTGTAGGCCGGCATGTATGCAGAGCAGACAGCTCTGACGCCACGGTCGAGGAATGCCTCCAAACACCGGTGCGGAGTCGCTGGAGCATCCCAACGCTGGGACCTGCCGGCGGTTGATGGGCGGAGGAGGTGTGGGGGTTGGAGAAGTGGCTGGATCCGAGGAGAGAGGAAGTAGCAAGGACGGCCCCGCCGTCACAGTCCACCGAGAGTCTGCCTCCTCCAGCAGCAGGGGGATTTGGTGGCTAGGATTGACTTGTTGGGTGGCGGCGGCGGTGCCTCCGGAGTCACTTGGGAGCGACCCGGGAGGCAGCTAGCGACAATAAGAAGTACTCCCACAGTTTCAAAATAAGTGTCACAAAGTTATACTAAACCAACAAGATTTATTTTCGGACGAAGGGAGTAATAATAAGTAAGATCAACTTCGCGGTGTAACCATCTGCATCATCATACAGTGATGCAGTTCTCAGAAATCACGCACTGACATAGTAGCTATGCATACTAACAAACATTAACGAGACTAAAGCCGACTATTGCTCTTATTAAGGACTCGGTGAATACTGCTAGCTTGCTGCCAATCCCAGCACCACTTGCAGCAGCAACAATAGCAGCCAACTGATGGTATCTAGAATCAAGCCGCCGCAGGCCGCTGGAAGAGAGGCACGTGCTCTCTATTGGCGTCAAGGGACTCGGACCTGTCCCAAACCCTGAGGATCTCGACGGGGACGACGCAGCGCGAGCCGTCGCTGTACCTGATGCGGAGCTCGCGGGGGATCTCTCGAGGGTGCTCCATGTTAAGGACGACGAAGACGGTGGCGAGGTCAGGCGTCGTGAAGCAGGCACGGTCGACCTCCAGCACGCCCCCGAAGTGGCAGCAGATGCCGCGGATCTCCTCCTCCGTCCGCTCCTCGACCGGGTAGCGATGCAGGGCGACGTGGGCGAGGCACTCCATCGGGGTGAAGGTGACGTTGGGCGTCTCCCCCTCGCGCACCAGCTTCACCGTCACGCCGCCGGCCACCTCGAACGGCTGCCTGCGCATGGCCGCCTCCCGGTCCTCCGGCGTGCGGAAGCACACCACCACGTCGCCGAAGCAGCTGGGCGTTTGGAGCTCCATGTCCTGCGACAGGTCCGGGGCCAGGGTGCGGAAGACGGCGCGGAGGAACGCCTTCGGGTTACCGCGGGCCGGGGGCGTGTCCGGGCTGATGTAGGCGTACGCGTGGCGCCGCGCGAAGTACGACATCTCCGGGTCGGGAGCGGGGACGTACATGGTGCAGGACTCACGGCGGGACGCGGGCCACGTGCACCGCGGTCGCCGCCGCTGGGACACCGTCGGGCTTGAACACGTCGGCGAAGTCCGGTCGGCCGTGGGAGGGGATCTCCCACGCCCTCACCGGCGCGGCGGCGTGGGTAGGCATCATCCTTGTCTTTGGCGATGGAGAAATCAACGGCGCATGCTCGTGATCGAATCGGGGGTGCGCTGCCATTTTAAAGGGCTGAATGCGGCGTGCGTTGTGGGATTTGGGCTAACGAACGATCTCTAGATCGTATCTGACTAAACACGGAAACACATTTTGTTTCTTTACGAAAGAAGAAGATCACAACCTATTTGCTTGTGCAGAAAAAAAATCACGCAATTTTAGGGAGCAACAATTTTGGTACGTTGTGATTTATTTCCGACCACTGTCTATCAAATGATTGGCGACATTTGTGAAGATGCATTCTTTTCGTCATGGAAGTATGGAAACATTTTCTCCATCTACGGAAGCATCACTCTTTTCAGTAAATAAATGATTTGTGTCGACCGTTAAAAAGGGAGCAAGTGATTTGTGCTGAGCGAATGAAACATTATAGCTGCACGTATAATAATTGTGCAACTGTGGTCTTCATAATTTGCATGTTAATAAAAAAATATGGACTTTGTATAAATAAAAACTTTAAAGTGCACTCCCTACATTTCCTTTTACTCAACGTCAGCGCTCATTCTCGTCCGTGCGAACCTTATGTCCCCTGGCCGTGTAGTGTAGAGGTTAACCTAACACTAGCTCCAGAGTTTACGACCACCACAGTAATCAATTGACATGGCTTGTTGCTTATTTGGAACTACAAGTTCGTGTGTTACATGATTTCTGAATGGGCATTGTGCCAATATTTTATTAAGCTGAAGCTCTGCAAAACTTTACAAAGATGTTAATTTATGGGTTTTGTGCCAACATTTTATGAAGCTGAAACTGTGCATGGAATTCAAAGTTGTGTATTCAGATTTTTCAATTTCTTCATCACCACCGATCAGTAATCCTCAAAAACTACAGGGAAGTTGCACAGCACTAACAGATTAGCAAATATCAGTGCACAAGCTTCAGCATTTGCATGTACAATTCTTCAGGGAACAGAGGCTGCGCTGAACATTTCGTGAGAGAAATTGGATCACTGAGGTACAATTCTTCAGAGAACAGAGGATGCACTAATATTTCGTCAGAGAAATTGGATCACTGAGGTACAATTCTTCAGAGAACTAAAAAGCATGGGGGCAGCCCGCGTCCGCCGTGTTGCCGCTCGAGGTCGACGCATGCGGATGCCACTGTGATGGACGCGGCTACCTGCAGGTCACACCCACCGTCACCCGGCGCATCAGCTTGGTGGCCCTGGTAGCACGTCGCTGCTCTACTTCATCCCCATGGCCGGTGCGGCCGGCATACGCGTCACCTACGCAATTCCCCTCCCTTGGCACACAATCTGCGTCGTCGGTGAAGCTGCCTGTTCGGACGCCGCGGATATCCTCGTCTTCCCCGCAGCGGCGTTCTCGCCTCGGCTCCTCGGGAGTCCTACCGACGATGAGACGGAGCTCTGACGTGGTGCGTTCCCAGCGGTAGCATCCCGTGGACGTAGGAGAGTTAGGTCGGAGTTGGGTAAGGCAATCCTCAACGATTTTGGCTAATCATTACGAGAATAGGGGGTTATTTGTTAATCGCATTTAAGTGGATGCTCAGGGATCCCACCTTTGATCCATGACGTCCATTATACTCCCTCCGTTCCTAAATATAAGTCTTTCTAGAGATTTCAAATGGACTATTACATACGGACGTATATAGACATATTTTAGAGTATAGATTCACTCATTTTGCCCCGTATGTAGTCACTTGTTCAAATCTCTAGAAAGACCTATATTTAGGAACGGAGGGAGTAGATCTAATGGCTCACGTATGAATTTTCAGATTTTCATTGAAAAGACATTTTCACTGGATATATATATTATCAACAAATACACCAATCAATAAGAAAAAATGTGTAATCACAACCAGTAACTACATGTTAATTATATTTATATACACGATTAAAAAAAAGAGTGTGTTGTTGCTGCCGCGCGGAGCCGGAGCGGTGAGGGGGAGGTCGGGTCGCCGCGCCACCCTATAAAAAGATTCTTCTTTTATCTTTACCGACTCTACCCTCACCATGTACGCACAAAAACAAGTCAATCGTGGGGTTTTTCTAGGATCAACATTAAACCGTCCGGTATTATGTGAACCGCCTGGTTCATCTGTTTTTTCAAAAACCGTCTGATTCGACCGGGTTTTCCTGGTTCAATTACTCAAACGGTCCACCAGGCTTAAAGAAACGCAGGAATCGCCGGTTGCGGTTTTTAAAACTATGAGCAGAGTGCTTGTCTAGTGCACATATACATGGAGAGTAATTAATATACAAAACTCTAGTTCCTTATCCATTTTATCTCAGAAGCCAGCGGTCCTTATCCATGCGGATATCTTTGGAGAAAAATTAAGGAGAATTGATAGTTTTTACTGAGGTACCTAGTTATCTCCAAGCTCCAAGTACCTATAAATACAAGCGAGCTCAGGCATTGCCAACCAAGGAGCAGCCGTCGGTCCAGGAGTCCCAATTTCATAGGAAGCAGAGGCGAGCTGCACTGCAGAGACTGAAGCTATGGCCAAGCACTCTGCCACTCTCTGTGGCCTTCTGGTTGTTGTGCTTTGTCTCGCCTCCAGCTTAGCACAGGCTCAAATTCTTTTCCAGGTGAGAAAATGCATGCATCTTCAAGTTTCATTTGCACTCAGAATTCTTCATATGATGAAATGTGCTTTGGTGTTTGATTGGCCAGGGGTTTAATTGGGAATCGTGGAAGACACAAGGCGGGTGGTACAAGTTCATGCAAGGGAAGGTGGAGGACATCGCCAGCACCGGCGCCACCCACGTCTGGCTCCCGCCGCCGTCGCAGTCTGTGTCGCCGGAGGGCTATCTGCCGGGGCAGCTCTACAACCTCAACTCCAAGTACGGCAGCGGGGCCGACCTCAAGTCGCTGATCCAGGCGTTCCGCAGCAAGAACATCTCGTGCGTCGCCGACATCGTCATCAACCACCGGTGCGCCGACAAGAAGGACGGCCGCGGCGTCTACTGCATCTTCGAGGGCGGGACGTCCGACAACCGCCTCGACTGGGGCCCCGACGAGATCTGCGGCGACGACACCAAGTACTCCAACGGCCGCGGCCACAGGGACACCGGCGGTGGCTTCGACGCCGCGCCCGACATCGACCATCTCAACCCGCGGGTGCAGAGGGAGCTCTCCGCCTGGCTCAACTGGCTCAAAACCGACCTCGGCTTCGACGGATGGCGCCTCGACTTCGCCAAGGGATACTCCGCGGCCATGGCCAAGATCTACGTCGACAACAGCAAGCCGGCGTTCGTCGTTGGCGAGCTCTACGACAGGGACCGACAGCTGCTCGCGAACTGGGTGCAGGGCGTCGGCGGGCCGGCCACGGCGTTTGACTTCCCCACCAAGGGCGTTCTCCAGGAGGCCGTGCAGGGCGATCTGGGGAGGATGCGTGGCAGCGACGGCAAGGCGCCCGGTCTGATTGGGTGGATGCCGGAGAAGACCGTCACGTTCATCGACAACCACGACACTGGGTCGACGCAGAGGTTGTGGCCATTCCCCTCGGATAAGGTCATGCAGGGCTATGCGTACATCCTCACACACCCGGGCATACCATGCATCGTAAGTACCACTGCACAGCTTTTTCACCATAACATTTCACATCAAATGTGCCCCATGATGTTTTTGATCTGAACTCACAACTAGTTGGTTTTGCGTGCGCAGTTCTACGACCATGTGTTCGACTGGAAGCTGAAGCAGGAGATCACCGCACTGGCTAGAGTCAGGTCAAGGAACGGGATCCATCCGGGTAGCAAACTGGATATCCTCAAAGCCGAAGGCGATCTCTATGTTGCAAAGATTGGGGACAAGGTTATAACCAAGATCGGGGCAAGATACAATATTGGCAAAAACGTGATCCCCTCGGGTTTCAAGATTGCAGCTAAAGGCAACAACTACTGTGTTTGGGAGAAGAGTGGCCTCTGAATTCATGCTGGTGAAAGGAATTAGTTCTAGTTTTTAAACTAGATATCTAGGACTAGGCATGATTTATGAATTATTATTTTTTTGAATTTGGTTTTAAATGTACGGTCCTATGAAAATAATTGAGCACTATGCGTTGTGTCGTTGTGTTGTTCCTGAAGAAATGTGGGTTGACTGATATTTCAAACCTTGACGACTTTCATGTGTTTGTTTTGTATTTGTCATGCATCCTATGTATTTTGTCTTCACTTTGTGTGCGTGGGACCATAGATTGATAGCGGGTGTGTGCATCCTAACTATGTGAAGGCTTGATTAGAACTCATTATGATTTGTCATTATGGGTCAAATAAAGTGTCCTTTATCAGGCAAAAATATCAACCGATGAATGAGATCGATCGGTTCCTCCACCTCTGATCCTTATTATCGCTCCTCTCCGGTGACCTCTCATCCAACATCTTCTCCTAATCCCCCCTATGCCCGTGCAGATCTTCCCTTGCGCGTGCTCCTCCTCCATTTCTTGCATCACATTCTTCCCGCTCGACGCCTCCACTTTCGCAGTGCCTCATGTGTCTCCTCGCTCCTCCCATGGCGCTTACCTCCCTAGTGCCCTTCCTCCAGGAAGTTATTCCTCCTCCATGGCTAATGGTGGCAGGGGCTCACACCACGGGTGTACTTCTGGATGGAGCCCAAGTTGAAGACATGCTGCTCCATGGATACCTCGCGATGAAGCTTGAGACCATGGCATGTGTGAACAACACTAGCTATATGGTTTCACATCACTTATGCTAAAAATGCAATGGCATAAATGAATAAAATGCTATTCAGTCCCGGACTGCAACAAATCGATAGTCTATTAGATGATAGGGTGCACGCAGCCATGCCAGCTATGTTTATTTGCTTTTCTTTCCGATTGTGTGGGTCGTATAGCGACGTGTGTCTAACTGGTAGTGGTAGTTTGACGTGGGTGTGTGCGCTAGGTGTGCACCTGTGTCATCTATGCCACCTGTCTTCCACTTCCACCTAAGTGAACCACCAAAATCATGCCAACAAAAAAGATAACGACTAGATAACGGGACCAATAGACGTATGGCCCAAATAGCAGGCCCGTGAAACAAGAAGGGGGTGGTGGCAGCCGAACAATGCAATCCACTCTGCCCATGCAGCATTGCTCAAATCCACACACTTGTCTCTATTAAGGTGGCCTGCATCACCACAACACTCGAATATCCCTGGTCTTCCAACGCGATGCGGGCATGGCGATCGTTCCTCCGTCGACCCGACCCACTCATCTCCCGCCTCCGACCTGTCCGCCGCCACGACGCAACACAGACAGCGGTTCTCGGCGACCTGGTATCATCACGGGGACTTGTCACGGATGCCACCAATGGGGATCCACATCAGGCGGCGGCGGCGACCACGAGGCGGCATCTGTACTTGGTGCTAGATGACTACAAGAAAGATCGCACCAGGAAAAACTACGGCGTCTACAAGATGGACGTTGACGCCGATCTGGACGACGGCGTCGGCTCTCCCTCTGCCTCGGCCCCGCGGCGCCTTCCCCTACCTGCGGTCATCCGGCTGCAGATCGACGCCGGACAGTGCGTGGAGATAGCGGCGGAAGGCAGCTGCATAATCGCCAAGTGTTTCTTCCCCTGGATGGACAAGCACGACGGCACCACCTTCGTCTACGACATGAAGACGGCGACGCTGTCCATCCCGAGTGGCGACGGCCGTGACGTCCTGAAAAACCCGTACCACGACTATCACATAGCCTGCCGCCGGTGGTGGTGCGAGAGGGTCTCGATCGGCCCCCTCCTGGTGAAGGCGCACGCGGTCCATCCACGGGAAGCCACCACCGTCTTCCTGTCGGGGGCATCGATGGCGCCGGTGCCGGGGCCGTGTATCTTCGACGATGTCAACACTACATTATCCTACGACACTAGGACGGCCGGGTGGACGGACTGGGGCAGCTCGGCGTTGCCGTTCAAAGGCCACGCCGTGTACGACGCCGAGCTTGACGCGTGGATCGGGTTCCACGCGGACGAGAAAGGCGAAGTCACGGGGCACCTCGTGGCCTGCCGCGTCCCGTCGTGCCAACAGGACTGGCCTCCCGACTCGCAGGTCATCGGGGAGAAGATGCTCCTTGACGAACCGGGATGGAGGCACCTTGACGCCAGCCTCGTGCACATGGCCGAGAGCGGCGAGCACTGCATCGTGGAGCAGCTGCGACGCGAGGGAACTGACCAGACGGAGTGCTTGCCCCACGGCGACGAGTGTCTGCTGGTGGTGACCACGTTCCGCGTCGGCGTCGAGCACAATGGCATTGGCGTCACGGACCGACGTGCTTGCTCTTACAAAGTGTCCAGATATGACAAGTTCTTTGCGGTTCGAGCGTTCTGGATGTAACCCATGGTTGGTTCCTTCTTAGAAACGTGTAATTCTACACTCTGCTGCATGCTGTGCCCTCAGTGTCCCATACGTTGTACTTGTAGTAGCTGTTACCATTCGGTAGTTTTCAGTTCTGAATTTCTATTGCGCATGAGTCGCTCGTCTTGGCTTGTCCGATGAAGCAGTGAATCTAGACAGGTTTGCAGTGATCCCCGGTCATTATTTGGGGACAATAGATATTGCCATCAATATGGCACCATTTTAGGCGCCTTGATTCTGAAAATTATGGTCGTGTAATTTCCTTCTCTTTGACTCTTTGTAGTCTTGTACTGCTGTCATGCTGCCAGCGGAGTGTAAACGTGCACCATTATTTCAGTCTTAAGAGTTTCCTTCTTTAGTCCTGTAGATATGCCCATCTTCGCCTATAAAACATGCAAACCAGGCCTGCTGGATCCATTCCACCAAAAAAGAAAAACAAGATTCAGTAGTCGAAAACGAAGAGAGCACCATGAGGACTCTGTCCCTGCTCGCCGTCCTCCTCCTTGTCGTCGCTTCCCACCCGCGCAACGCCGCCAACGCCCACGGCGGCCACCGGTTCGGCAAGGAGAAGCTCACCAACCTGCGCTTCTACCTGCACGACACCCTCAGCGGCAGCGACCCGACGGCCGTCCCGGTGGCGCACGGCGCCAGCACCACGCCCAGGCCCGGCGACCCCACGCCCTTCAGCTCCGTCTACGTCGTCGACGACGTGCTCACGGAGGGGCCCGAGCGGACGTCCAGGGTCGTCGGCAGCGCGCAGGGGCTGTACGCGTCCACGGGCAGGCACGGGCTGGGCCTCGTCCTGGGCATCGACTTCGCCTTCAACGACTACAACGGCAGCTCCTTCGTGGTCTTCTCGCGCAACCCCGTCGCGGACGGGGACGGCAGGGAGCTCGCCGTCGTCGGCGGCCGCGGCGCCTTCCGGCTGGCCCGCGGCTTCGCGCTGCTCCGCACGCACTACCTCAACACCGGCAACGGGGACGCCATCATCGAGTACAACGTCACCCTCATGCACTACTGATGAGAGTTTTGTTTGCTTGTTTCCTCCGTTGATTATAATCATAAAACGTGCCGTGCGTGATTGAGGTTTTTCTTGCTCCGTGTCTGCTGGTTTGCACAGGCGTACTCTCCTTTCAGTACGTATAGCACTCTAAATTTCACACTTGTCCTAGTCCGAATTTTCCTGCAACATAATAAGACGAGACAACCTGATACAGCGTATTTCCCTGCAACATTGTCCTCCTCCAATTTTTCTTGCAACTGCAGGCACTATGGCCATTTGACGATGGTCATGTTCACAATCAATTAGCCGGCATGTACAATAGTAAATTTTAAATATGTACTAATTTATCAATACAGCCAACGGTCAGCTATAAGAAGTTGCCATGTGATTTACAGCCAACCCCTTAGCCGGCATGTATAATAGTAAATTTTAAATATGTACTGGTTTATTAATAGTTGGTCCGCCTTACATCCTCACAAAATGTCTTGGGTCTTGTGTTCCGGCTGGCTACTAACCAAGAGTCCGCTTCTCTTCTCTTTTCTCTTCTCTTTCCTCCAACTAAGCACATATATATTATCATATTCCTTATAGCCTGCTTACGTCACCCTATTATACTTGCTCTTTGTATTGTGTGTGTGTGGTACTCATTTAATAGTTACTCCCTCCGTTTTTATTTAGTCAGCGTATTAGCTTTGGTCAAAGCTATGCTTCCTATACTTTGACAAAGTTTTTAAATAAAAATATTAACACATACAACAACAAATCAATAACATTAGATTCATTATCGAAGGTACTTTCACAACATATAGATTTGTTATGGTAAATATTTATATTGTTTTTTATAAACTTGGTCAAATTTACAAAGTTTGATTTCGATCAAATCTAATATGCAGAGTAAATAAAAACAGAGGGAGTACCATGCATGTTTGGAATCCTATTGTCATAATTGCCTTTCTCATAGTAACTGTCAATTACTTTAAATAAGATTCTAACCATGCAATGGTATTCTCACGTTTATGTGCAATCATATACCCTCTAGGGAAGAATATACAACTTCAGACGAGGTACTTTGGACCTCAGCCATCAGAGCTTTCAATCTAATTTTATAGTATCCAAATAAGTAGTTGTGAAACAATGTTATACCCATTATTTAAAAAAAGTCTACCCTCTCTTACTAGGATTTATATTGACAACATGTTAATTATAGTTATTCCACGCAAAAAAAAATATAGTTATTCTGTTCAACATCATCTCTAATTCATTTGGTATATTTGAGTATGCTTTTTTGTTTTGTTGTAATCATCAAGTTACAAAACCATCACATTTGAGGCAGCTATGGTTTGCCACAACATTTGCTGAAGTTTTCAAATACTCACCGCCACTGGTCTAGAAACGAAAACTTTTGAAATATCACTGATCAAATATTCTTGTCCAAATATTTACTAGTTACATTAATTTCATCATGCATATATAGAAGTTTTTTCCTTCTCCAAAGCTTGGAATAAACAATTTTTTACTTTCTTATAAAGCCCAACAATTGAAATGATGATATATAGGATAGAGTTGGGTAGCACCGATTGAATAAAAGCTTGTCCAACATCGTCTGAGATTGCTTGGGCATATTTAGCGCAGGCCTCCAGAAACGTCATGGACAGTCTCCTTTCAGTGCATATGAAAGGAGACTGTAAAGAGAGAGATGAAGGACTGAAGTACTCCCTCCCTAAAGAAATATAAGAGTGTTTAGATCTAAACGCTCTTATATTTCTTTAGGAAGGGACCACAGAACTAGTCATGGACAGGGTTGTGTGGCTGGCCGGAGGTAGAAAAGGAATAGTGGAGAGAGGAGCGCAGGCAGAAGAAGGCATCTCCACCGTTGGATCTGCATATGAAGGTTGAAACGATCCACTGACCCTAAATTTAGTTTCTGTCGACTTACATCTAGCCTCTCCCCTATCTTTTAATGAGATTTACAAATACATGATGGGTTAGGGGGCTCATCCACCCGATTAACCATCCAACCATATGTTGGCTTCTCTAGCTTGGATATTTGATTTGCACACTTATGTAAAGTTGTTTGTGAATATTAAACGTGTTTCCCTTTTAAAGTAACTTAATGAAATCGGCAGAGCTACAATCTTCGCTCATCAATATAAAAAAAAAACACTCTGGCTAATGGCCTTTCTCATTTTTTTTTCATCTTCGGTAAAATATGTCCAACGGAAACAAATCGTTCAAATCCGCAGCCAATTCATCCAGCTGTACAGAGTGTGAACTGTGATCGACTGATCGGTGGGTCTGTCTACAGCTTACATCGAAGCCCAAAACTCCGCAGCAACTTGTTCAGGTACCTCCTCGGCCGCGACTCCCGGCTTTTCGCGCCGGCGCCGCCATGCCCGTCTCCGGCGAAAACTGCTCGGGTCAGAGCCAGACGCGGGCTCCTCCCCTCGTACGCCGCCGCATCGGGGTTCTCCTGAAACAGATGGAGATAAGAAAGAGGCATTTCACGGTGGATCAATCGATCCACAGATGCAGAATTCCAGGGCACGTACCAGCGTGTAGCGCTTCCAGTCGGCCTCCTCGGCGACGACGACCCGGCGGCGCGGGTCGTAGGCGAACCGCGGGTGGCTCTTGATCCGGCCCACGGCCTCGACCTCGCGCCGGAACTCGCCCACCCGCCGCTGCAGCTCCTCCACGGGGAACCCGGACCCGGTGGCCGCGTTCAGCTCGGCGCGGATGGCCGACCAGTCCTCGCCGGTCAGGTCGCCCACGCCGCCGCCTCGTCCCGCCGTGTGGCGCTGCAGCAGGTCCAGCAGCTTGGTGTCGTGCTGCCTCGTCCACGCGTCCACGTGCAGCCTCGAGAGGATCTTGCGGAGCACGCGCCGCGACGGCAGCTTCCTGGACTTGGCCTTCTCCGGCTCGTCGTCGACGCCGCCGTTCGCGCCCTCGGGGCCATGGTCATGGACATGCACCTGCTGCTGATGCAGAACTTCTTGCTTCGCGGTCATCGATCCGGCCGGCACCTGCAACCTATGCATCTGGTCCCTGAAGCGCGACGCGAGCGCATCGATCGATCGTGTCAGATGAACATCTCTCGCCGGAAAAGAAAGGAAGTTCTTTATGACAGAGCAGAGCAACGCGCGCGTACTGGCACGGGGTGGTGTCGGCGGCGCGGAGGCGGAGGCCGAGGAAGAGGACGGAGTCGTGCTGGACGCCGTAGCTGGCGAGTGTCCGGTCGTCGTCGTCGAGGTGGCAGCCGGCGAAGAAGAGGCGCTGCATGGCCACGGGGACGCGCTCCCGGGCCATGACCACGCCCTTGGCCTGCGCCACGGTCTTGGCCGCGCCGTCCACGTCCAGCGCCGCCCGGTCCCCGCGCAGCGTCCGCACCATGATCCTCATTTGCCCGACAGATCGAGCTCAGAACATATGTCTCAATCAAATCAAATGGATCGCTTCATGATGGGAATGAGACGGGTTTGTAGCTAGGGAAAATTAATGGGAAAGAAAAGAAGAGAGGGGAATTGGATGCGCAGGAAGGGTTTCGGCTGGCGATGCCATGGGAACGGCGGTGCGAGGGAATAAAGCGGTCCCGACGATGATGGCCTCGGGCGCCAACGCCAAGGCAAGTATTTTTTGATCTCCAACCTACAACACGTCTGGTGCTCGAGCTCCATGAGGCCCGTTTGTTTTAAAAAATTCAACAATTGCATTTCAAAGGTTCAGAAAATTGTGAAAAAAAATTCATATTGTCATATGAATGTATACTACACGTGGGCAATTTTTCGTGAGAAAATAGATTGACACGCCAGCTACACAAAAAGTGAAAATCGCTACTAGGTTTTTTTAGTCAGCAGTACATGCACTTTTCATGTTTTCAAAATCGCAAATTTGTCATGTGTTGTGTAGCTCGCGTGTCAATGTATTTTCTTATGAAAATTTTCACACACGTAGTATGCATCCATATGTCAATGTGCATTTTTTTCAGAATTTTTCGAAACTTTGAAATGTTGTTTTTGATTATTTTTCCCAAAAAACACGCTCCATGAATCTCAGCCACCAAAAGGCTGCACGGCTATACTTGTCTGCTAATTTTCAGTCGCCTCACGGTTACTTGTTTCTCGGTCAATGTTGACACATGAGAACCCTCGATTTGACGTCATGAACTCATGATCCATGTAAGTTTCTACAATTCTGTAAACTTTGACTACAGTTTTTTTGGCCGTACATGAACATGTCAGAACCGATTTTACAAAATTTAGTCATAGGCACGTAAAAGATATTTATCGTGTAGTAATTTGTTGGTTTACTACAAAAGAGTGTATATGTATCCTCTGGATCTATGGCTCTCAGGGTCGATTGTGTAATAAGAAATCCTTAGTCGATCGAGAATCAACAAAAATGTTTTAATATTCATAACATTGTCGATCTGTATGCCACTGGATCTTGCATTGAGGCCATGTGGGCCGTGAGTTTCTAAAATTTTAAGATCCCACATTCTGCCGCATCCTAGGTCAGTGGCCAATCAAAATAGTGGTATGCAGTGAAAAAGAAGAGTGGTACATAGCGAACCGAAAGTAGTTCAGATGGTTAGATTCTTTGTAGTGGAACCTTTAAGTTGTACATCTGTCGCAGGTGTTTCTTGGATTTATTTTAAGTTTTCTGACAATGTACGTCTATAGGAATGAGTGTATGCGCGTGTATGTGAGTGTTTTGCCCTTGTGTTGTGTTTCTAGAGAGAAAAAAAAGGTGGCATGCATCTATGTTGTAAAAACACATATAATTTTTTTGGGACTTTTCATTTGTTTTGTTTGAAAGGTAGCCAGTCATTTTATGATTGTGCTACTTTATAGTAAAATTTATGCAGTCTAGTAGGTGCACTTTCTAAAAACTAATTTTGTAATTGGTCAGTATGCAATTTTTCCAGCGATACGTTTAAAATATCCAATTGGATAGTTAGTCATTAAATCGCAAATTTTTAATTATGTTCATCAATAGCAGATTTAGATTAGAGTCATGGTTTTGCTTCCGCGAGACACACGGATGTACTTTCGCGAGAGTCACGGCCGTGCCTCTCGAAAACGACAAAAACGCGTTTTCTGTTTGTTTTTTCTTTCGCGAGAGGCACGACCGTGCCTCCTCGGAAACGAAAAAAACGCGTTTTCTCTTTTTTATTTCTTCTGCGAGACTCACGGTTTTTCTTCCGCGAGAAGCACGGTTGTGATTTCTCGTGAGAGGCACGGGCATGCCTCTTTCGTAAAGGGAAAAAACCCGTGCTCCTGGTTCGGTTTTTTCGTCCGGTTTTTTTCATGAAAAAAAGTTCGTCAAAACCTATCAACATGGGATCTAGTTTTGAAGATCTCGACGCGAGGAATTCAACGGTGAAAGCGGTTCGAGATTTGGACGCACGGTTTGAGAGATAAACCGTTTTGAATAAACGAAACTACGAAAAAAGGGAAAATTCCCAGGTTGCGACAAGTGGCGTGCTGCATGTGCGCCACTTGTCGCAACCTGGGAAGTTGGAATGATCTTTGCAACGAGTACTCCTCAAGTGATTTCGCTAAAACACTGTATGGTTGGCAGCTTCATCAATGGCTCCTTTACTGTCTGATGAAGTCTGAACCTCAACATATGTCGGTAATTTCTCTTGGATTAACATCCGGTCATCTCATCCCAACCTCACTTCATACAGTGACTGCAAATTCTTGTTACATTTTAGAAAAATTTGCATACCTTGGATGTAGCAATTTTAGGTTACCACGTGTGCAACACTCTCACGACAAACCAGACATGGATGCTTATCATGGGCATGCCCACCTGCTAAAATTGGGGTCATTTGAAGGATGTCCAAAAATAGACCATGTACAATGAAGGGTGTTCGGGTCAAGCTTGAAAGGTCCATTAGAAAGCACATTGTTTTTTGACATCTGTCAAATAGCCCAAATTTTTTCCACCAGATTCTATGATGTATTCCAGGCATCTTGCCAAATTATTTGGATTTTTTTACAAGTTTTGCATTTTCTGAAGTTTTCTCGGAGAAAAAGGGTCGACAGATGACCGGACACGTAGCAATGTGCAAACGATGTTGGAAGTCTTTCAAACCTGACATGGATGTCTCATATGTCTGTGTCAGGCTGCTGCAAGTTGGGTTCATTTATCCATAGTCCGAAAAAAACACCGGTTGAGAGAAGTGAGCTAAAATAGGCCAGGCGGGTGCATCCATGAGCATGACGTTTTTCCTAATTTGAATGCCTCTGTTATGTTCAATTTAAATCATTATCAATCGACATCAACATTTTCTTATATCCTAACATTTTCTTGATTTTTTTAAATTTGGAATTTCAAATTTTGCACGAAAATTTAACAAACTTAATTTTTTTCCAAAATTGTGAACAAATTCCAAACAATTGATGTTGTACACAAATTGCAAACCACGTACCCTTTCTAAAAATTATCAACTTTTTTCAAATTTAAACATTTCTTAAATTATTTTTTTCGAAAACAGGAGCATTTTTTGCAATTCCAAAACATTTTTCAAAATTGTAAACAATATTTGAAAACAAGAACATTTTTATTATTCTAAAACTATCTTAATTTTTTAACAGGTTTCAGAAAATAATAAAGTTCAAAAAGATGAAAAATGAACTAACAAAAAAACATAGAAAATAAAAAAATACGCTTAGGCCTTGGCCCAACTAGGCAACGGCATCGCTCCCGTCGGTGCCGGTTGGGCCAGCCAAAGCGTTCGCAGATTTGAAAAAAGTTCATCAATTTTGAAAACAAATGTTCACTAATTGGGAAAAAAATCCCAGACTTTAGAAAAAGTTCATAATAGTTGAAAAAGTTTGTGGATTTGAAAAAATAATCACGGATTTGAAAACAAAGTTCATGTATTTAAGAAAATATTCACAAATTTGAAAACTTCATGGATTTAAGAAAAGTTTCCTGATTTATAAATAGTTCGCGAATATTAAAAAATGTAAAGTAGAAGGTAAAACAAAAGAATAACGGGACAAAAATTCCCCCAAAAAAGAAAACCAAAATTTATAAATTGCTCATGTTTTGAAAAATGTTCATGCTTCGTTTTTTTTTCAAATTTCATAAAATATTTGCTCGAATTTGGTTCATAAATGCAAAAATTATTCGGCATTTCCAAATTGTGCACAGTTTTTCAATAAAAGTTTCAAATCATTTTAGAAAATATTTTTGAAATCAGTTGCACATGCAATCCCTTTGCATGCTATGTCAGTTTTAAACTTCCAAAAGGGATCTGCAAATCCGTTACTAATGAGATTGCGGGATTTTGGTTGGGTGATAAGGAGGAGAAAAAGAAAATGCATTGGTTTGCATGGTGGAAGATGTGTGTTCGAAAGAAGAAAGGTCACATGGGGTTTAGGGACCTTCACAGTTTTAACCTTGCTATTGAAGGAAATATGCCCTAGAGGCAATAATAAATTTATTATTTAGTTCCTTATATCATGATAAATGTTTATTATTCATGCTAGAATTGTATTAACCGGAAACTTGATACATGTGTGAATACATAGACAAAACAAAGTGTCCCTAGTATGCCTCTACTAGACTAGCTCGTTAATCAAAGATGGTTAAGTTTCGTGACCATAGACATGTGTTGTCATTTGATGAACGGGATCACATCATTAGGAGAATGATGTGATGGACAAGACCCATCCGTTAACTTAGCATAATGATCGTTTAGTTTATTGCTATTGCTTTCTTCATAACTTATACATGTTCCTATGACTACGAGATTATGCAATTCCCGGATACCGGAGGAACACTTAGTGTGCTATCAAATGTCACAACGTAACTGGGTGATTATAAAGATGCTCTACAGTTGTCTCCGACGGTGATTGTTGAGTTGGCATATATCGAGATTAGGATTTGTCACTCCGTGTTTCGGAGAGGTATCTCTGGGCCCTCTCGGTAATGCACATCACTATAAGCCTTGCAAGCAATGTGACTAATAAGTTAGTTGTGGGATGATGCATTATGGCACGAGTAAAGAGACTTGCCGATAACGAGATTGAACTAGGTATGGTGATACCGACGATCGAATCTCGGGCACGTAACATGCCGATGACAAAGGGAACAACGCATGTTGTTATGCAGTTTGACCGATAAATATCTTCGTAGAATATGTAGGAGCCAATATGGGCATCCAGGTTCCGCTATTGGTTATTGACCGGAGATATGCCTCGGTTATGTCTACATAGTTCTCGAACCCGCAGGGTCCGCACGCTTAACGTTCGATGATGACTGGTATTATGAGTTTATGTGATTTGATGTACTGAAGGTTGTTCGGAGTCCCGGATGAGATCACGGACATGACGAGGAGTCTTGAAATGGTCGAGACATAAAGATTGATATATTGGACCATGCTATTCGGACACGGAAGTGTTCCGGATAGTTTCGGATAAAACCGGAGTGCCGGAGGGTTACCGGACCCCCGGGAAGTTATGGGCCTTAGTGGGCCTTATGGGAGAGAGAGGGCCATAGCCAAGAGGTGCCCCCCAAGGGGAGTCTGAATAGGACAAGGGGAGGGGGGCGCGGCCCCTCTTTCCCTCTCCCTCTCCCTCTCCTTCCTTCTTTTCCTAGTTGAACTAGGAAAGGGGGGAACCTATTCCTACTTGGAGTAGGATTCCCTCCCTTGGGCGCGCCCCTTGTGGCCGGCCTCCTCCTCCCCTCCTTTATATACGGGGGAGGGGGGGTCCCCATAGAAAACAAGTTGATCTTTAGCCGTGTGCGGTGTCCCCCTCCACAATTTTACACCTCGGTCATATCGTCGTAGTGCTTAGGCGAAGCCCTGTGCCGGTAACTTCATCATCACCGTCGCTGCGCCGTCGTGCTGATAAAACTCTCCCTAGGCCTCAACTGGATCAAGAGTACGAGGGACGTCATCGAGCTGAACGTGTGCTGAGCACGGAGGTGCCGTACGTTCGGTGCTGAGATCGGTCGGATCGTGAAGACGTACGACTACATCAACCGCGTTGATAAAACGCTTCCGCTTTCGGTCTACGTGGGTACGTGGACACACTCTCCCCGCTCGTTGCTATGCTTCTCCTAGATAGATCTTGCGTGATCGTAGGATTTTTTTTGAAATTAATACGTTCCCCAACAGTGGCATCTGAGCCAGGTCTATGTGTAGATGTTATATGCACGAGTAGAACACAAAGAGTTGTGGCGATAATAGTCATACTGCTTACCAGCATGTCATACTTTGATTCGGTGGTATTGTTGGATGAAGCGGCCCTGACCGACATTACATGACCGCGTTCATGAGACTGGTTCTACCGACGTGCTTCGCACACAGGTGTAGTGGGTGTCTGTTTCTCCGGCTTTAGTTGAATCGAGTATGACTACGCCCGGTCCTTGTTGAAGGTTAAAACAACACACTTGACAAAAAATCGTTGTGGTTTTTGATGCGTAGGTAAGAACGGTTCTTTCTAAGCCCGTAGCAGCCACGTATAACTTGCAACAACAAAGTAGAGGACGTCTAACTTGTTTTTGGTCAAGACGTGATGATATATAAATTGTTGTATGAGATGATCATGTTTTGTAAAAGTTATCGGCAACTGGCAGGAGCCTTACGGTTGTCGCTTTATTGTATGAAATGCAATCGCCATGTAATTACTTTACTTTATCACTAAGCGGTAGCGATAGTCGTAGAAGCAATAGTTGGCGAGACGACAATGATGCTTCGATGGAGATCAAGGTGTCAAGCCGGTGAGGATGGTGATCATAACGGTGCTTTGGAGATGGAGATCAAAGGCACAAGATGATCATGGCCATATCATATCACTTATATTGATTGCATGTGATATTTATCCTTTATGCATATTATTTTGCTTAGTACGGCGGTAGCATTATAAGATGATCTCTCACTAAATTTCAAGGTACAAGTGTTCTCCCTGAGTATGCACCGTTGCTACAGTTCATCGTGCCGAGACACCACGTGATGATCGGGTGTGATAAGCTCTACGTTCACATACAACGGGTGCAAGCCAGTTTTGCACACGCAGAATACTCGGGTTAAACTTGACGAGTCTAGCATATGCAGATATGGCCTCGGAACACTGAGACCGAAAGGTCGAGCGTGAATCATATAGTAGATATGATCAACATAGTGATGTTCACCATTGAAAACTACTACATCTCACGTGATGATCGGACATGGTTTAGTTAATTTGGATCACGTGATCATTTAGATGACTAGAGGGATGTGTATCTAAATGGGAGTTCTTAAGTAATATGATTAATCGAACTTTAATTTATTATGAACTTAGTCCTGGTAGTATTAGCATATCTGTGTTGTAGATCAATAGCTCGTAATGTAGCTCCCCGTTTATTTTTATATGTTCCTAGAGAAATATAAGTTGAAAGATGATAGTAGCAATGATGCGGACTTGGTCCGTGATCTGAGGATTTTCCTCATTTCTGCACAGAAGAATTATGTCCTTGATGCACCGCTAGGTGACATACCTATTGCAGGAGTAGATGCAGACGTTATGAACGTTTGACAAGCTCGGTATGATGACTACTTGATAGTTTAGTGCACCATGCTTTACGACTTAGAACCGGGACTTCAAAAATGTTTCGAACGCCATGGAGCATATGATATGTTCCAAGAGTTTAAATTAGCATTTCAGACTCATGCCCGTGTCGAGAGGTATGAGACCTCTGACAGTACTTTGCCTACAAGATGGAGGAGAATAGCTCAACCAGTGAGCATGTGCTCAGATTTTCTGGGTACTACAATCGCTTGAATCAGGTGGGATATAATATTCCAGATAATATAGTGATTGATAGTGTTCTCTAGTCACTATCACCAAGCTACTAGAACTTCGTGATGAACTATAATATGCAAGGGGATGACAAAAATGATTCCCGAGCTCTTCGCGATGCTGAAATCGGCGAAGGTAGAAATCAAGAAAGAGCATCAAGTGTTGATGGTTGACAAGATCACTAGTTTCAAGTAAAAGGGCAAGGGAAAGAAAAGGGAACTTCAAGAATAATGGCAAGCAAGTTGCCACTCCCATGAAGAAACCCAAAGCTAGATCCAAGCTTGAAACTGAGTGCTTCTACTGCAAAGGAAATGATCACTGGAAGTGGAACTACCCTAGATACTTGGTGGATAAGTAGGATGGCAAAGTAAACAAAGCTATATTTGATATACATGTTATTGATGTGTACTTTACTAGTGTTTATAGAAACCCCTCGGTATTTGATACTGGTTCAGTTGCTAAGAGTAGTAACACGAAAACAGGAGTTGCAAGATAAACATAGACTAGTTAAGGATGAGGTGACGATGTGTATTGGGAATGATTCCAAGGTTGATAAGTTCACCATCGCACACTCCTTTTACCTTCGGGATTAGTGTTGAACCTAAAATAAGTGTTATTTGGTGTTTGCGTTGAGCATGAATATGATTGGATCATGTTTATTGCAATACGGTTATTCATTTAAGTCAAAGAATAATTGTTGTTCTGTTTACATGAATAAAACCTTCTATGGTCATACAATTAATATAAATGGTTTATTGAATCTCCATCGTAATGATACACATTTTCATAATATTGAAGCCAAAAGATGCAAGGTTAATAATGATAGTGCAACTTATTTGTGGCACTACCGTTTAGGTCATATTGGTGTAAAGCGCATGAAGAAACTCCATGCTGATGGGGTTTTGGAATCACTTGATTCTTGCGAACCATGCCTCATGGGTAAGATGACTAAGACTCCGTTCTCCGGAACAATGGAGCGAGCAACTGACATATTGGAAATAATACATACCGATGTATGCGGTCCGATGAGTGTTGAGGCTCGTGGCGGGTATCGTTATTTTTTTACCTTCACAGATGATTTGAGCAGATATGGGTATATCTACTTAATGAAACACAAGTTTGAAACATTTGAAAAGTTCGAAGAATTTCAGAGTGAAGTGGAGAATCATCGTAACAAGAAAATAAAGTTTCTACAATCTGATCGCGGAGACGAATATTTGAGTTACGAGTTTGGCCTTCATTTAAAACAATGTGAAATAGTTTCACAACTCATGCCACCTGGAACACCACAGCGTAATGGTGTGTCCGAGCGTCATAACCGTACTTTATTAGATATGGTGCGATATATGATGTCTCTTACCGATTTACCACTATCGTTTTTGGGGTTATGCATTAGAGACAGCTGCATTCATGTTAAATAGGGCACCATCTAAATCCCTTGAGGCGACACCGTATGAACTGTGGTTTGGCAAGAAACCTAAGCTGTCGTTTCTTAAAGTTTGGGGCTGCGATGCTTATATGAAAAAGCTTCAACCTGATAAGCTCGAACGCAAATCGGAGAAATGCGTCTTCATAGGATACCAAAAGGAGACTATTGGGTACACCTTCTATCACAGCTCCGAAGGCAAGATATTCGTTGGTAAGAATGGATCCTTTCTAGAGAAGGAGTTTCTCTCGAAAGAAGTGAGTGGGAGGAAAGTAGAACTTGATGAGGTAATTGTACCTTCTCCCGAATTGGAAAGTAGTTGATCACAGAAATCAGTTTCAGTGATTCCTGCACCAATTAGTGAGGAAGTTAATGATGATGATCATGAAACTTCAGATCAAGTTACTACCGAACCTCGTAGGTCAACAAGAGTATGTTCCGCACCAGAGTGGTACGGTAATCCTGTTCTGGACGTCATGTTACTAGACCATGACGAACCTACGAACTATGAGGAAGCGATGATGAGCCCAGATTCTGCGAAATGGCTCGGAGCCATGAAATCTGAGATGGGACCCATGTATGAGAACAAAGTATGGACTTTGGTGGACTTGTTCGATGATCGGCAAGCCATTGAGAATAAATGGATCTTCAAGAGGAAGACGGACACTGATAGTAGTGTTACTATCTACAAAGCTCGAATTGTCGCAAAAGGTTTTCGACAAGTTCAAGGTGTTGACTATGATGAGATTTTCTCACTCGTATCGATGCTTAAAGTCTGTCCGAATCATGTTAGCAACTGCCACATTTTATGAAATCTGGCAAATGGATGTCAAAACTGCATTCCTTAATGGATTTATTAAAAGAAGAGTTGTATATGATGCAATCAAAAGGTTTTCTCAATCCTAAAGGTGCTTACAAAGTGAGCAAGCTCCAGGGATCCATCTATGGACTGGTGCAAGCATCTCGGAGTTGGAATATACGCTTTGATGAGTTGATCAAAGCATATAGTTTTATACAGATTTGCGGTGAAGCCTATATTTACAAGAAAGTGAGTGGGAGCACTACAACCTTTTTGATAAGTATATGTGAATGGCATATTGTTGATCGGAAATAATGTAGAATTTTCTGGAAAGCATAAAGGAGTGTTTGAAAGGAGTTTTTCAAAGAAAGACCTCGGTGAAGCTGCTTACACATTGAGCATCAAGATCTATAAAGATAGATCAAGACGCTTGATAAGATTTTTCAATGAGTACATACCTTGACAAGATTTTGAAGTAGTTCAAAATGGAACAGTCAAAGAAGGAGTTCTTGCCTGTATTGCAAGGTGTGAAGTTGAGTAAGACTCAAAACCCGACCACGGCAGAAAATAGAAAGAGAATGAAAGTCATTCCCTATGCCTCAGTCATAGGTTCTATAAAGTATGCTATGTGATACGTCTCCAACGTATCTATAATTTTTGATTGTTCCATGCTATTATATTATCTGTTTTGGATGTTTATGGGCTTTATTATGCACTTTTATATTATTTTTGGGACTAACCTGTTGACCCAGAGCCCAGTGCCAGTTCCTGTTTTTTCCCTTGTTTCAGTGTTTCGAAGAAAAGGAATATCAAATGGAGTCGAAATGGAATGAAACCTTCTGGAGAAGTTATTTTTGGAAGGAAAGCAACCCGGGAGACTTGGAGTCCACGTCAAGAAAGCAACGAGGAAGGCACGAGGCAGGGGGGCGCGCCCACCCCCTGGGTGCGCCCTCCACCCTCGTGGGCCCCTCGTGGCTCCCCAGATGTGCTTCTTTCACCTATATATACCCATATACCCTAAAACGATCAGGGACCAGAATAGATCAGGAGTTCCGCCGCCGCAAGCCTCTGTAGCCACCAAAAACCAATCGGGACCCTGTTCCGGCACCCTGCCGGAGGGGGGATCCCTCACCGGTGGCCATCTTCATCATCCGGCGCTCTCCATGACGAGGAGGGAGTAGTTCACCCTCGAGGCTGAGGGTATGTACCAGTAGCTATGTGTTTGATCTCTCTCTCTCTCTCTCGTGTTCTTGAGGTGATACAATCTTGATGTATCGCGAGCTTTGCTATTATAGTTGGATCTTATGTTGCTTCTCCCCATCTACTCTCTTGTAATGGATTGAGTTTTCCCTTTGAAGTAATCTTATCGGATTGAGTCTTTAATGATTTGAGAACACTTGATGTATGTCTTGCCGTGTGTATCTATGGTGACAATGGGATATCACGTGATTCACTTGATGTATATATGTTTTGGTGATCAACTTGCGGGTTCCGCCCATGAACCTATGCATAGGGGTTGGCACACGTTTTCGTCTTGATTCTCCGGTAGAAACTTTGGGGCACTCTTTGAGGTTCTATGTGTTGGTTGAATAGATGAATCTGAGATTGTGTGATGCATATCGTATAATCCTACCCACGGATATTTGAGGTGACATTGGAGTATCTAGGTGACATTAGGGTTTTGGTTGATTTGTGTCTTAAGGTGTTATTTTAGTACGAACTCTAGGGCTGTTTGTGACACTTATAGGAATAGCCAACGGATTGATTGGAAAGAATAACTTTGAGGTGGTTTCGTACCATACCATAATCTCTTCGTTTGTTCTCCGCTATTAGTGACTTTGGAGTGACTCTTTGTTGCATGTTGAGGGATAGTTATATGATCCAATTATGTTATTATTGTTGAGAGAACTTGCACTAGTGAAAGTATGAACCCTAGGCCTTGTTTCCTATCATTGCAATACCGTTTGTGCTCACTTTTATCACTTGCTACCTTGCTGTTTTTATATTTTCAGTTTACAAAAACCTATATCTACCATCCATATTGCACTTGTATCACCATCCCTTCGCCGAACTAGGGCACCTATTCAATTTACCATTGTATTGGGTGTGTTGGGGACACAAGAGACTCTTTGTTATTTGGTTGCAGGGTTGCTTGAGAGAGACCATCTTCATCCTACGCCTCCCACGGATTGATAAACCTTAGGTCATCCACTTGAGGGAAATTGGCTACTGTCCTACAAATCTCTGCACTTGGAGGCCCAACAACGTCTACAAGAAGAAGGTTGCGTAGTAGACATCAAGCTCTTTTCTGGCGCCGTTGCCGGGGAGGTGAGTGCTTGAAGGTATATCTTTAGATCTTGCAATCGAATCTTTTAGTTTCTTGTTTTATCACTAGTTTAGTTTATAAAAGAAAACTACAAAAAAATGGAATTGAGTTTGCCTCATATGCTTCATCTTTTTAATATCTTTCGTGAGAATGATGGAAAGGAAAATTGTGCTCAATTGCTAGAAGAAGAATGCATTAAAATGTTTGGTACTAGATTTTTGTATGATGAGCATGATTGCAATGTTGTTAGTATGAATTCCTTGAATATCCATGATGCTAATGATATGCAAAGGCACAAGCTTGGGGAAGCTATGTTTGATGAAGATGATATGTTTTGTCCCCCAAGCTTTGATGAGCAAATTTACTGTGATGAAAGCATGCCTCCTATCTATGATGATTATTGTGATGACACGTATGCTTTAAAGAATAATGATAACCATGAAACTTGTCATCTTGATCTTAATTTTCAATCATATGATAGTTATTTTGTTGAGTTTGCTCCCACTACTGTTCATGAGAATAAATTTGCTTATGCGGAGAGTAATAAAAATTCTATAGATCATGAAAAGAATGCTTTAGGTGCTGGTTATATTGTTGAATTCATTCATGATGGTACTGAAAATTATTATGAGAGAGGATCATATGCTTCTACATATTGCAATAATATCAAGTTTCCTCTCTATGAGCTTAAAATCTTGAAGTTATGCTTGTTTTACCTTCCTATGCAAGTTGATTCTTGTTCCCATAAGTTGTTTGCTCACAAAATCCCTATACATAGGAAGTGGGTTAGACTTAAATGTGCTAGTCATATTCTTCATGATGCTCTCTTTATGTTTCAATTCTTATCTTTTATGTGAGCATCATTGAAATCATCATGCCTAGCTAGGGGCATTAAACGATAGCGCTTGTTGGGAGGCAACCCAATTTTATTTTAGTTTCTTACTTTTTGGTTCTGTTTAGGAATAAATAATCCATCTAGCTTCTGTTTAGATGTGGTTTTGTGTTTTAATTAGTGTTTGTGCCAAGTAGAACCTTTGGGAAGACTTGGGTGAAGTCTTTATGATCATGCTGTAAAAAAACAGAAACATTAGCGCTCACGAGATTAGCCAAAACGTTTTACTGGAGAGTGCTATTTAGTTGATTCTTTTTGCAGATGATTACTAGACAAATTCCTCAGGTCCACCAATTTATTTTAGAATTTTTGGAGTTCCAGAAGTTTGCGTTAGTTACAGATTACTACAGACTGTTCTGTTTTTGACAGATTCTGCTTTTCGTGTGTTGTTTGCTTATTTTGATGACTCTATGGCTAGTAAAATAGTTTATAAACCATAGAGAAGTTGGAATACAGTAGTTTTAACACCAATATTAATAAATAATTAGTTCATTACAGTACCTTGAAGTGGTGTTTTTTTTCTTTCGCTAACGGAGCTTACGAGTTTTCTGTTAAGTTTTGTGTTGTGAAGTTTTCAAGTTTTGGGTAAAGATTCGATGGACTACGGAATAAGAAGTGGCAAGAGCCTAAGCTTGGGGATGCCCAAGGTACCCCAAGGTAATATTCAAGGACAACCAAGAGCCTAAGCTTGGGGATGCCCCGGAAGGCATCCCCTATTTCGTCTACTTCCATCGGTAACTTTACTTGGAGCTATATTTTTATTCACCACATCATATGTGTTTTGCTTGGAGCATCTTGTATGATTTGAGTCTTTGCTTTTTAGTTTACCACAATCATACTTGCTGTACACACCTTTTGAGAGAGCCATACATGATTTGGAATTTGTTAGAATACTCTATGTGCTTCGCTTATATCTTTTGAGTTATATAGTTTTGCTCTAGTGCTTCACTTATATCTTTTAGAGCACGGTGGTGGATTTGTTTTATAGAAACTATTGATCTCTCATGCTTCACTTAGATTACTTTGAGAGTCTTCTATAGCATGGTAATTTTCTTAAATAATCCTAATATGCTTGGTATTCAAGATTAGTAAAAACTTTCTTATGAGTGTGTTGAATACTAAGAAAAGTTTGATGCTTGATAATTGTTTTGAGATATAAAGATGGTGATATTAGAGTCATGCTAGTTGAGTAGTTGTGAATTTGAGATATACTTGTGTTAAAGTTTGTGATTCCCGTAGCATGCACGTATGGTGAACCGTTATGTGATGAAGTCGGAGCATAATTTATTTATTGATTGTCTTCCTTATGAGTGGCGGTCGGGGACGGGCGATGGTCTTTTCCTACCAATCTATCCCCCTAGGAGCATGCGCGTAATATTTTGCTTTGATAACTTGTAGATTTTTGCAATAAGTATATGAGTTCTTTATGACTAATGTTGAGTCCATGGATTATACGCACCCTTCTTCCTTCCACCATTGCTAGCCTCTCTAATACCGCACACTTTTCGCCGGTATCATACACCCACCATAAACCTTCCTCAAAACAGCCACCATACCTACCTATCATGGCATTTCCATAGCCATTTCGAGATATATTGCCATGCAACTTACCACCGTTCCGTTTATTATGACACGCTCCATCATTGTCATATTGCTTTGCATGATCATGTAGTTGACATCGTATTTGTGGCAAAGCCACCATTCATAATTCTTTCATACATGTCATTCTTGATTCATTGCATATCCCGGTACACCGCCGGAGGCATTCATATAGAGTCATATTTTGTTCTAAGTATCGAGTTGTAATTGTTGAGTTGTAAGAAAATAAAAGTGTGATGATCTTCATTTTTAGAGCATTGTCCCAAGTGAGGAAAAGGATGATGGAGACTATGATTCCCTCACAAGTCGGGATGAGACTCCGGACGAAAAAAAGAGGCCATAAAAAAAGGCCCAAATAAAAAAAATGAGAGAAAATGAGAGAAGGGACAATGTTACTATCCTTTTAACACACTTGTGCTTCAAAGTAGCACCATGATCTTCATGATAGAGAGTCTCTCATTTTGTCACGTTCATATACTAGTGGGAATTTTTCATTATAGAACTTGGCTTGTATATTCCAATGATGGGCTTCCTCAAAATGCCCTAGGTCTTCGTGAGCAAGCGAGTTGGATGCGCACCCACTTAGTTTCTTTTGTTGAGCTTTCATATACTTATAGCTCTAGTGCATCCGTCGCATGGCAATCCCTACTCACTCACATTGATATCTATTGATGGGCATCTCCATAGCCCGTTGATACGCCTAGTTGATGTGAGACTATCTTCTCCCTTTTTGTCTTCTCCACAACCACCATTCTATTCCACATATAGTGCTATGTCCATGGCTCACGCTCATGTATTGCATGAAGATTGAAAAAGTTTGAGAACGTCAAAAGTATGAAACAATTGCTTGGCTTGTCATCGGGGTTGTGCATGATTTAAATACTTTGTGTGGTGAAGATGGAGCATGACTAAACTATATGATTTTGTAGGGATGAACTTTCTTTGGCCATGTTATTTTGAGAGGACATAATTGCTTAGTTAGTATGCTTGAAGTATTATTACTTTTATGTCAATATGAAATTTTATCTTGAATCTTTCGGATCTGAATATTCATACCACAATTAAGAAGAATTACATTGAAATTATGCCAAGTAGCATTCCACATAAAAAATTCTGTTTTTATCATTTACCTACTCGAGGACGAGCAGGAATTAAGCTTGGGGATGCTGATATGTCTCCAACGTATCTATAATTTTTGATTGTTCCATGCTATTATATTATTTGTTTTGGATGTTTATGGGCTTTATTATGCACTTTTATATTATTTTTGGGACTAACCTATTGACCCAGAGCCCAGTGCCAGTTCCTGTTTTTTCCCTTGTTTCAGTGTTTCGAAGAAAAGGAATATCAAACGGAGTCGAAACGGAATGAAACCTTCTGGAGAAGTTATTTTTGGAAGGAAAGCAACCCGGGAGACTCGGAGTCCACGTCAAGAAAGCTACGAGGAAGGCACGAGGAAGGGGGGCGCGCCCACCCCCTGGGCGCGCCCTCCACCCTCGTGGGCCCCTCGTGGCTCCCCTGACGTGCTTCTTTCACCTATATATACCCATATACCCTAAAACGATCGGGGAACAGAATAGATCGGGAGTTCCGCCGCCGCAAGCCTCTGTAGCCACCAAAAACCAATCGGGACCCTGTTCCGGCACCCTGCCGGAGGGGGGATCCCTCACCGGTGGCCATCTTCATCATCCCGACGCTCTCCATGACGAGGAGGGAGTAGTTCACCCTCGGGTCTGAGGGTATGTACCAGTAGCTATGTGTTTGATCTCTCTCTCTCTCTCGTGTTCTTGAGGTGATACGATCTTGATGTATCGCGAGCTTTGCTATTATAGTTGGATCTTATGTTGCTTCTCCCCATCTACTCTCTTGTAATGGATTGAGTTTTCCCTTTGAAGTAATCTTATCGGATTGAGTCTTTAATGATTTGAGAACACTTGATGTATGTCTTACCGTGCGTATCTGTGGTGACAATGGGATATCACGTGATTCACTTGATGTATGTTTTGGTGATCAACTTGCGGGTTCCGCCCATGAACCTATGCATAGGGGTTGGCACACGTTTTTGTCTTGATTCTCCGGTAGAAACTTTGGGGCACTCTTTGAGGTTCTATGTGTTGGTTGAATAGATGAATATGAGATTGTGTGATGCATATCGTATAATCCTACCCACGGATACTTGAGGTGACATTGGAGTATCTAGGTGACATTAGGGTTTTGGTTAATTTGTGTCTTAAGGTGTTATTCTAGTACGAACTCTAGGGTTGTTTGTGACACTTATAGGAATAGCCCAACGGATTGATTGGAAAGAATAACTTTGAGGTGGTTTTGTACCCTACCATAATCTCTTTGTTTGTTCTCCGCTATTAGTGACTTTGGAGTGACTCTTTATTGCATGTTGAGGGATAGTTATATGATCCAATTATGTTATTATTGTTGAGAGAACTTGCACTAGTGAAAGTATGAACCCTAGGCCTTGTTTCCTATCATTGCAATACCGTTTGTGCTCACTTTTATCACTTGCTACCTTGCTGTTTTTATATTTTCAGTTTACAAAAACCTATATCTACCATCCATATTGCACTTGTATCAACATCTCTTCGCCGAACTAGTGCACCTATACAATTTACCATTGTATTGGGTGTGTTGGGGACACAAGAGACTCTTTGTTATTTGGTTGCAGGGTTGCTTGAGTGAGACCATCTTCATCCTACGCCTCCCACGGATTGATAAACCTTAGGTCATCCACTTGAGGGAAATTGGCTCTGTCCTACAAACCTCTGCACTTGGAGGCCCAACAACGTCTACAAGAAGAAGGTTGCGTAGTAGACATCACTATGGTGTGTAGCAGACCTACTGTGTACCTCACCATAAGTTTGGCGAGAGGGTACAATAGTGATCCAGGAGTGGATCAGTGGATAGCAGTCAAAATTATCCTTAGTAGAATAAGGAAATGTTTCTCGGTTATGGAGGTGATAAAGAGTTCATCGTAAAGAGTTACGTCAATGCAAGCTTTGACACTGATCTGGATGACTCTGGGTCTCGATCTGGATACATATGAAAGTGGGAGCATTTAGCTAGAGTAGCTCCGTGCAGAGCATTGTAGACATAGAAATTTGCAAAATACATACGGATCTGAATATGGCAGACCCGTTGACTATACTTCTCTCACAAGCAAAATATGGTCACACCTAAGTACTCTTTGGGTGTTAATCACATAGCGATGTGAACTAGATTATTGACTCTAGTAAACCCTTTGGGAGTTGGTCACATGGCGATGTGAACTATGGGTGTTAATCACATGGTGATGTGAACTATTGGTGTTAATCACATGGTGATGTGATCTAGATTATTGACTCTAGTGCAAGTGGGAGACTGAAATAAATATGCCCTAGAGGCAATAATAAAGTTATTATTTATTTCCTTATATCATGATAAATGTTTATTATTCATGCTAGAATTGTATTAACCGGAAACTTGATACATGTGTGAATACATAGACAAAACAAAGTGTCCCTAGTATGCCTCTACTAGACTAGGTCGTTAATCAAAGATGGTTAAGTTTCCTGACCATAGACAAGACCCATCTGTTAGCTTAGCATAATGATTGTTTAGTTTATTGCTATTGCTTTATTCATGACATATACATGTTCCTATGACTATGATATTATGCAACTCCCGGATGCCGGAGGAACACTTAGTGTGCTATCAAACGTCACAACGTAACTGGGTGATTATAAAGATGCTCTATAGGTGTCTCTGACGGTGTTTGTTGAGTTGGCATATATCGAGACTAGGATTTGTCACTCCGTGTTTTGGAGAGGTATCTCTGGGCCCTCTCAGTAATGCACATCACTATAAGCCTTGCAAGCAATGTGACTAATAAGTTAGTTGTGGGATGATGCATTACGGAACGAGTAAAGAGACTTGCCGTTAACGAGATTGAACTAGTTATGGTGATACCGACGATCGAATCTCGGGCAAGTAACATACCGATGACAAAGGGAACAACGTATGTTGTTATGCGGTTTGGCCGATAAAGATCTTCGTAGAATATGTAGGAGCCAATATGAGCATCCAGGTTCCGCTATTGGTTATTGACCAGAGATATGCCTCGGTCATGTCTACATAGTTCTCGAACCCGTAGGGTCCACACGCTTAACATTCGATGACGATTGTATTATGAATTTATGTGATTTGATGTACTGAAGGTTGTTCGGAGTCCCAGATGAGATCACGGACATGACGAGGAGTCTCGAAATGGTCGAGACATAAAGATTGATATATTTGACCATGTTATTCGGACACCGGAAGTGTTCCGGATAAAACCGGAGTGCCGGAGGGTTACCGGACCCCCCCCCCCCCAAGAAGTTATGGGCCTTAGTGTTGGAAATATGCCCTAGAGGCAATAATAAAATGGTTATTATTGTATTTCCTTGTTCATGATAATTGTCAATTGTTCATTCTATAATTGTATTAACTGGAAACCGTAATACATGTGTGAATACATAGACCTCAACATGTCCCTAGTAAGCCTCTAGTTGACTAGCTCGTTGATCAATAGATGGTTATGGTTTCCTAACCATGGACATTGGATGTTATTGATAACGGGATCACATCATTAGGAGAATGATGTGATGGACAAGACCCAATCCTAAGCATAGCACAAGATCGTGTAGTTCGTTTGCTAGAGCTTTTCTAATGTCAAGTATCATTTCCTTAGACCATGAGATTGTGCAACTCCCGGATACCGTAGGAATGCTTTGGGTGTACCAAACGTCACAACGTAACTGGGTGGCTATAAAGGTGCACTACAGGTATCTCCGAAAGTGTCTGTTGGGTTGGCACGAATCGAGACTGGGATTTGTCACTCCGTATGACGGAGAGGTATCTCTGGGCCCACTCAGTAATGCATCATCACAATGAGCTCAATGTGACCAAGTGTTTGGTCACGGGATCATGCATTATGGTACGAGTAAAGTGACTTGCCGGTAACGAGATTGAACAAGGTATTGGGATACCGACGATCGAATCTCGGGCAAGTAACGTACCGATTGACAAAGGGAATTGTATACGGGATTGATTGAATCCTCGACATCGTGGTTCATCCGATGAGATCATCGTGGAACATGTGGGAGCCAACATGGGTATCCAGATCCCGCTGTTGGTTATTGGCCGGAGAGGTTTCTCGGTCATGTCTGCATGGTTCCCGAACCCGTAGGGTCTACACACTTAAGATTCGGTGATGCTAGAGTTGTTATGGGAAATAGTATGTGGTTACCGAAGGTTTTTCGGAGTCCCGGATGAGATCCCAGATGTGACGAGGAACTCCGGAGTGGTCCGGAGGTGAAGATCGATATATTGGACGAAGGGTATTGGAGTCCGGAATTGTTCTGGGAGTACCGGGTGACGACCAGCGTGACTGAAAGGTGTTTCGGAGGCCCCGACAAGCGTTGGGGGGCCTTATGGGCCAAGGGGAGGGGGCACACCAGCCCACTAAGGGGCTGTGCGCCCCTCCCAACCCCTCTCACGTAACCTGGAGAGGTGGGGGCGCCTCCCCTAGGGCAGCCGCCCCTCCCGGCTTGGGGGGCAAGTTTCCTAGGGGTGGGGGCTCCCAAACCCATCTAAGGTTTCCCCTGTGGCCGCCGCCCCTCCCCTAGGGAACCCTAGGGCGCCTCCTCTACACCCCCTGCCCCTATATATAGTGAGGGAGAGAGAGGGTAGCCGCACCCCCTTCCCTGGCGCATCCCCTCCCTCCTTCAACTCTTCCTTCTCCTCCGTAGAGCTTGGCGAAGCCCTGCAGGAATACCACAAGCTCAACCACCACGCCATCTTGCTGCCGGAGTTCTCCCTTAACTTCTCCTCTCCCCTTGTTGGATCAAGAAGGAGGAGACGTCCCCGGGCTGTACGTGTGTTGAACGCGGAGGCGCCGTCCGTTCGGCGCTAGATCGGATCTTCCGCGATTTGAATCGCCGCGAGTACGACTCCGTCAACCGCGTTCTTGTAACGCTTCCGCTTAGCGATCTTCAAGGGTATGAAGATGCACTCCCTCTCTCTCGTTGCTAGCATCTCCTAGATTGATCTTGGTGACACGTAGGAATTTTTTTGAATTATTACTACGTTCCCCAACACTTAGTGGGCCTCAGGGGAGAGAGAGGGCCGTAGCCAAGAGGTGCCCCCCCAAGGGGAGTCTGAATAGGACAAGGGGAGGGGGGCGCGGCCCCTCTTTCCCTCTCCCTCTCCCTCTCATTCCTTCTTCTCCTAGTTGAACTAGGAAAGGGGGGAACCTATTCCTACTTGGACTAGGATTCCCCCCTTGGGCGCGCCCCTTGCGGCCGGCCTCCTCCTCCCCTCCTTTATATACGGGGGAGGGGGGACCCCATAGACACACAAGTTGATCTTTAGCCGTGTGCGGTGGCCCCCTCCACAGTTTTACACCTCGGTCATATCGTCGTAGTGCTTAGGCGAAGCCCTGCGCCGGTAACTTCATCATCACCGTCGCCACACCGTCGTGCTGACGGAACTCTCCCTCGGCCTCAACTGGATCAAGAGTACGAGGGACGTCATCGAGATGAACGTGTGCTGAACACGGAGGTGCCGTACGTTCGGTGCTGAGATCGGTCGGATCGTGAAGACGTACGACTACATCAACCGCGTTGATAAAACGCTTCCGCTTTCGGTCTACGAGGGTACGTGGACACACTCTCCCCGCTCGTTGAAATGCTTCTCCTAGATAGATCTTGCGTGATCGTAGGAATTTTTTTGAAATTACTACGTTCCCCAACAGCTATGTTAGCAAAACAGTGTTGGCGACTGCTCCGGAATCCAGACTCTTTGTGTGCACGTGTTCTTAGTGCAAAATACTATCCTGACGGAAACAACCTGAATGCGGGACCAAAGAAGGGTTCTTCTTACACTTGGCAGAGCATTGTCTCAGGTATGCAAACCTTTAAATGGGGTTGCATATGGCGTGTTGGCACGGGCTCAAAAATTAACATTTGGCAAGATCCCTGGATACCATCAAGTGAAACTCGAAAAGTAATAACACCAAGGGGTGATACATTACTGGGAAAACTTGAAGAATTAATTGATCCACACACTGTACAGTGGGACGTTGACCTTATTCAATCAGTTTTTTCGCGTGGGGATGTTCAATGAATCCTCCAAATACCTCTTCGGGTGGAACTGTTAGAGGATTTTGTTGCATGAAGTGGTACTCGATCAGGGACGTTCTCTGTTTGGTCGGCCTATCACGTGGAATTTGAACATCAGTTCGGTCATCAATGGAATTGGCTAGAGGGCCAAGGCAGTTCCCAACTGAACACTATATGGAAACATATTTGGAGTCTTCATATCCCAGGTAAAGTGAAGCATTTCGTTTGGAAAGTGCTTAGGGGAGTACTACCTTATTTCGGAGTTCTTGCCGGACGTCATATCCCAACAAGTGGTGAGTGCCCAATCTGTCATGTTGGTTTTGAAGACATCCAACATTGTTTGTTCACTTGCCCTCGTGCTATTGAAATTTGGTCTGAACTTGGTCTGGTAGATGTTATCACAAAGGCGGTTGCTGAAGACCGTTCTGGACCAGTCACCATGGAGAACATTGGTAGGCCTCAAGTTGCTGCAGGAGAGTTGCCATTGTCCGAATTAGTTGCAGTTGCAGCCTGGTACATCCGATGGCAGCGACAACAATTCATGAAGGGAGAAAATATTCTGGCCACTAACCACACCGCTACTGCAATTAAGGTTATCTGCACTAACTTTGTTAGATCGACAACTCCTAAACAACCAGTTCGAAAGCATTATCGCATGTGGAAGAAACCAGGTAGAGGGGTAGTTAAAATAAATGTTGATGCCTCCTTTTGTGTTGAAAATTTATCTGGACCTACAAGTGTTGTTGCTCGCGATGACAGAGGTGATTTTATTGCAGCAGCTAACTGGTTCATATCACATGTTAGTAATGTTGATGCAGCTGAAATAATTGCGGTCTGAAATGAATGATTCTCGCAGAAAGGATTGGGGTGCAATTCACTGATCATTGAATCTGAGAGTACGGTTGCAGTGGAAGCCTTTAATCAATAAGAAGCATACTTTGGTCCTGAGGCGGCTATCATCATGGAGTGTAAGCAAATGGATTTGGAATTTGCAAAGACTTCCTTTGTGCATTGTTTTCGGGAAGCAAATGAGGTAGCAGATAGTCTAGCTAGAAATTCTCTAACCATTAGATGTTCAGGATTTTGGGATTGTTCTATCCCAGACTTTATTTCTCCTCTTTTTGTAAATGACTTATCTATTCTGTGAGGAGTAAAGTGTATTTGCTGTAAAAAACATGATACTTCAATCCTTATTTTTACTGAAATCTTTAATTCAGCCACCAAATTACACTGTGTTGTGATGATTTCAGAAATTTGTACTAGTACTTATGACCATTTGCAAAACTGGAGATGGCTCATCAGTAGATGTTTTGTTGAGGTACTTCCATGAATTAACAGATGATATTTTTTTCTCTTGATTGTTTTTGCTTAAGAGAAATTCATGACCATAAGCATGACAAATACTCAAGAGAAAAAATATATCGGAGCTAAAATTGAGTATATGATGGATACATACAGTTTCTAAAGCCTTCATATATCGGAGCTAAAATTGAGTACATCCATCGTTGAAGTATAACAAGTAATCAAGCACACAACAGCTTCAAAAGCCTTCATATATTGGAGCTTTTCCGGGTCGGTTCATTCACATCATGATACGCAATTGATTGTTGATCTTTCTGAGGTTTTAAATATTTAACCATTACACCCTTTGTAAAGAAACATAAGAGCATCTAAATCACTATTTTAGTGATCTGAACACTTGTATATTTTTTTACGGAGGGAGTACTATTTTTATTGTCGATGAAGACTAACAAGTTTCTTATACGTCCGATGTGATGTAATTAAGTTGCCATCTTAGAATTACTTGGACAAGCTTATGAGGAAATGAGCTTGACAAGATATGTCCAATTGTCCATCCATTGGTTTTATTATGAATGTCCTTGTTTTTGAAAAATAAATAAATAAATTATGAACGTCTTTGTGTTGTCCTTTTCACTAAAAGTGTATCATCTGAGACGCTATTACGCGTGCAAGCTTTTTACTAGTGACAGAGAAGAGCTTCGCGAGGTACACCCAAGACCAGGAGACGCGCGATAAAACGGCGCGAGCAGGCGAACAGAGATCGTACGTTATGAAGGCGCCCCTGACAGCGCAAACCTCTTTTTACCGGTGCAGGGATGTACTGGTGCTAAATCCACCCTTAAATTCTTGGAGATTGGTGCACACTGTCTACATGCATACTAGTATTCCTTTGTATTCTGTTGAACATCATCATGTATGAAATGTCTTGTCAACTCTTGTCAGCACTTTTTGTCAGTACGATGCATGCATGGCTTAGACATACTCTCCTCCTCTGGCTCCCATAAAAAAGGTACCCATTTAAATTTCATTTGACATTTTCAACCATTAATATCTTTTAAACCGGAATTACATATGTGAAATATTTTATATATTTGATCTCCGGGTGTCAAGACCTTTAGAACAAGATCAATTTTGGATACATTTCAAATACATTTAATTTTCAACATTTCAGTTAACTTATTTCACTCTATATATTCTGTGTGAAACTGCTTATTTCAGTGTTCGAAATTTATTTCACTCTATATATGGAACATATGAAACATGTTATTTCACTCTGTGTGAAACTGCTTATGTCAGTCAGATTTAAAAATAACATGTTTCACACATTTCAAAAAGTAGCTATTTTCATAGATCTCACTTAGTTCAAAAATCTAATTTCACTAATTTCATAGATTTTAATTATTGCAGAGAAATATGTGTTTGAATGATATTTTTTATATGAGTGAAATAGTTTTTTAATTGAAATATTATTTTTGTGAAAAATCCTTATTTATTTCTGTATATTGTGAGTGTAATGTGTTTTCTGAAACTAGTGAAATGAGCGGAATCTATCTTTTGTAACGAGTAAAATCACTTTTTGAAACAAGTGAAATATAGTATTTCAATTGACTGAATGTAATGTGTTCTGAAATAAGTGAAATTAGTTTCTTGAAACGAGTGAAACAAAGTTTGAAAATATATATTTTTTGTGATGTGTGAAATAATTTTTTAAACGAGTGGAATATAGTACTTCAAATGAGTGAATCTAATGTGTTCTCTGAAATGAGTGAAATAAGTTTTTTCAACTGAGTGAAATCAGTTGTTTGAAATAAATGAAATATTATTTTGAAATAATAAAATCAATTTGTAAATGAGTGAAATCCGTATTTCAAATTAGTGAAATAAATTTTTCGGAATGAGTAAACTCTGTTTATTGAAATGAGTAAAATCGTATTTTTTGTAATGTGAAATTAATTGAAACAATAAAAATTCAATCTAGCCAAATTGTATCCAAGACCGGTCTTGTTTTAAAGGTCTTATCACCCTGAATTCAAACGTAAAAAAATTTCATTAATAGAAATTTGGTTCATAAGCTGTTAACCATTCAAAATATGAGCAGCAAATAAAATGCAACTACTTTGTTTGGGGAGAGAACCCATGCGCCGTCCTTTTAATCAGTCACCCACTAAGTCACATCTAAAGCTGCCACACATCTGATATGCACAGATGTATTCCTTTGTCTACTGTTTGTATTGCATAGTAAATTATTTTTACTTTATACACAAAAAGCTGGCACGAATCTCAAAGAAAGCAATTGAACGGCAGATTCTCCACCGGTAGCTCCCGGCTCCGGTAAAAAAACTTAGTTGCCCCTGACAGCAGATCAACTGAGCCACGGCGGGCATTGCAGTTGCACCGGCACAGTGCGGCGCATTGAGTAGTCCGGCGAGGGCCTTCTACTCTATCAGGGTCCGGTTTAATAAGCCTCCGGGGAGCGGTTACGATAAGAGCACCCAAAGCGGCAACGAGTACGCGGCGAGCGGCATGGCGCATTCAGGTGCTCCACCAACTTTCCTGACCTCCTCACGCTTTACATATGTGTACAGCACCCGCACCAGCCCACGCATCATTAGCTCGAGAGAGTAGAGTGCAGCACGATGGCGCCCAGCACTCGTAGGGCCAATGCCATCCTCGTCGTGGGGATGCTCCTCGCGGCTGCCATGGCAGCGGTGGCGGCCGAGGCGGCGGCTGAGGTGTCGTGCGGAGACGCGGTAAGCGCGCTGATCCCGTGCGGGTCGTTCCTGGTGGGCGCCGTCGCCGGGGCGCCGAGCGAGAGCTGCTGCCGCGGCGCGCAGGGGCTGCGGAGGATGGCGGGCACGCCGGGCGCACGGCGCGCGCTCTGCAGGTGCCTGGAGCAGTCCGGCCCGTCATTCGGCGTGCTCCCGGACCGCGCCCGGCAGCTCCCGGCGCTCTGCAAGCTCGGCATCTCCATCCCCGTCAGCCCCCACACCGACTGCGACAAGTAAGCCCTCACACCACTTGCGGAGTACACTGCACTAGGAAAAATGCTAGCTCGTCAAGCTCGTTGATTCTAATGGCGCATTTGCATGCATGCAACGCATGGCACTATCGCAGGATACAGTGAGCGGCCGGCGGGGCGAACCGATGGTGATCGTGCGCGGGTGGCGTGAAGTGATGACACGAAGTGGTCGACGGAGGAGTTCATGGCCGGCTGAATAAATAGTACTACTGTAGCTACGATACCTGTAGTTCGCCTGCCCTGCTGCTACTTCAGTAGTCATGCTTGAATAATAATGGTCTCAGTATTAATCTTTCGCATTCGCACCACTTAACTGGTTTGCAAACACTATCCACGTATCTCTCCTTAAACCCGCACCCAAGGAATTACCACAACTCGCACAACAATTTTGCTCCCCCAAACAGTTCATCCAGGCGACACATCACATTCATATTTGGGCGTCGACAACGACATACGGCAGGTGGTTTGCTGCTAAGCGGCGCACTTCAGTTGCTAAAAATCTCCTGAACAAATGCACAAACGATGAGCTCGAGGTCGACGGAGCGAGATAGCCGGAGGGCACGCGCCACTGTTGCTTCTCGCCGGAGCCAACCACGTCCGTGGAGCTGGGTTTGCCGGTGGTCGACCACTTCTTGCCGGTGGGAGGCCGGCTTGAGAGGGGTGAGATGGGGTAATGGAACGGCTGCGCGCAGGGTGATCGTGCGGCTGGCGAGGCGACCGACCCAGGCACGAGATCGATTGGCCGACGCCCAGGCCCAGCATCGCCCTTGCCGTTTGCGTTACCAGCAGCCGAACCAAACACGTAGTGTTCCATATAGTCTGTCTCAAGACGTAAACTACAACGCGATCATCGCCTCTCAAACCCTAATACACCGAAGTTCGTTTCGTCTTCGCCGATCCATGGCCATGTATACATCTTCATCCTGGCCGATCTATCCCCGTCCCCTGCGGTCCTCCACCTACTGGTCCGCCGGCGGCCCGCCCACGGAGACCTCATGGATCATGCTGGAGCGCTTCGTGTTCCGCAGGGACGGCGTCGACGACGGCTCCTTCCCGGACGAAGCGGCCGCGCCGCTGAGGGCCAACTCCATCACCTCCCTGGGAGACGCCTTCACGGTCGCCCTGCTCCCCGCGCAGCGGCGGTGCCAGGATCAAAATCTTGTGATGTCAAGCTTTACTAATGAATTTTTTTAGATCATAAAAAGGAACAAAAAACATCATACTTTATTAAAAACAAACATATCTATGATAGTAGTTTTTTGTGATTATGTATACTTTGATATGCTGTGAGTATCAATAGGAGTCTGTTCTTCCCCATTTTCAGGTGATTGTTGTGAGGAATTTGCAACATTTGACATGGACTGCCAGTTCCTTACAAATTTATCCATTTACCAAACCAAAGACCTGACAAAATAAATATATTGCTAAGAAAAACGGAATATGTCATTCTTATTCTTAATAAAACAATCTCTTGCTTCCTGAAACCTAATATTTATTATTTTGAACTTTCCTGAAACCTAATATTGCTAGTGAGAGAAAAGAAAAATGGAAGAGAAAGAAGAGTATTGCAGCATTGGCAGATAAATAAAACTTACAAATAGAAGTGGAGGGCCTCGTCCTGATGTTGGATAGGATAGAGTGTGGTGACTAGTACAACAGTACTGATCAATTGATTCTGGCACACTATGCGTGTGCAACCGCGGGTGCGTCGCTAACGGCTCGCCGGATGGCCGGAGGTGGCCGTGCCTGACGCCTCACGTCCAGAGTCCAGGCCAAAGATCTGAAGACGCTGCGCCGTGGCGGCTGTCCATGGTCTTGCGTTAGTATGGGAAGTTGAAGGAGATCACGTAATTTGGGGATCAACGGAGGCAAGGGATTTTGGACTTCTGTTATGACCCAGTAGAATAACAGTATAGATGGGCCTGTCGTATGCAGACCTGGGTCAACTAGGTACGAAAATCCTGTGTAGTCAAGCGACTACGCAGCTATAACGTGGCTTCGCCACTGACCCCGCGGCCCCTCCCGCCTTCTCCCGCCTCTACGTGCAATGGCCGCGCGGTCCGCGCCACCACGACGGGAGGGGCAGGGGAACCGAGCTCCTGTCGGCCCACGGGAACCTCCTCCTGCTCAGCCTCGCCGACAACGACGCCGACAGGGACCCTTACCGGAGGGACTACTTCGTGTTCAATGCCGCTCTAGGCGCGCTCAAGCGGCTCCCGGCGTGCTCCGAGCCCATGGTGATCGAACAGTGGGGCAAGGGTGCGACCATGAAACGCCACTTCAATCGTGACACGATCGGAATATACTGCGGCATGGACGGTGACTTCACGGTGGTGCAGCTGGCCAAGTTTGATCTTTCAGCAAAGGGCAGTGCACGTATGGGAGCAGAACTATGCGTCTTCCACTCCGTGGACGACGACCGATGGTTCTCATGATGATGTTGCCATGGGCGAGTGGAAGATTATGACGCTGCCGATTCTGCATACCAAGGAGGAATTCACCGATCTGATCGCTTGGTCAACCGATGCTACCATCGTTTCCAAGGACTGCGTAATCTGGGTTGATTACCACCAAGGAGGCATCATGTCCTACAACCCACGCCATGATGCACTAGTAGAAACAAGAGTACGAAGTAGCATCTCTTACAGCCGATTGCCCATCAACAACCGCCCTCGGCATTCTTCACGAAGCGGAAATACCCTTGAGATGTACCGCAGCCTGTGCGTCATCCCTGGGGAAGATGGCAATCAGCTCAGGTTTGTCGACGTTGCCCGTGACGATGACGGCTTTTTTGGCCCGCTCGCTGCTAGCTCTAGTTTCACCATCACCTGTCATACTCGAGCATCATCGGAAGACAATGTTTGGCACAAGGAAGCGGTGATTACGTCTCAAAAATTTCAGTATCTTGTCGTCCTTAAGCGTCTTCTCCCTCGCAATGTTGTGCCCATGTTCCCTCTTGTGAATAGGGACGAGCCCAATCACATACACTTCATCGTGTCTGAGCCAAGGGACAAGGTTAACAAGCTTTCAGTGGCGGTTATTGATATCATCAAAGAGACCTTAATTTCAGTTTCTCCATATATTCAAGGAGAGGAAGACCTCTCTGGCAAAGATGCGGACATGGTCAGGCACAGGTGCCGTCTTCTTCGGTCCTTTCTCCCTGTCAGTTCTCCAGCTTGTTCTCATCTGATTTCGCATGCGTCTTTTAGTGCAGCATGACGTGGTATTATAACATGATGATCTAGAAACTACTTTAGTGATCTATAAACGGTCTTATATTAGTTTACAGAGGGAGTATTGGTTTGCATGTCACACGTCACAATTTTGTTTGTCGTTTTTAAACAAGCTATTGGTTCCGTTGTTATTTGTACTATTGTACTAATTAATTAATTGCGACTTGAGGCGGATGTTGTTACCAAACTGCCTCGCTGTTTTTTAATTTTGAAGTGAATTTTTTGGATTGAGTAGGGGAAGGGTGTATTCTTTGAAGAATTTGAAAATTATAATACCTACAATTCTGAATTGTTGAAATTATTTAACAACAACATATCCATTTTGTGTTAATAAAGTAGTGATGTCATAACCAAAATTATTCTTCCCCCTACTTTTAACTAGAACTACAAGATGCCACTTCAATGGTTCCAATGCATCCCCTCCCCCCCCCCCCCCCCCCCTAACACACACCCCAAGCCGTTGGCCGACTCGCCGTCTTTTGTGGCTTCATAGCAACACAAGAGATTTTGGTAGTTACGATTTATAATGGTTTAATTCACTCTGTTCCGAGAACTGAAAGATTCATATGTTGTGGATTTAGGCGTTAAGTTGATGTCATTTGTGCGATATGACCAAAGTTCTCTTATAAGATGGTGTTGATCTCTCGTCGGGCCTAGTTGGTGGGGTAACACTTGTGTACATGACCCATGACACATACGAGTCCAAAACGCCGAGTAGCGGGCCATGAATTGTGTAATAACATATGATACACTTAAACCGATATGCTTAAATATGGCAGGAATAATTGGTTTTTCCTTCTGAAATTGATTGAAATATGACTGAAATGATTGAAATTTGTGTGAAGTGTTTATAAAGTTGATTGAGCTTTGATTGAAATAATATATTATTCGTGACAATATGAATTATAGAAACAACAAAATTTCATTGACATAATAAAAAAAGTATTGTATGATATTCATGGAATCAAAAAATATTTGAATTTTTTTTAATTTACTGTCTTTAGAATATCATTTGAATTTGATTTTTTGAGTCATGTAAGTCTGAATTTAATATTTCAAATTTTCTACCAAAAATCATAAATAATTAACCAAATCTCAATTATTATAGTTGTACTTCAATCAAATTCATTTATTACGTTGCATTTCAAAACCAAATAGCATGTTTCAATTTTTATTTGATTATAAGTATAATTTTATATTTAAATATTGGTTTTGCAACTTCTGTGGATGATTGAAATAATATTTTATGGAAACTAAAATTCAAAAAAGCGTATTTCAATTTACTGATTGTAACTTAAATTTAGTGAAATGTATTTAAAATTTCTTCCTGAAATTGAAATCAAACAATTGGAAAACGTTTTTTAACACATTTTTTGAAAATCTATATTTTTAAAATGTTCAAAGTTTATTGTTTTTAAGAATTGTGGATGCAATCAAAAGTTAATTATAAACAGTGTAAAAAGGGTAAGTAGAAAGTAAATAAAAACACATTGGTGCGTTGACGGCAGTGCGAATCTATTTTTTATTTATGGTAAAAAGAGAGTTTTTACAAATCAAACAAAATTTCTACTCCTAAAGTCTGAGTTGGCAGTCTCGCCTCACTCCGGTTAATCTTTTCCCATCGTTTTTTATCATGTACTCCATATATATGGCCATGAGGCTCAAGCAATACATCCATCGCATCACGCCGATCTCCCCCTCTATTCTTCCACATCATATCAGCCTAATCTCGATCCAAACTCTAGCCGGCGCCGCTTCAGCTCCGCGCCACCCCCGGGGCGGTCGGTCTCCATGACCGCCGCTGGGGGCCGCGCCGTCTGTGCCAAGGCTTTGTCTGCCGGTCGTGTTGACCGGCCGCGCCCGAGGAGGCGGCGACTGCTAGGTTACCACCCTACGTTTCTCGACTACATCGACATCGACACAAGGGCCTACCGCCTTACTTGAGCAACCTCGCCGGTTTCCACTCTAGCCACGACTTCCGCGATGCATCGACCGTTCAACTATGGGGGGATGTCGTCAGCTTACCTTTGTATTATTCTCCAGTCACACTGTCTGCGTCGCTACCTTGTGACTGCAGGGGATGTTGAGTATCGTGAATATTTAGAAAACATTAGATAGACTAGGATTTGTTCTAGCTTGTCTTGTACACCAAGAAGACCATGTACTACTATATATATGCCCATGAGGCTCAAGCAATACACTCACCGCATTACGTTAATCTCCCCCTCTATTCTTTTGAACCGGTCAAAAAGAAAACGATGCAGACGGGCTCCTCATGTCGGCCCTATACACCCGGACCGACCGGCACCCCTCATATCGAGCCCAAATCCGGGATAGGATATGGGGAGGCCCGGGCGCTTCCACCACGTCAGACTTACGACGGGGTCCCACGTGGAAACACTCAGAAACCCATCGGTCTGACGGGCTTCTCCTCCGGGTGGGGTGTGGAGACATTCATGTCGCCGGGTGGCGCCTCTTTGGCTCGCCGCCTGAGGGCCAAAGTCCAACTATTTAAGTCGGACAACGACCACTAAGTCTAGCCGTATTCATTTCCCTCCCACATCTCCCTTCTCTCCGCATCACCACCCCCCGTATCCGCTCGTCGTCCATCGATAGCCATTGCTCGACAAAGGATGACGACATACGTCGTGCTCACGCCGGAGCGGCTGAAGGTGACGACATGTGCTACCCTTTCACACTCCCTGTTCACATGGTGCCAATGCACGCACCGAATCTCAAAGAACCTTTCCCCATGAAAAAAAGAGAGTATATTTCCGGTTGTTGTGGTCGACGCCCTCAATGGTGCGGTGATGACCATAATCATATTTCTGGGTTACTTTTGTCAAGAATTAATTAAATTTTATTAATTAGGAGTGATCCCTGCCTCTCCTTTAACCACCGTCGGTTGCTAGGCAAGAAACGTGACTATTGGCTCATGTCCTTTCTATAAAAGACACCTCTCGTAACATATCCATTGGGTGGTTATAAATACCCACATCAACGAATAAGACACAACTGTTCACAGTTACTATTCCCTATCATTTGCTTTATCTCTTATCACGTTATCAACACGCTCCCGGCCGAGTGATCCCATCAGCCCCGCTGCGCGAGCGGAAGACAGAGGCTGACGACGTCCCGAAGAGCAGCGGCGTAGACCCATGGCTGCACACGCCACGACCACTCCCGCATCGACGCTCCCCGGCGAAGATCGGCATCCTCTTCTTGCATCCGCGCAGGTCGGCATCACTACTCGGCGTCCTCCGGCGAGCGGCCGTGGTGTGCTTTGGTGCTTGAGCACCGCGATATCATCGGGGGTCACAGGAAACCGAGGACAGTTAGGCACATCCAAGAGAGAGGGTGTACTCCCATATGATAAGAGCAACTCTAGCAGACCCCACATCCCGTCCTGACCCGTAAAATAACTGCCAAAATGCTGGTCGGGACGAAAAAACCAGCCCGATCAGACCCCGCATCCCGTCCCGGCCCGCAAAAATTTTTAGGGGGCGCGGCAAAATCCCGACCCCAACCCAGGAAAACGCGGGGTTTCCCCTCGCGGCTGCGGTGTCCTGCATATAAGCGGAAGCAGTTGGTGGGGGGACATTTCATCCCGCGCTTTCTCCCACCAACCACCTCTCCTCTCCCCCCTCTCGCCGCCGCCGGCCGCCGCCCAAGATTCCGGCGACAGCAGCCGGCAGGAGCACGCCGGAAGGGCGCCACGCGCACGAGGCCTCCCCTCCCTTCCCCCCTGCGTCGGCGGGCCGCCGGATTTGCAGATCTGCGGCACTTCATCGCGGGCCGCCAGATTTGGCTTTTTCCGGCCGCCGGTTGCTGCCCCAGGCGATGGAGTGGTCAGGGAGCCTCTCCCGCAGCCAAGCAAGGGCGCATCGCCGCATGCAGGCACGGGTTCGTCCGCCCGCCGCCGCCGAAGGTTTGCGGGCATGGACTCGTCCGGCCGTCCACCGGGCTCGGCGCTCGCGCAACGTCTTTGTGGCCTGCCGATGCCGCTCATAGAGTGCGACGATTGCCCGCGCCAAGTGCAGGGGCTCACTTCGGGCACGCCGAAGCACCCCGGATGGGTGTTCTACAAATGCGAAAACGACGGGGTACGTGCACTTGCGGTAGCTCGTTCCATAGCTCATTCTTTAGTTCAATCGCGGTAGCTCACTTCGAGCATGCTCATTCTTTTGTGTAGGACGATGGATGCTCATTTTGGTTTTGGGAAGGCCAATACATTGATTTGTTGATAGAAAAAAACTTAATAGATGTTAGTGCACTCCTTAGTACAATCGAAGGCAATGATGCGGCTGCATGTGCAACTAGAGGGGAAGCAACGTCTACTTCTTTCGAACCAAAGATGAAGAATGAAGAAAGCAAGATCAAGAATCCGCAGATCAACAATGAGTCATGGAGAAGATATTGCTTCAACTAGTGGGAGCAGTTATGGAAGTTGGAAATCTTCTGAAATGCATACTTGTGGTTCTTGTTTCCTTTGGTTTTGCTATTCTAGCCAAGATTTGGTGATATCTTTTGTATCTAATGTTGTTGCAAAAGCAAAGAAAAGCGTTATGCTAGATCAATTTAAGTTGCAAATATAAGTTTTGCGGGCCGGGAGGAGCTGCACCAGATCATAACCCGCAGAAGCCGACCCGTAAAAAAGCATATTCCGAGAATATGCTTTTTTACGGGTCCATTATACGGGGTCTACATCTGTGCCAGCCCGCGCCGGCCCGCAAAAGCGGTTTTGCGCGAATTGCAAACGCGTTTTGCGGGCCGGCGGGATGCGGGATCTGCTAGAGTTACTCTAACCTATTCAAGATCTTCGGATCTTAGATATTGCACTTTTTTCCTTTATGAGTTTTTTCTTAAATGGTTTCTCATAGAAGTTTTTTAATGAGGCAATAGTAATACAACCATCGTGATATGTTATTTTCTCCTTATTTTTTCACTGGATTTTTGGAAGAAGTTTTCAGGGCATATTGCACATCTCCTCATAATTTTTTCACAGGATTTTGGAGGAGACTTTAAACAAGATTATGTATGATCACAAGGAGAAGCAGCGATTAGGGGAGTGTCAAGAATAAATTAAATTCGAAAACACTAACGCCCACACGTGTGGGCGTTAGCCAACTCGCCCACACGCCTCGATCGCCACCCAATGCCTTTTGCACGAATCTTGGCACGAGAGGGCTGATTTTGTGTGTCACGTAGGACAACTCGTGTGTGTGGCGTGTGAGGGAGTTCGCCCGCACGCTGTTTTCCTTCCGAGGTCAGCGGTTGCGACTCGGGGCGTGCGGTGGAACTGCTGTCGCGCCCGCTCGCCCCGCACGACTTCTGTCCCCCATCTCCCACGACTGCCCATTTGCCATGTTTTTTGCAGGTTACATGGCAACTGCCCTATTCGTGATTGTAAGCAGATGACAACTCTCTTTTACCCCGAACATGTTATTGTTGCCACGTCTGTTTTTGTAGCGCTACATGGCAACTGTCTAGTGTTAGTAGGTGGCAACTCCTAAAGATACCACCGTAGTCCACATGCCCGTCTCCTCTCCCCACACACCAAAAGCTATCAGTTGCCATGTGTTTTTGCAGGGTACATGGCAATTGCCCTAGTGTGCTTGTAAGCAGAGGCAACTCTCTCTTTACCCGGACATGTTTTTTGCCATGTTTCGTAGTGCTACATGGCAACTGTCTAGTGTTAGAGGTGGCAACTCCTAAAGTTTTTAAATCATGGCAACTGTAGTAGACCAGACCATACATGGCAACAGCTGCAGTTGCCCAAAAATGGCATCCAACACTTGACCTGAGATGGCAACCGCAGTTGAGCAACCATGGCAACTGTAGTTGTCCGACATGGCAACTATAGTTCAGCGACATGGCAACTGTAGTTGTCCGACATGGCAACTGCAGTTCAGTGGCATGGCAACTGCAGTTACACGTACATGGAAGAGGGTCCGGACCATAGCAATCGCGGCGGGACGTGTGGTTACTGCCACGCGGGGCGTGTGGCTCGCAGGCGGGGAGGGGCGAGGGCCGAGACGGGTCGTGCGGGCCGCGTGGTCGTTCGCCCGGACGTGCTCATGCGGGCGATCGCGCCGCACACCGAACGTGCAGGCTGTGGCGGGGTGCGCCGGACGTGCTCGGGCGGGCGGGCCTGTGTCGATGCCACACGGGGCGTGCGGCAGATACCCCCTAGATGCCACACGTGTGGCAGATATCGACGTCCATTAAATTTTATTAATTAGGAATAATCCCTGCCTCTCCCCTAACCATCGTCCTTTACTAGGCAACATACGTAACTATTGGCTCACGTCCTTTCTGTAAAAGACATCTCTTGTAACACACCCTTTGGGTAGGTATAATACCCACATCAATGAATAAGAAACAAATGTTCACAATTACTATTCCCTGTCATTTGCTTTATCTCTTATCAACATTGACGGTCGGTCTCACAGCAAGTGGGTTGGTGGCTCCAAAATTGTCATCAGCCATTTAGGCCAACTCCAACGCTAGACCCCAAATCGTCCTGCCGTGCATGTTTGCATCAAACGGACAAAAAAGATGACACAACCGTAAACCCCGTCCTTATTTTTGTCCAGTTCGTATACGTTCTACTCCATTTTCAGACCAAAGTTGATCTGGATTTAGGACCAAAGCGGACAGAAAACGAACGTCTTCGCGTCCTCTTTGTCCGACAGTGTCCACGCCTGACCCACCTGTCATCCTCTCTCCTTTTTTCTCTCCCATGATCCAACATGCCGTCGCACCCACCCACCCACCCACGGGGCACCGAGGAAGAGCATGCGACACCGACCAGGAGCACCAACGCAGGACGTCGGCAAGGAGCTGCAGATGGCGCGGGACGCCGGTGAGGAGCAGCAGCGGGGGACGCCGGCCAGGAGGTGCAGATGGTCTAGGACGCCGGCGAGGAGCAGCAGCGCGGTACACCGGTGGGTGCGCAGACGCCGCGCCGCCACAGCTCCCGGATCCAGCTCCCCTTAACCTCCTGTGAGCAGCCATTGCTGCATGCTGGCAGCAGTGTGATAGGTCACTTTGGATCTGTTAGGCTACATCAATCCGGTAGCCCTACCTTCTCCTTGGGTTGAAGAGCTCGAGCCGGTGCCGGCCACGGTGAAGTAGTGGCCGGTGATGGCAGAGAGATGGCGGTGGTGGTGTGCTTCCCGTGAGCACCGCGCTAATCCTAGATCGGTAGGTAGTGTTGGTGGGGTTTGTGGCAGCGGTGAACCTCGTATCTCGTGCCCTGGCCCCCACCTCTGTTTATATAGCGCAGGTCACAGGGGCCCACCAACCATGGTTTGGTTGGGCGCCCCCGATCAGGGCGCGAGTCAGGGGCCCGTTCGACCCGTTGGGTTCAAACGGGAGATAGATCATCCTAACATTCTCCCCCTTGATCTCAACTCTACTTTTAACATTATACTTTCTAGTTTATTTGTTTCATCATTGTAGGATCGAAAGTATGTCTAGAGGGGGGGTGTTGATTAGACTACTTGACCAAATAAAAATCTAGCCTTTTCCCAATTTTAGTTCTTGGCAGATTTTAACAACTTAGCACAAGTCAAGCAATCAACCTACATATGCAATTCTAAGATTATAGCAGCGGAATGTAAAACAATTGCATATGAAGGTAAAGGGATGAGATTGAGGGAGCAAACGCAATGTTGACACGGAGATTTTTTTATCCGTGGTTCCGATAGGTGGTGCTATCGTACATCCACGTTGATGGAGACTTCAACCCACGAAGGGTAACGGTTGCGCGAGTCCACGGAGGGCTCCACCCACGAAGGGTCCATGAAGAAGCAACCTTGTCTATCCCACCATGGCCGTCACCCACGAAGGACTTGCCTCACTAGGGTAGATCTTCACGAAGTAGGCGATCTCCTTTCCCTTACAAACTCCTTGGTTCAACTCCACAATCTCGTCGGAGGCTCCCAAGTGACACCTAGCAGATCTAGGAGACATCACTCTCCAAGAAGTAACAAATGGTGTGTTGATGATGAACTCCTTGCTCTTGTGCTTCAAATGATAGTCTCCCCAACACTCAACTCTCTCTCATAGGATTGGATTTGGTAGAAAGAAGATTTGAGTGGAAAGCAACTTGGGGAAGGCTAGAGATCAAGATTTATGTGGTTGGAATGGAATATCTTGACCTCAACACAAGTCTAGGTGGTTCTCTCTCAGAAAATATGTATTGGAAGTGTAGACATGTTCTGATGGCTCTCTCCACAAATGAAGAGTGGGTGGAGGGGTATATATAGCCTCCACACAAAATCTAACCGTTACACACAAATCACCAAACTCGGTGGGACCGATTCAGAGAACTCGGTCAGACCGACTTGGTTCATAATGTGACCGTTAGGTGTTTCGGTGGGACCGACATGTCAACTCGGTGAGACCGATATCATTAGGGTTAGGGCATAATGTAATCTCGGTGAGACCGATTACACAAACTTGGTGGGACCGATTTTGGTAATACTCAAACAGAGAGTTGGTCAGGCAAACTCGGTGGGACCGATTCGCTCATCTCGGTTGGACCGAAGCGTTACGAAAGGGAAACAGAGTGTTTGCATTGCAATCTCGGTGGGACCGATCGCTCATCTCGGTTTGACCGAAACGTTATGAAGGGAAACAGAGAGATTACAATCCCATATCGGTGAGACCGAGATCCCTATCGGTGAGACCGAAAAGACTAGGGTTTCTGGCAGTGGCTATGTCAACTGAACTCGGTGGCGCCGGATAGAAGGAATCGGTGGGGCCGAGTTGGACTTTTGGTTTGGTACATATGTGGATATGAGAAAGTAGTGGAGGGTTTTGGAGCATATCACTAAGCATTTTGAGCAAGCACCTCATTAAGCAACACCTCATCCCTTCTAAATAGTATTGGCTTTTCCTATAGACTCAATGTGATCTTGGATCACTAAAATAGAAAATGTAGAGTCTTGTACTTTGAGCTTAAGCCAATCTTTTGTCCTTAGCATTTTGAAGGGTCCACTTTCTAATCCATGCCATGCCAATCATTGAGCTTTCCTGAAATATCTATCTTGAAATAGCATTAGCTCAATGAGCTATATGTTGTTAGGAATTACCAAAACCACCCAGGGATAGTTGCACTTTCAATCTCCCCCTTTTTGGTAATTGATGACAACATATAGATCAAAGCTTCGACAAATGATAAATAGTATTGAAAAACATCGTCGCTTTGAGAAGTATGTGATAAGCAAGAGCTCCCCCTAAATTTGTGCATTATTTAAAATTTGCTTTTGAATGCAAATGCACAATTGATTAGGATCATGGGTTACTCTTCCATGTCACATACATCTTGGTGGAGCGCTCAAAATGATAGAAGTTAAAGCATGCACTCATCACCAAAACAAGTTAATGATCATCTAGGATATAAGATATAATATCATCCAATCAAGCATTAAGGGTAGCATATGATCAAACACAACATCAAACAAGTATCTCACAAGTAGCTCACACAAGCACGCAATAAAGTTTAAAATCAAACCAAATAAGTGCAAAGAGAGATAAAAACCAACACTCTCTCTCTCTTTCGAAGCCTATGATCTATACATTTTTCTCCCCCTTTGGAAACAAGTTACCAAAAAGTTTGAGAATGCATAGTGCTAAACGACTCTCAGGCTTGATCTTCGGGAGGTAGTGTTGAGAGAACTCCAAGGACGAAGGCTTCTAATGAAGTAGCTGGAGCTGGTGGAGTAGCTGTTGGAGGTGGAACTGGAGCTGTAGCTGCTGGTGCTGATGCTGTGGTGTAAGGGCATTTTTATCCCTTAGTTGGTTTTGGTGATTGATGACAATGCTTTTGCGGACTAATCATGTGCATCGAATATTTCAGATATATTGACTAGGCACAAGATGATTTGGTTCCCCTCGAAGGCTATGGAAGACGGCCTTTCTCTTCGTTTCTTTTCGGTGGTATTGAGTCGTAGGGAAGCCGTACTATTAAAAGGGGGTCCGCGTTGAAAAGGTTGGGTGGATTCATCACGTACACATCTTCCTTTGCACCTCCTTTCCTCTAGCCTTTGGAGCATCCTATGTTTTCCTTGTCTATGCAAATATTGCTCTTGCTTGCCGAACTAGGGCGTGCGGTAGTACTGCTCCTTAGAGCGGTAGTATCGCAGGACCTTGCGGTAGTACCGCCCGCTGGTGCGGTAGTACCGCAAGGACCCACGGTAGTACCGCTTCTAGTAAGCGGTAGTACCGTGGTCTCTGACTTAGTTCCGCAAGTACACGGCAGTAAGGGGCGGATGTAATTTTTTACATCCGCGCCTCGCGCGGTAGTACCACTGCTGGCTTACGGTACTACCGCGTCGGGTTTTTGCATCGACTTCAACTCTGCGGAAGTAGCCACGGATGTAATTTTTATATCCGTGCCTTCCCACCCCTGGACAGCCCCGGCCCTGCCTTGCGGTAGTACCGCAAGGGGGAGCGGTAGTACCGCGCCAGCAGTACTACCGCCCTCTGCTTTAGTGCATTTTTGGCTGTTCTGGTCTCTGCTGTGTGGGCGGTAGTACCGCGGGGCCCTGCGGTAGTACTGCGTGCCCTTGCGGTAGTACCGCGCCTCAGGTGCGGTAGTACCGTGCTGCGCAGGCTGAGTTGGTGGATAACGGTTGGATTTGTTCTTCCACTATATAAGGGGTGTCTTCCTCCTCTAGTTCACTATCTCTTCCACCTCCAAGCTCCATTGTTGCTCCAAGCTCCATTTTCTCCTGATCTCCTTCCCTAGCCAATCAAACTTGTTGATTCTCTAGGGATTGGTTGAGAAGGCCCCGATCTACACTTCCACCAAGAGAAATTTGAATCCCCCCACTAATCCCTTGTGGATCTTGTTACTCTTGGGTGTTTGAGCACCCTAGACGGTTGAGGTCACCGCGGAGCCATAGTCCATTGTGGTGAAGCTTCGTGGTATCGTTGGGAGCCTCCAATTAAGTTGTGGAGATTGCCCCAACCTTGTTTGTAAAGGTTCGGTCGCCGCCTCCAAGGGCACCAATAGTTGAATCACGGCATCTCGCATTGTGTGAGGGCGTGAGGAGAATACGGTGGCCCTAGTGGCTTCTTGGGGAGCATTGTGCCTCCACACCGCTCCAACGGAGACGTACTTCCTCTCAAAGGGAAGGAACTTCGGTAACACATCCTCGTCTTCACCGGCTCCACTCTTGGTTATCTCGTGCCTTTACTTGTGCAAGCTTATTTGTGCTTTATCTCTTGCTTGCATGTGTGCTTATTGTTGTTGCATCATATAGGTTGCTCACGTAGTTGCATATCTAGACAACCTACTTTGATGCAAAGTTTAAATTGGTAAAGGAAAGCTAAAAATTGTTAGTTGCCTATTCACCCCCCTCTAGTCAACTATATCGATCCTTTCAATTGGTATCAGAGCCTCGTATTTTTATTAAGGACTTTACCATCCAAAGAGTATGGTTGACGTCGTAGACAGTGTGGAGGAGCACTCCGGTGTGAATCCGGTCTCGTCTACGGGAGATGAGGGAACCGCGGTCTCTCGTGAGGAATTCAATGTGGCGTTGGACACATTGAAAACCTCCATGACGATCGAGGTCGAAAGCATGTTTAATAAATTCTTAGAAGGGCTTAAACTTTCCACCGCACCGTTGAAAGTGGGTGATCCCGCTAACAAGGTGACGGATGCTACCTCTGACAAGGGGGAAACTACTAGCGAGAAAGCTCCTTCTTCTAGTGGTAAAAATGGCACCGACATCTTTGCCCATGTGGAACCTCCACTTGTCTATGGTCGACCGCTTCCTTCCACTCATTTGAATCATGCCGGACCGGCCCCTAAGATTGAGAAGAATGTAGAATTTGATTCTTGGGTCTATCGTTTTAAGCGTCATTTAAATCATGTGAACACTAACCTTTGGAGAATCATTGAAGAAGGTTTCTATCCGCATGACCGAAGGAACCTCACTCCTAGAGAAGCCGTGGATGATCAATTCAATGAGAATGATCTCTTCATCATCCAAGAACCAATCCCACCCGAAGATCTTCCTCATCTCCGGCCCTACACCATGGCCAAAGATGCTTGGCACCAAGTGGTTTCCCTCTATCGGGGAAGCGCAAGCATTCAACGCTCCAACTATGAAGTGGTTCAAGATGAAGCCGATGAGTTTGCAATGAAAGAAGATGAAGAACCTCGTGAGCTTTATCGGAGAGTAACTAAACTCGCGGTCTCTCTCCGAGATCATGGAAGTAAGGACACGGATGGCAATTGGATCAAGCGCAAATTCCTCAAGGCAATGATGCCCTACCACAAAGCCATGTCCTCCGTCATTTGTCAAAGGCCGGACTTCCACACCTTGTCCTCAAGTGAAGTGTTGGATGAGTTCGTTGCTATGAGCATCTTGGACAAGACTGCCGATAATGCGGTTCTTCGCTCTCAAAGAGTAAAGAAGCCCAACCTTGCTCTAAAGGCCAAGGTTAGTATGGAGGAAGAGGATGAAGAGGAAGAAGAGGAGAGCAACCTCGAAGGTACGAAGTGTGCCTATCATGAACACATGGCGCTTGCTTCAAGGCAATTTTGGAGCAAGAAGAACTCAAGGCCCAACTTCAACAAGAACAATTCAAGTGGCGCAAAGGGCAAGCAACGAGTGAGGACTTGCTTCAATTGTGGCAATGTGAGCCACTTTGTGGCGGAGTGCCCTTATGAGAAGAGGGAAGACAATGGTGGCAAGCTCATCCGAAAGGACAAGGCCAAGTCATTCCCCAACAAGAGCAACTTCACCAAGAAGATTCCTCCCAAGGCATTGGTGGTACAAGAAGAATACAATGAGGATGATGACGATGAGGAAGATGGTGAGTCGGTTGCCATGGCCTCCGTTGCCATTGTGACAACTCCACGGGTATCTCTCTTTGACTCACCCAATGAGAACATCACCACCAAGTGCCTCATGGCTAAAGCCACCAACAAGGTAACCCCCAACATCAAAACTACCATCATTAATCATCCTTCTCGGATAGCATTGATGAACATGAGGGGACAAATGTGGAGGAGAATGAGTTTGAGACCTTTATGGGTAAACTCAAGGGTAAATCCAAGAAGCACTTTGTTGCTCTCTTGGAACAACTTGGTGAAGCCAATGACATGATCGAGGCTCACGAAGATACCATCTCTAAGATGGAGGGGCATAGTCGTGACTATGCCGATGAAATTTCGGATCTTTCCAATGCTCTTGACGAAGAGTGTGGTCTTCGTTTGGCTATTGAGGAGCCACACAACGATGATCATGCTAAGTTAAAGAAAGATCTTGATCATGCTCTTATTGTTTCTCGTGTGCTAAACTCCGAGAAGGCAAAGCTTGGGGTTGATCTTGCTAGACTCAAAGAGGAGTTTGACATTCTCGACAAGGCTCACAAAGTCTTGAAGGGTGTTCATGCTAGCCTCAAGGAGTCTCATGATCAACTCCAAGTGAAGCTAACCAAGGAGAAAGCCACCTTTCCTCATATGGTGTTAATTGATAATGCAAATGCTACTAACCCTTGTTGTGAGCATGTGCATCTTGTTGAGGAAAATGCTAAGTTGAAGGAGCAACTTGAGAAAGGCCTTGTGTTATGCATACAAGGTGAGAAGAACCTCAACGACCTTTTGAGAAATCAAAAGGAAGTTGTGGCCAAGGAGGGGATTGGGTTCGCACCCAAGCCCAAGAACAAGAAGAAGAATGACAAGACCAAACGACCTCCTCCTCTCAAGCAAACTTTTGTGAAGGAGGGAGAGGGTGCTTCCAAGGAGAAGAAGAACAGTGCGAAGGGTGGCGGTGTCAAGAAGGGCAATGCTACCCCGTCCAACAAAGCCGGTGACTTTAATCCTTCTTATGTGTTATGCCGTGCTAGTGATGGGCATGTTTATGCCAAATTTGTTGGTTCTTCTCATGAGTATATTGAATGGTCTATTTGGGTTCCTAAGACCCTTGTTACTAACATCAAAGGACCCATTACAAAATGGGTACCTAAAACCAAGCATTGATCTCTTGTAGGTGTTTGCTTCCGGTGGGGGATCATGGTTGCTCGATAGTGGAGCTACAAATCATATGACCGGAAGCAAGGACTTGGTGGTGGACGTGCACAAGATTCCATCTATGTCGGAGTAAATAGCCATGGGTAGCCTAACCGACTCCCCCTGGCTTCTCAAGAAATTATCAGGCCATTCGAGCCTTCAAGCATTCGAAGCACAGGGCCGCCTTCCCCCGGCCGGCTATCCCAGGGGCCGACTCTCAGAAGGTGACCCATTCCCAGAAACCTCCCCCAAGATAGCTACGAGATGGCCGACTCCAGGAAGCCGGCTCGAAAAGGACCGACTCCCAAAAGCCGGCCATGAAGAACACCGACTCCCAAAAGCCGGCCATGAAGAACGCCGACTCCAAGAAGCCGGCCAAGACCGCACCCACTAAAACTATGCCCACATAACGGAGATAAGACGGGGCGTGGCCACTGTACAACCCACTACCCCCGAATCCCGAAGCAGGCATGGCCACAGGACGCCGTACGGGTCAGCCATCCCCCGTCCGGCGCGGCACTATAGCCATGTTGGCCTCGACGTCATCCACGACAGACGCCATTACGGCCCGCAGGCGGCGGGCCCCTTTAGCCAGAGAGACGCTCGAAGGCAGCCCGGCCTCCCCTAGTCGGCCAGGGGCGTAGCCGGCCCCCAGAAGCCGGCTACCCCCTCCCTCGAAACATGTGCCACATTAAGGAGACAAGACGAGGTAAGGCTACAGTGAGAGCCCACAAGGCGGCACACTGTAGCCACGCTTACCTCGACAAAGCCCTCGTCATCAGGGGCGAGGCTACAGTAACCAGCCGCCGACAAGACCCCCAAGCGGTGGGGCCGGCCTGTCGACCAAGAGGCCGGCAGCCGGCGGGACCCACCAGTCGGCAGGCCCCAAAGGCCGGCGGAGAAGTCGGCGGGCACAGACACTGACGGCTGGGGCCCGCACCCAGCCGGATTACTATTGTACCCCCGGGGGGTAGGCCTATATAAACCCCCCGGGGCACCCATGCAAAGGGTTGGTCTCATAGAATTACACACACACCATATAGAGAGGAAAGGGAGAGCTAGCCTTGCTCTTCTTCTCCCTCGAATCCGACAGCTCAAGGAGCACTTGTAGCTACTCGTTTTGATCTAGTGATCATGCGGAGACCCCGCAGAGCAGGACTAGGGGTGTTATCTCCACGGAGAGCCCCGAACCTGGGTAAGATTCGCCTGCGTGCATGTCTTCGCCTCATCCTGTTTCCAGGCACCGGCGACGTCTTACTGGCTCCCACAATGATAAGCCACCCGTTGGCATATGTCGCACCTACCACCCGACATTTGGCGCCCACCGTGGGGCCAGGCGCACCATCGTCCGGAGACCTGTTCTGGACGGGAACCCTTTTCCTCCCCCGCGAGCGCAGCCAGCCGGCTGCGCCCGATGGCGTTTGCCCCGACACGCTGCAAGGCGTCGACGACGCCTGCGCAACGAGCTGCCTCGCCGAGCTGCTCGATCGGCCGGCTGCTGGCTCGATGAGCTGTCGGCTGTCCTCTGGAGTCTGCGTACTACCCCTAACAAGTCAAACGGCTTCACTCCGTTCTTCCTTGTATATGGTGCCGAGGCTATCATCCCAACCGACATCGAGTTCGACTCGCCTCGGGTCACCATGTACACGGAGGCGGAGGCCAAGGAAGCGAGAGAAGATGGTGTCGACCTGCTGGAAGAAGGCCGGCTGTTAGCACTCAGCCGGTCCGCCAACTACCAGCAGGGGTTGCGCCGTTACCACAACCGCAAGGTCAAGCCAAGATCTTTCCAGGAGGGCGACCTTGTGCTTCGGCTGATCCAGCGAACAGCCGGCCAGCACAAGCTCTCGGCCCCTTGGGAAGGCCCTTTCGTCATCAGCAAGGCACTAGGCAATGACTCCTACTACCTGATCGACGCGCAAAAACCAAGAGCACGCAAGAGGGATGATTCTGGCAAGGAGTCGGAGCGACCATGGAACGCGAACCTCCTGAGAAGATTTTACAGTTAAAAGCAGTATGTATCATGCTACCCTTTTGTATTAAGTACGAAAACAACGGGCCCCCCGAGGGGCACTCGGGGACTGCCTTCATTTATCTATGAGTGACGAGTGTCATATCCATGAATGTATTATTACATTTGATTTTCTGTCTGGCACCGGGTTCGACTAGTCGGCCCGGGGACTGGCCGCCTTAAGCTATATTAAAGTTCTACCTGAAGTCAGACAAGTAGTGTGCCGGCTCCCGAGTCCTCTCTTGTTGAAAGTCGCAGCTCGAAGAACCGACTGTCCGACTAGCAAGAGCCAAGGCAGAAAGGATGCCCACACGAAAAACGGCTAAGGACTAATGAACTTGTATAGCGAAAAGACGGCCTCCAACCACGCTTGCCGGCTGTCAGAATAGCCGGCTGGCCGGCTTCCCAAACACTTCGCTATAATCCAACAAAGCTAGAGTACTTGCCCTCCCAACTGGCCAAGCACTTCTCCAGCCACAGATTGCAGAGCAACTGTCTGACTGGGGAGGCGGCAACCAAGGGAGGGCGGCAAAGGAAACAACAGAAGGATGAAAAGCAAAGAACAAGGAAAAGCCAAACACATGCATAGTCATATCTACATATAAAGCCCCCAACAGGCCGGCAATCAACATAGTTCGAATACACCCCCAGTGGGTGGAATTGTGCAAACTTAACAAAATATTGTTCTAAAAGTGATAAGACAGGAAAATAAAGATAGCAGACTAGACTAAAGGCGTGGTGTGGGAGCCGGGTTGGTCAGTGGAGACGGCGTCACCAGCTGAAGGAGTGGCCGGCTGGCGGGTCTCGACTTGATCATCGCCGGCGGCAGGCGGTGCACCCGCGCGTGCCGTGTTGCTGGAGGCACGGTCAAGCTGAGGCTGGCCGGCCGCTCCACCATCCGGCCCGGCGTCTTCACCCTCCTCCTCCTCCTCTTCGCCCTCGTCGCTGGAGTCGATCTCCTCCGCCGAGTCTTCGCTGTCTGCCGGGTTCAGCCCGAACCATTCCTCCGGCTGGGCAACACCGTTGTCGTCCACCTCAGGGGCGAAGGCGCTGGTGTCGGTGTAGTCGGCGATCGTTGAAGCCCGCCGGATGATAGCCGGCCGCGCCGGCTCCAGCTCCGTGTCGGCCTGCTGCCGCCAGGTGGCCAGCTGGTCCAGACTCAGCCCGGGATACCAGGCCTTGACGAACTCCAGCGCCCGCCTGGCGCCGGACCGAGCCGCCGAAGCCTTCCAGGCTTCGAAGCGGCCGACCGCCACCTCCAGCCAGTCGGCAGTCCGACTGGGGGTGCGGGGAACCACTTCGCCAGGCCATAGGGCGGCCAACATCTGCGCCCCAACACGTTGAAGCCGGTGGAGCAGGCGATGAGCCGGCTGGAGGCGGGTCTGGATCGCCAAGAGCTGCTCCTCCAGCGACCGGCGAGCGTTTGGCGCAATCTCGGCGCCAGCCTGCCTCTGTGCCTCGCGGTGGGCCTCGATGATCTGGTTGGCGGCGGTAGAGTAGCCAGGGAAGTACTCTGCGCAAGAAAGAAAGAGAAAGAAGAGAAAACACCAAGTCAGAAAACGAGCCAAAAACGGCAAGTGGCAAGAAAGGACGAAGAAGAAGGCGGCTTACCGTCAACCAAATCTTCAATCTGGCCATAGCCATTGATCAGCGTCTGCTTTGCTTCGGCCCAGCTAGCCGCCTCTGTCTCATACCCGGCCTGGAGGGCGGCCTCGCTGTCCTGCACCGCCTTCAGGGCCGCCTTGTGGCTCTCCTCCTGGTCGGCCAACCTCTTGGCCAGGCGGTCATGCTCCTGCGCCAAGGCGGCAAACTCGGCCTCCTTAACACGGAGGGCAGCCTGAGACCCTCCCAGCTGCTCCCTCAGACTGGCGTTGGCCGCTGCAGGGATGGCAGAGTAAAAGAAGCAATAAGAAGAAGTCGTCAAGGAAGATCCGACCCGACTGCTCAGCAGTCGGCCTGAATCTCGGGGACTACACCCAGTGGGTGCGCTGACGCGCCCCCACGTGAGATAAAGGACGAAGCACTTACCCCGGCTCTCAGATAGGTCAGCAGTCTTCTGGGTCAGCTCCCGAGCCTGGGAGTTGAAGGCAGCCGCGCGGAGGTTGTGGTAGTCCTGCAAGACAGGCAGAAGAGTGAAATAAGAGCAAGAATAGCAAAACTAGATCCGCTAAGAAGTTCCAAGCCGCCTGCTCAGCAGCCGACTCGGAACTCGGGGACTACACCCAGTGGGTGCGCTGACGCGCCCCCACGGAAGAAACCAAGATCAAAAAAGCAAGACAAGAAGACTAACCCGGATGGCCGCCCGCGTCGCAAGGAACTCGTCGTTGTACTTCCTCGGCGCCGTAGCCTGGGCTTGAAGCTGGGTCCGGACGTCCTGCGCGGCCACATTCATCACGGCCGTCCCTCCGCCTGGCGTCCACCCCGAGCTGGCGCTGGCCGCCTCCATATCCTGGGCCGACGAGCTGGAGCCCGCGGCCTGGCTGCGGCTCCGATGCAGCCTTCTGCGGCTCTGATGCGGCCTTCCCCGTGCGCTGGCGCGACGGCGTCCGAACCACCAGATCAGTCCTCGCGGCCGGCTCGCCCCCGGCTGATTGCACAGGCGGCAGGTCAGGCCGGCCGCCTTGAGTCGCCCCAGTCGGCGGGGCCGGTGCCGCCACCTTCTCCAGGATGACGACGTCGTCCTCCCTCTCCAACCCCGGCAGGTCACCGCCGGCTTCTTCTGGCGAGGGCTCTGGGGCCCCAGGCGCCGCGACGCGCAGTGGGGTGACCAGCAAGGCCCCCTCCGCCATCGCTGCAGCCGCAGCCTCCGCTTGGGCCTTGGCCGCGGCGTGAGCACGCGCCTTCGTCGCCTCCTCCTCCTGCGCCGCCTTGGCGGCGGCCGCCCTCAATGCCTCCGCCTCCCACGCCTCCCGCTCCTCCCGCACCTCCCGCGCGTTCCGCTCCGTCGCCGCCTGAAGATCGGCACGGGGGTCCACGCGGCGAGTAGTGCTCCCAGATCCTCCCGGCGACCCAACGACGGAGGCGGCAGCAGCCCGCTCGAGCGACAATGGAGCCCTGGTTTTTTGGAGAAAGGACAAGGACTCAGGAACTACCAGAGAAAAGAAAAAAGAATACACGAAGGAGTATATACTTACGCCGACACCGTCTGCGGCTGCCTCACCGCCTTGCGGAAGCGGGCCGCCTTCGTGGCCGCCTCCTCCCGCCTGGTCGCCGCTGCCCCGCCTCTGGGCTTCTTCGGCCGACTGCCGAACAAGCCCGGCGCGGCACGACGCTTTTGCCCGCCGCCCCGAGCAGGCGGCGCGACGGAGGAACCCGCGCCGTGGCCAGGCGCCGGCTGGCGGCATGGGACGACTTCCGCCTCGTCATCGTCCGGCCAGTCGTCGAAGCTGACTCCAAGCCCGGAGCCGCCTGCCTCGCCGCCGGCTTGGCCACCGCCCGCCTCGGTGTTGTCGTCCATGGCGGCCGCCCCCAAGTCGGGGTCCTCCAGATCGTGCTCCGCCCGGTCGGGGACGAATCGGCGCTCCGCGTCCGACCCGCCTGCAGGCCGAAGAAGAGGGCTCTGTCCAGACAAGCCGACTAGTCGGAGTCGGCCAAAAGGAACTCGGCGACAAAACTGAGAGAGGAGAAAGAGAAAAAGAGAACATACCGTGGGCGGCGGGTGAGCTCGGCAATATGGCTCCTTGCCAAACTGCCACTCTGCGGAGAGCTTGCAGTTCGCAAGGTAGTTCACCATATGGGCCACTTCATCAGATGAGGGCGGCTCTGGAGCTGAAGCACCCGGCGCGTGACGAAGGCGGCCAGCAGGTCGGGCCCCGATAGGCCCTCCGACTGGATCATCACCCGCAGTCGGGCAACAGCTGCGGCTCCAGCCGGCGTCAGCGTCACGGCCCGATAGGACCACTAGGGCCGCCTACCCGCCGACGGGATGGCTTCGTAAGCCGGCAGAACGTAGTCGCCCTGCGGGGCGACGTTCTTCACATAGAAGTATGACTTCTGCCTTAGCTTCACCGACTGGATCAGCGTGATGACGGGGAAGGGGTTGTCGGCTGTCACCCTCCGCATCGCGATGAAGGCGCCACTCTGAGCCGGCACGCCCTGCATGCGCGTGCCCAGCTTGGACTGGAAGAACTCCCCCCAGAGCTCGAGGGTGGGGAGGACGCCGAGGTAGCCTTCGCACAAGGTGACGAAGGCGGACAGCAGCACCACCGTGTTCGGGGTGAGGTGGTGCGGCTGGAGCTGGTAGAACTCAAGAAAGGAGCGGAAGAAGGCGCTCGCGGGCAAGCCGATGCCGCGCAAGAAATGCGAGTGGAAGACTACCCGCTCGCCTTTCTCCGGCTCCGGCGTGATCTCCTTCTCCGGCGCGAGACGGACCCGCACCTTGTCCGCGCCGGGCAGCCGCCGCGTCTTGCGGAGGAACTCGATGTGATCCTCGTGGACGTTGGAGCCATCCCAATCTCCGCCGTACTGCATCGCGGCGTAGGGCTGGCGAGAATGAGTGCGGCGGCGGAGAATCGAGTGGTAGAACGGTGCGGCGGCGAGGCGCTGTTGCAAGAAAGAGCAGAAGGAAGAAGATGGCGGAGAGGAGAGGGGCGTGCGAGCGCCTGCCGCTTCCCCCTCCCCCTACTTATAGCTTCGCACGGTGAAGCCGAGGAGGCGAGGCGTGGGGTGAGACGTGGGATTAACTACACCCACTCCCCCCACGCCCCGCGATTATTACGCCCTAAAAGTGTGCCGAAACCGCCGCAGGAAGACGTGCAGGCGGCTTTGGGCCGCAAAGAATCCGCGCCTAGGCCCGGGCGTAGGAGTGGTGGGCCCCTGACTTGCGGCGACGTCTCGTCGCGCGCGGGGGCTGGCAGGCTTTTTAGCCAAGGGATGCCACGTGTTCCGCAGGCGGCAAGTGGCCGGCCCGCGGCTCGGTGCGCGCGCCGGCAAACTCCCGCCCTCCGACTTCAAAAAATTTCGCCAAGACGGCGCGCCTGGCCGAAGCCGGCTCCCAGCTGCCGGCTTGTCAAGATAGGAAGCTGACCGAGCTTCTCGACTCCCACCCCACCTCGAAGCTCAATCAGCTTCGGGGACTACTGTCGGAGTAAATAGCCAAGGGTAGCCTAACCGACTCCCCCTGGCTTCTCAAGAAATTATCAGGCCATTCGAGCCTTCAAGCATTCGAAGCACAGGGCCGCCTTCCCCCGGCCGGCTATCCCAGGGGCCGACTCTTAGAAGGCGACCCATTCCCAGAAACCTCCCCCAAGATAGCTACGAGGTGGCTGACTCCAGGAAGCTGGCTCCAAAAGGACCGACTCCCAAAAGCCGGCCATGAAGAACACCGACTCCCAAAATCCGGCCATGAAGAACGCCGACTCCAAGAAGCCGGCCAAGACCGCACCCACTAAAACTATGCCCACATAACGGAGATAAGACGGGGCGTGGCCACAGTATAGCCCACTACCCCCGAATCCCGAAGCAGGCATGGCCACAGGACGCCGTACGGGTCAGCCATCCCCCATCCGGCGCGGCACTGTAGCCCTGTTGGCCTCGACGTCATCCACGACAGACGCCAGTACGGCCCGCGGGCGGCAGGCCCCTTTAGCCAGAGAGATGCTCGAAGGCAGCCCGGCCTCCCCTAGTCGGCCAGGGGCGTAGCCGGCCCCCAGAAGCCGGCTACCCCCTCCCTCGAAACATGTGCCACATTAAGGAGACAAGACGAGGTAAGGCTACAGTGAGAGCCCACAAGGCGGCACACTGTAGCCACGCTTACCTCGATAAAGCCCTCGTCATCAGGGCGAGGCTACAATAACCAGCCGCCGACAAGACCCCCAAGCGGTGGGGCCGGCCTGTCGACCAAGAGGCCGGCAACCGGCGGGACCCACCAGTCGGCGGGCCCCAAAGGCCGGCGGAGAAGTCGGCGGGCACAGACACTGACGGCTGGGGCCCGCACCCAGCCGGATTACTATTGTACCCCCGGGGGGTAGGCCTATATAAACCCCCCGGGGCACCCATGCAAAGGGTTGGTCTCATAGAATTACACACACACCATATAGAGAGGAAAGGGAGAGCTAGCCTTGCTCTTCTTCTCCCTCGAATCCGACAGCTCAAGGAGCACTTGTAGCTACTCGTTTTGATCTAGTGATCATGCGGAGACCCCGCAGAGCAGGACTAGGGGTGTTATCTCCACGGAGAGCCCCGAACCTGGGTAAGATTCGCCGGCGTGCATGTCTTCGCCTCATCCCGTTTCCAGGCACCGGCGACGTCTTACTGGCTCCCACAATGATAAGCCACCCGTTGGCATATGTCGCACCTACCACCCGACAATCTATGCCCACCAATGTCGAGTGGGGTGATGCCTCGTCTTCTAAGGTATTGGGACTCGGCAAAGTTCTCATTTCTCATGATCTCACGATCGAGAAGGTCATGCTTGTTGAGTCCCTTGCATACAATTTACTTTCCGTTCGTGAACTTGCAATCATGGGCTTTGCCACTTTCTTTGATATTCATACCGTAGCCCTCTTGTGGAGCAAGACTCTTAAAGTAGCCTTTGTTGGGCATGTCGAGAATGGTCTCTATGTGATTAACTTGTCGGAGCGACCCACTAAGACCGTGACATGCCTAATGGATAAAGTTGACGTGGGATGGCTTTGGCATCGCCGTTTAGCCCATGTCAATATGAGATCTTTGCAAAGTCTTCTCAAGGGGGACCATGTCCGTGGACTAACGAATGTTAGTTTTGCTAAAGATCGTGCTTGCAGTGCTTGTATCGAAGGAAAGCTACATGAGAAGGCTCACCCTCCCATGACTATCATTTACTCGAAGAGGCCTTTGGAGCTCCTTCACTTGGATCTCTTTGGGCCTCCATCCTTTGATAGTCTTGGGGGTAGGAAGTATTGCTTGGTGATTGTGGATGACTATTCAAGATACACTTGGGTGTATTTCTTCAAGAGGAAGAGCGAGACCCAACAAACCGTCATTGACTTTGCAAATGAAGCCCAACGTCAACACAATGCAAAGATCTTGACAATAAGAAGTGACAACGGCACCGAGTTCAAGAACTACACCTTGGATGAGTTTCTTAGTGATGAGGGGATCAAGCATCAATATTCTGCACCTTACACCCCTCAACAAAACGGTGTTGAGGAGAGGAAAAACCGAACGTTGATGGATGCGGCAAGGACCATGATGGCGGAGTTCAAGTCTCCATACAACTTTTGGGCCGAAGCCATCAACACCGCGTGTCATGCATCCAATCGGCTCTACCTCCGCAAGGGCTTGAACAAGACTCCATATGAGATACTCACCGGTAACAAGCCCAACCTCAAGTACTTTCGGGTGTTCGGGTGTAAGTGTTTCATTCTCAAGAAAGGTGTTCGGTTGTCTAAATTTGAGGCTAGAGCTTATGAGGGCATATTTGTTGGTTATGCTACAAACTCTCATGCTTACCGTGTCCTCAATAAATTCGCGGGACTTATTGAGGAGACGTGTAACGTGGAGTTTGATGAGAATAACGGCTCCCAAGTGGAGCAAAGTGGCACTTGTGATGTAGGTGATGAAATTCCTCCTCAAGCCATAAGAAGAATGGGTGTTGGTCTTATCCTACCCATTGAGGAACCCCTTGTGGCCGAAGGAGAAGGACAATGCTCCACTCAAGTGGAGCCATCACCAACCCAAGGCCCACATGTTGGGGAACGTAGTAATTTCAAAAAAATTCCTACGCACACGCAAGATCATGGTGATGCATAGCAACGAGAGGGGAGAGTGTTGTCCACGTACCCTCGTAGACCGAAAGCGGAAGCGTTAACACAACGCGGTTGATGTAGTCGTACGTCTTGATGATCCGACCGATCAAGTACCGAACGCACGGCACCTCCGAGTTCAGCACACGTTCAGCTCGATGACGTCCCTCGAACTCTGATCCAGCCGAGTGTTGAGGGAGAGTTTCGTCAGCACGACGGCGTGGTGACGATGATGATGTTCTACCGGCGCAGGGCTTCGCCTAAGCACCGCTACGATATTATTGAGGTGTAATATGGTGGAGGGGGGCACCGCACACGGCTAAGAGATCAATAGATCAATTGTTGTGTCTATGGGGTGCCCCCTGCCCCCGTATATAAAGGAGCAAGGGGGAGGCCGGCCGGCCCTTGTTGGCGCGCCAGGAGGAGGAGTCCTCCTCCTAGTAGGAGTAGGACTCCCCTGTTTCCTACTCCTACTAGGAGGGGGGAAAGGAAGGGGGAGAGGGAGAAGGAAAGGGGGGCGTCGCCCCCCATCTCCTAGTCCAATTCGGACCAGAGGGGGAGGGGGCGCGCGGCCCCTCCTGGCTACCCCTCTCTCGCTCTCCACTAAGGCCCATAAGGCCCATTACTTCTCCCGGGGGGGGGGGGGGTTCCGGTAACCCTCCGACACTCCGGTTTTCTCCGAAATCACCCGGAACATTTCCGGTGTCCGAATATAGTCGTCCAATATATCAATCTTTATGTCTCGACCATTTCGAGACTCCTCGTCATGTCCGTGATCACATCCGGGACTCCGAACAACCTTCGGTAGATCAAAACATATAAACTCATAATATAACTGTCATCGTAACGTTAAGCGTGCGGACCCTACGGGTTCGAGAACTATGTAGACATGACCGAGACATGTCTCCGGTCAATAACCAATAGTGGAACCTGGATGCTCATATTGGCTCCCACATATTCTACGAAGATCTTTATCGGTCAGACCGCATAACAACATACGTTGTTCCCTTTGTCATCGGTATGTTACTTGCCCGAGATTCGATCGTCGGTATCTCAATACCTAGTTCAATCTCGTTACCGGCAAGTCTCTTTACTCGTTCCGTAATATATCATCTTGCAACAAACTCTTTAGTTGCAATGCTTGCAAGGCTTAAGTGATGTGCATTACCGAGAGGGCCCAGAGATACCTCTCCGACAATCGGAGTGACAAATCCTAATCTCGAAATACGCCAACCCAACAAGTACCTTCGGAGACACCTGTAGAGCACCTTTATAATCACCCAGTTACGTTGTGATGTTTGGTAGCACACAAAGTGTTCCTCCGGTAAACGGGAGTTGCATAATCTCATAGTCATAGGAACATGTATAAGTCATGAAGAAAGCAATAGCAACATACTAAACGATCAAGTGCTAAGCTAACGGAATGGGTCATGTCAATCACATCATTCTCCTAATAATGTGATCCCGTTAATCAAATGACAACTCATGTCTATGGCTAGGAAACATAACCATCTTTGATCAACGAGCTAGTCAAGTAGAGGCATACTAGTGACACTCTGTTTGTCTATGTATTCACACAAGTATTATGTTTCCGGTTAATACAATTCTAGCATGAATAATAAACATTTATCATGAAATAAGGAAATAAATAATAACTTTATTATTGCCTCTAGGGCATATTTCCTTCAGTCTCCCACTTGCACTAGAGTCAATAATCTAGATTACACAGTAATGATTCTTACACCCATGGAGCCTTGGTGTTGATCATGTTTTGCTCGTGGAAGAGGCTTAGTCAACGGGTCTGCAACATTCAGATCCGTATGTATCTTGCAAATTTCTATGTCTCCCACCTGGACTAAATCCCGGATGGAATTGAAGCGTCTTTTGATGTGCTTGGTTCTCTTGTGAAATCTGGATTCCTTTGCTAAGGCAATTGCACCAGTATTGTCACAAAAGATTTTCATTGGACCCGATGCACTAGGTATGACACCTAGATCGGATATGAACTCCTTCATCCAGACTCCTTCATTTGCTGCTTCCGAAGCAGCTATGTACTCCGCTTCACACGTAGATCCCGCCACGACGCTTTGTTTAGAACTGCACCAACTGACAGCTCCACCGTTCAATGTAAACACGTATCCGGTTTGCGATTTAGAATCGTCCAGATCAGTGTCAAAGCTTGCATCGACGTAACCATTTACGATGAGCTCTTTGTCACCTCCATAAACGAGAAACATATCCTTAGTACTTTTCAGGTATTTCAGGATGTTCTTGACCGCTGTCCAGTGATCCACTCCTGGATTACTTTGGTACCTTCCTGCTAGACTTATAGCAAGGCATACATCAGGTCTGGTACACAGCATTGCATACATGATAGAGCCTATGGCTGAAGCATAGGGAACATCTTTCATCTTCTCTCTATCTTTTGCAGTGGTCAGGCATTGAGTCTTACTCAATTTCACACCTTGTAACACAGGCAAGAACCCTTTCTTTGCTTGATCCATTTTGAACTTTTTCAAAACTTTGTCAAGGTATGTGCTTTGTGAAAGTCCAATTAAGCGTCTTGATCTATCTCTATAAATCTTGATGCCCAATATATACGCAACTTCACCGAGGTCTTTCATTGAAAAACTCTTATTCAAGTATCCCTTTATGCTATCCAGAAATTCTATATCATTTCCAATCAGCAATATGTCATCCACATATAATATCAGAAATGCTACAGAGCTCCCACTCACTTTCTTGTAAATACAGGCTTCTCCAAAAGTCTGTATAAAACCAAATGCTTTGATCACACTATCAAAGCGTTTATTCCAACTCCGAGAGGCTTGCACCAGTCCATAAATGGATCGCTGGAGCTTGCACACTTTGTTAGCTTCCTTTGGATCGACAAAACCTTCCGGTTGCATCATATACAACTCTTCTTCCAGAAATCCATTCAGGAATGCAGTTTTGACATCCATTTGCCAAATTTCATAATCATAAAATGCGGCAATTGCTAACATGATTCGGACGGACTTAAGCATCGCTACGGGTGAGAAGGTCTCATCGTAGTCAATCCCTTGAACTTGTCGAAAACCTTTCGCAACAAGTCGAGTTTTATAGACAGTAACATTACCGTCAGCGTCAGTCTTCTTCTTGAAGATCCATTTATTTTCAATGGCTTGCCGATCATCGGGCAAGTCAACCCAAGTCCATACTTTGTTCTCATACATGGATCCCATCTCGAATTTCATGGCCTCAAGCCATTATGCGGAACCTGGGCTCACGATCGCTTCTTCATAGTTCGTAGGTTCGTCATGGTCTAGTAACATAACCTCCAGAATAGGATTACCGTACCACTCTGGTGCGGATCTTACTCTGGTTGATCTACGAGGTTCAGTAATAACCATATCTGAAGTTTCATGATCATCATCATTAACTTCCTCACTAATTGGCGTAGGTGTCATAGAAACTGGTTTCTGTGATGAACTACTTTCCAATAAGGGAGCAGGTATAGTTACCTCATCAAGTTCTACTTTCCTCCCACTCACTTCTTTCGAGAGAAACTCCTTCTCCAGAAAATTTCCGAATTTAGCAACAAAAGTTTTTCCTTCGGATCTGTGATAGAAGGTGTACCCAATAGTTTCCTTTGGGTATCCTATGAAGACGCATTTCTCCGATTTGGGTTCGAGCTTATCAGGTTGAAGTTTTTTCACAAAAGCATCGCAGCCCCAAACTTTAAGAAGCGAAAACTTTGGTTTCTTGCCAAACCACAGTTCATAAGGCGTCGTCTCAATGGATTTTGATGGTGCCCTATTTAACGTGAATGCAGCCGTCTCTAAAGCATAACCCCAAAACGATAGCGGTAAATCAGTAAGAGACATCATAGATCGCACCATATCTAGTAAAGTACGATTACGACGTTCGGACACACCGTTACGCTGTGGTGTTCCGGGTGGCGTGAGTTGCGAAACTATTCCGCTTTGTTTCAAATGTAGGCCAAACTCGTAACTCAAATATTCTCCTCCACGATCTGATCGTAGAAACTTTATTTTCTTGTTACGATGATTTTCAACTTCGCTCTGAAATTCTTTGAACTTTTCAAATGTTTCAGACTTATGTTTCATTAAGTAGATATACCCATATCTGCTCAAATCATCTGTGAAGGTGAGAAAATAACGATATCTGCCACGAGCCTCAATATTCATCGGACCACATACATCTGTATGTATGATTTCCAACAAATCTGTTGCTCTCTCCATAGTTCCGGAGAACGGTGTTTTAGTCATCTTGCCCATGAGGCACGGTTCGCAAGTACCAAGTGATTCATAATCAAGTGGTTCCAAAAGTCCATCAGTATGGAGTTTCTTCATGCGCTTTACACCGATATGACCTAAACGGCAGTGCCACAAATAAGTTGCACTATCATTATCAACTCTGCGTCTTTTGGCTTCAATATTATGAATATGTGTATCACTACTATCGAGATTCAACAAAAATAGACCACTCTTCAAGGGTGCATGACCATAAAAGATATTACTCATATAAATAGAACAACCATTATTCTCTGATTTAAATGAATAACCGTCTCGCATCAAACAAGATCCAGATACAATGTTCATGCTTAACGCTGGCACCAAATAACAATTATTTAGGTCTAAAACTAATCCCGAAGGTAGATGTAGAGGTAGCGTGCCGACCGCGATCACATCGACTTTGGAACCATTTCCCACGCGCATCGTCACCTCGTCCTTAGCCAATCTTCGCTTAATCCGTAGCCCCTGTTTCGAGTTGCAAATATTAGCAACAGAACCAGTATCAAATACAGTCTTTACATCGATTTGCCAAATTTCATAATCATAAAATGCAGCAATTGCTAACATGATTCAGACGGACTTAAGCATCGCTATGGGTGAGAAGGTCTCATCGTAGTCAACTCCTTGAACTTGTCGAAAACCTTTCGCAACAAGTCGAGCTTTGTGGACAGTAACATTACCGTCAGCGTCAGTCTTCTTCTTGAAGATCCATTTATTCTCGATGGCTTGCCGATCATCGGGCAAGTCAACCAAAGTCCACACTTTGTTCTCATCCATGGATCCCATCTCAGATTTCATGGCCTCAAGCCATTTCGCGGAATCTGGGCTCATCATCGCTTCCTCATAGTTCGTAGGTTTGTCATGGTCAAGTAACATGACCTCCAAACAGGATTACCGTACCACTCTGGTGCGGATCTTACTCTGGTTGACCTACGAGGTTCGGTAGTAACTTGATCTGAAGTTACATGATCATCATCATTAGCTTCCTCACTAATTGGTGTAGGAGTCACAGGAACAGATTTCTGTGATGAACTACTTTCCAATAAGGGAGCAGGTACAGTTACCTCATAAAGTTCTACTTTCCTCCCACTCACTTCTTTCGAGAGAAACTCCTTCTCTAGAAAGGATCCATTCTTAGCAACGAATGTCTTGCCTTCAGATCTGTGATAGAAGGTGTACCCAACAGTCTCCTTTGGGTATCCTATGAAGACACATTTCTCCGATTTGGGTTCGAGCTTATCAGGTTGAAGCTTTTTCACATAAGCATCGCAACCCCAAACTTTAAGAAACAACAACTTTGGTTTCTTGCCAAACCACAGTTCATAAGGTGTCGTCTCAACGGATTTAGATGGTGCCCTATTTAATGCGAATGCAGCTGTCTCTAAAGCATAACCCCAAAACGATAGCGGTAAATCAGTAAGAGACATCATAGATCGCACCATATCTAGTAAAGTACGATTACAACGTTCGGACACACCATTACGCTGTGGTGTTCCGGGTGGCGTGAGTTGCGAAACTATTCCGCATTGTTTCAAATGAAGACCAAACTCGTAACTCAAATATTCTACTCCACGATCAGATCGTAGAAACTTTATTTTCTTGTTACGATGATTTTCCGATTCACTCTCAAATTCTTTTAACTTTTCAAATGTTTCAGACTTTATGCTTCACCAAGTAGATATACCCATATCTGCTCAAATCATCTGTGAAGGTGAGAAAATAACGATACCCGCGGGAGCCTCAATATTCATCGGACCACATACATCAGTATGTATGATTTCCAACAAATCTGTTGCTCGCTCCATTGTTCCGGAGAACGGAGTTTTAGTCATCTTGCCCATGAAGCATGGTTCACAAGTACCAAGTGATTCATAATCAAGTGATTCCAAAAGTCCATCAGAATGGAGTTTCTTCATGCGCTTTACACCAATATGACCCAAACGGCAGTGCCATAAATAAGTTGCACTATCATTATGAACTCTGCATCTTTTAGCTTCAATATTATGAATATGTGTGTCACTACTATCGAGATTCAACAAAAATAGACCACTCTTCAAGGGTGCATGACCATAAAAGATATTACTCATATAAATAGAACAACCATTATTCTCTGATTTCAATGAATAACCATCTCGCATCAAACAAGATCCAGATATAATGTTCATGCTTAACGCTGGCATCAAATAACAATTATTCAGGTCTAAAACTAATCCCGAAGGTAGAGGTAGAGGTAGTGTGCCGACCGCAATCACATCAACTTTGGAACCATTTCCCACGTGCATCGCCACCTCGTCCTTAGCCAATCTTCGCTTAATCTGTAGTCCCTGTTTCGAGTTGCAAATATTAGCAACAGAACCAGTATCAAATACCCAGGTGCTACTGCGAGCATTAGTAAGGTACACATCAATAACATGTATATCACATATACCTTTGTTCACCTTGCCATCCTTCTTATCCGCCAAATTCTTGGGGCAGTTCCACTTCTAGTGACCAGTCTGCTTGCAGCAGAAGCACTCAGTCTCAGGCTTAGGTCCAGACTTGGGTTTCTTCTCCTGAGCAGCAACTTGTTTGTTGTTCTTCTTGAAGTTCCCCTTCTTCTTCCCTTTACCCTTTTTCTTGAAACTAGTGGTCTTATTGACCATCAACACTTGATGCTCCTTTTTGATTTCTACCTCCGCAGCCTTTAGCATTGCGAAGAGCTCGGGAATCGTCTTAACCATCCCTTGCATATTATAGTTCATCACGAAGCTCTTGTAGCTTGGTGGTAGTGATTGAAGAATTCTGTCAATGACGCAATCATCCGGAAGATTAACTCCCAGTTGAATCAAGTGATTATTATACCCAGACACTTTGAGTATATGCTCACTGACAGAACTATTCTCTTCCATCTTGCAGCTATAGAACTTATTGGAGACTTCATATCTCTCAATCCGGGCATTTGCTTGAAATATTAACTTCAACTCCTGGAACATCTCATATGCTCCATGACGTTCAAAACGTCGTTGAAGACCCGGTTCTAAGCCGTAAAGCATGGCACACTGAACTATCGAGTAGTCATCAGCTTTGCTCTGCCAGACGTTCATAACATCTGGTGTTGCTCCTGCAGCAGGCCTGGCACCCAGCGGTGCTTCCAGGACGTAATTCTTCTGTGCAGCAATGAGGATAATCCTCAAGTTACGGACCCAGTCCGTGTAATTGCTACCATCATCTTTCAACTTTGCTTTCTCAAGGAACGCATTAAAATTCAACGGAACAACAACACGGGCCATCTATCTACAATTAACATAGACAAGCAAGATACTATCAGGTACTAAGTTCATGATAAATTCAAGTTCAATTAATCATATTACTTAAGAACTCCCACTTAGATAGACATCCCTCTAATCCTCTAAGTGATCACGTGATCCATATCAACTAAACCATGTCCGATCATCACGTGAGATGGAGTAGTTTCAACGGTGAACATCACTATGTTGATCATATCTACTATATGATTCATGCTCGACCTTTCGGTCTCCGTGTTCCGAGGCCATATCTGTTAGATGCTAGGCTCGTCAAGTTTAACCTGAGTATTCCGCGTGTGCAACTATTTTGCACCCATTGTATTTGAACGTAGAGCCTATCACACCCGATCATCACGTGGTGTCTCAGCACGAAGAACTTTCGCAACGGTGCATACTCAGGGAGAACACTTATACTTTGGTAATTTAGCGAAGGATCATCTTATAATGCTACCGTCAATCAAAGAAAGATAAGATGAATAAAAGATAAACATCACATGCAATCAATATAAGTGATATGATATGGCCATCATCATCTTGTGCTTGTGATCTCCATCTCCGAAGCACCCTCATGATCACCATCGTCATCGGCGTGACACCTTGATCTCCATCGAAGCATCGTTGTCGTCTCACCAACTATTGCTTCTACGACTATCGCTACCGCTTAGTGATAAAGTAAAACAATTACATGGCGATTGCATTGCATACAATAAAGCGACAACCATATGGCTCCTGCCAGTTGCCGATAACTCGGTTACAAAACATGATCATCTCATACAATAAAATTCAGTATCATGTCTTGACCATATCACATCACAACATGCCCTGCAAAAACAAGTTAGACGTCCTCTACTTTGTTGTTGCAAGTTTTACGTGGTTGCTACGGGCTTAGCAAGAACCGTTCTTACCTACGCATCAAAACCACAACAATAGTTTTTCAAGTTGGTGTTGTTTTAACCTTCGCAAGGACCGGGCGTAGCCACACTCGGTTCAACTAAAGTGAGAGAGACAGACACCCGCCGGTCACCTTTAAGCAACGAGTGCTCGCAACGGTGAAACCAGTCTCGCGTAAGCGTACGCGTAATGTCGGTCCGGGCCGCTTCATCTCACAATACCGCCGAACCAAAGTATGACATGTGTTGGGGATCGTTGCAGAATTTTAAAATTTTCTACGCATCACCAAGATCCATCTATGGAGTCTACTAGCAACGAGGGGAAAGGAGTGCATCTACATACCCTTGTAGATCGCGAGCGGAAGCGTTCAAGTGAACGGGGTTGATGGAGTCGTACTCGTCGTGATCCAAATCACCGATGACCGAGCGCCGAACGGACGGCACCTCCGCGTTCAACACACGTACGGAGCAGCGACGTCTCCTCCTTCTTGATCCAGCAAGGGGGAAGGAGAGGTTGATGGAGATCCAGCAGCACGACGGCGTGGTGGTGGAAGTAGCGGGGATCCCGGCAGGGCTTCGCCAAGCGCAAGCGGGAGGGAGAGGTGTTGCAGGGGGAGAGGGAGGCGCCAGGGGCTGTGGTGCTGCTGCCCTCCCCCCCACTATTTATAGGGGTCCTGGGGGGCACTGACCACCCTGGAGATCCCATCTGAGGGGGCGGCGGCGGCCAAGGGGGTAGCTTGCCCCCCAAGGCAAGTGGGGCGCCCCCACCCCTAGGGTTTCCAACCCTAGGCGCAGGGGGAGGCCCAAGGGGGGGGGCGCCCCAGCCCACTAAGGGCTGGTTCCCTTCCCACTTCAGCCCATGGGGCCCTCCGGGATAGGTGGCCCCACGGGACCCTTCCGGTGGTCCCGGTACAATACCGATAACCCCCGAAACTTTCCCGGTGGCCGAAACTGGACTTCCTATATATAATTCTTCACCTCCGGACCATTCCGGAACTCCTCGTGACGTCCGGGATCTCATCCGGGACTCCGAACAACTTTCGGGTTTCCGCATACTAATATCTCTACAACCCTAGCGTCACCGAACCTTAAGTGTGTAGACCCTACGGGTTCGGGAGACATGCAGACATGACCGAGACGCCTCTCCGGTCAATAACCAACAGCGGGATCTGGATACCCATGTTGGCTCCCACATGTTCCACGATGATCTCATCGGATGAACCACGATGTCGAGGATTCAATCAATCCCGTATACAATTCCCTTTGTCAATCGGTACGTTACTTGCCCGAGATTCGATCGTCGGTATCCCAATACCTTGTTCAATCTCGTTACCGGCAAGTCACTTTACTCGTACCGTAATGCATGATCCCGTGGCTAACTCCTTAGTCACATTGAGCTCATTATGATGATGCATTACCGAGTGGGCCCAGAGATACCTCTCCGTCATACGGAGTGACAAATCCCAGTCTCGATCCGTGCCAACCCAACAGACACTTTCGGAGATACCCGTAGTGCACCTTTATAGTCACCCAGTTACGTTGTGACGTTTGGCACACCCAAAGCACTCCTACGGCATCCGGGAGTTGCACGATCTCATGGTCTAAGGAAATGATACTTGACATTGGAAAAGCTCTAGCAAACGAACTACACGATCTTTTGTGCTATGCTTAGGATTGGGTCTTGTCCATCACATCATTCTCCTAATGATGTGATCCCGTTATCAATGACATCCAATGTCCATAGTCAGGAAACCATGACTATCTGTTGATCAACGAGCTAGTCAACTAGAGGCTTACTAGGGACACGTTGTGGTCTATGTATTCACACATGTATTACGATTTCCGGATAACACAATTATAGCATGAACAATAGACAATTATCATGAACAAAGAAATATAATAATAACCATTTTATTATTGCCTCTAGGGCATATTTCCAACAGTCTCCCACTTGCACTAGAGTCAATAATCTAGTTACATTGTGATGAATCGAACACCCATAGAGTTCTGGTGTTGATCATGTTTTGCTCTAGGGAGAGGTTTAGTCAACGGATCTGCTACATTCAGGTCCGTATGTACTTTACAAATATCTATGTCTCCATTTTGAACACTTTCACGAATGGAGTTGAAGCGACGCTTGATATGCCTGGTCTTCCTGTGAAACCTGGGCTCCTTGGCAAGGGCAATAGCTCCAGTGTTGTCACAGAAGAGAGTCATCGGGCCCGACGCATTGGGAATCACCCCTAGGTCGGTAATGAACTCCTTCATCCAGATTGCTTCTTGCGCTGCCTCTGAGGCCGCCATGTACTCCGCTTCACATGTAGATCCCGCCACGACGCTTTGCTTGCAACTGCACCAGCTTACTGCCCCTCCATTCAAAATATACACGTATCCGGTTTGTGACTTCGAGTCATCCAGATCTGTGTCGAAGCTAGCGTCGACGTAACCCTTTACGACGAGCTCTTCGTCACCTCCATAAACGAGAAACATATCCTTAGTCCTCTTCAGGTACTTCAGGATATTCTTGACCGCTGTCCAGTGTTCCATGCCGGGATTACTTTGGTACCTTCCTACCAAACTTACGGCAAGGTTTACATCAGGTCTGGTACACAGCATGGCATACATAATAGACCCTATGGCCGAGGCATAGGGGATGACACTCATCTTTTCTCTATCTTCTGCCGTGGTCGGGCATTGAGCCGTGCTCAATTGCACACCTTGCAATACAGGCAAGAACCCCTTCTTGGACTGATCCATATTGAACTTCTTCAATATCTTGTCAAGGTACGTACTCTGTGAAAGACCAATGAGGCGTCTTGATCTATCTCTATAGATCTTGATGCCTAATATATAAGCAGCTTCTCCAAGGTCCTTCATTGAAAAACACTTATTCAAATAGGCCTTTATACTTTCCAAGAATTCTATATCATTTCCCATCAATAGTATGTCATCCACATATAATAAGAGAAATGCTACAGAGCTCCCACTCACTTTCTTGTAAACACAGGCTTCTCCATAAGTCTGTGTAAACCCAAACGCTTTGATCATCTCATCAAAACGAATGTTCCAACTCCGAGATGCTTGCACCAGCCCATAGATGGAGCGCTGGAGCTTGCATACCTTGTTAGCATTCTTAGGATCGACAAAACCTTCCGGCTGCATCATATACAATTCTTCCTTAAGAAAGCCGTTAAGGAATGCCGTTTTGACGTCCATTTGCCATATCTCATAATCATAGAATGCGGCAATTGCTAACATGATTCGGACGGACTTCAGCTTCGCTACGGGTGAGAAAGTCTCATCGTAGTCAACCCCTTGAACTTGTCGATAACCCTTAGCGACAAGTCGAGCCTTATAGATGGTCACATTACCATCCGCGTCTGTCTTCTTCTTAAAGATCCATTTATTTTCTATGGCTCGCCGATCATCGGGCAAGTCAGTCAAAGTCCATACTTCGTTTTCATACATGGATCCTATCTCGGATTTCATGGCTTCTAGCCATTTGTCGGAATCCGGGCCCGCCATCGCTTCTTCATAGTTCGAAGGTTCACCGTTGTCTAACAACATGATTTCCAGGACAGGGTTGCCGTACCACTCTGGTGCGGAACGTGTCCTTGTGGACCTACGAAGTTCAGCAGTAACTTGATCCGAAGCTTCATGATCATCATCATTAACTTCCTCCCCAGTCGGTGTAGGCACCACAGGAACATCTTCCCGCGCTGCGCTACTTTCCGGTTCGGAAGGGGTGACTATCACCTCATCAAGTTCCACTTTCCTCCCACTCAATTCTTTCGAGAGAAACTCTTTCTCCAGAAAGGACCCGTTCTTGGCAACAAAGATCTTGCCTTCGGATCTGAGGTAGAAGGTATACCCAATGGTTTCCTTAGGGTATCCTATGAAGACGCATTTTTCCGACTTGGGTTCGAGCTTTTCAGGTTGAAGTTTCTTGACATAAGCATCGCATCCCCAAACTTTTAGAAACGACAGCTTAGGTTTCTTCCCAAACCATAATTCATACGGTGTCGTCTCAACGGATTTCGACGGAGCCCTATTTAAAGTGAATGCGGCAGTCTCTAAAGCATAGCCCCAAAATGAGAGCGGTAGATCGGTAAGAGACATCATAGATCGCACCATATCCAATAGAGTGCGATTACGACGTTCGGACACACCGTTTCGCTGAGGTGTTCCAGGCGGCGTGAGTTGTGAAACGATTCCACATTTCCTTAAGTGCGTACCAAATTCGTGACTTAAATATTCTCCACCACGATCTGATCGTAAGAACTTTATTTTCCTGTCACGTTGATTCTCAACCTCACTCTGAAATTCCTTGAACTTTTCAAAGGTTTCAGACTTGTGTTTCATTAGGTAGACATACCCATATCTACTTAAGTCATCAGTGAGAGTGAGAACATAACGATATCCTCCGCGAGCCTCAACACTCATTGGACCGCACACATCGGTATGTATGATTTCCAATAAGTTGGTTGCTCGCTCCATTGTTCCGGAGAACGGAGTCTTGGTCATCTTACCCATGAGGCATGGTTCGCACGTGTCAAATGATTCGTAATCAAGAGACTCCAAAAGTCCATCTGCATGGAGCTTCTTCATGCGTTTGACACCAATGTGACCAAGGCGGCAGTGCCACAAGTATGTGGGACTATCGTTATCAACTTTACATCTTTTGGTATTCACACTATGAATATGTGTAACATCACGTTCGAGATTCATTAAGAATAAACCATTGACCAGCGGGGCATGACCATAAAACATATCTCTCATATAAATAGAACAACCATTATTCTCGGATTTAAATGAGTAGCCATCTCGAATTAAACGAGATCCAGATACAATGTTCATGCTCAAAGCTGGCACTAAATAACAATTATTGAGGTTTAAAACTAATCCCGTAGGTAAATGTAGAGGCAGCGTGCCGACGGCGATCACATCGACCTTGGAACCATTCCCGACGCGCATCGTCACCTCGTCCTTTGCCAGTCTCCGCTTATTCCGCAGCTCCTGTTTTGAGTTACAAATATGAGCAACCGCACCGGTATCAAATACCCAGGAGCTACTACGAGTACTGGTAAGGTACACATCAATTACATGTATATCACATATACCTTTGGTGTTGCCGGCCTTCTTGTCCGCTAAGTATTTGGGGCAGTTCCGCTTCCAGTGACCACTTCCCTTGCAATAAAAGCACTCAGTCTCAGGCTTGGGTCCATTCTTTGACTTCTTCCCGGCAACTGGCTTACCGGGCGCGGCAACTCCCTTGCCGTCCTTCTTGAAGTTCTTCTTACCCTTGCCTTTCTTGAACTTAGTGGTTTTATTCACCATCAACACTTGATGTTCCTTTTTGATCTCCACCTCCGCTGATTTCAGCATTGAATATACCTCAGGAATGGTCTTTTCCATCCCCTGCATATTGAAGTTCATCACAAAGCTCTTGTAGCTTGGTGGAAGCGACTGAAGGATTCTGTCAATGACCGCGTCATCCGGGAGATTAACTCCCAGCTGAGACAAGCGGTTGTGTAACCCAGACATTCTGAGTATGTGCTCACTGACAGAACTATTTTCCTCCATTTTACAACTGAAGAACTTGTCGGAGACTTCATATCTCTCGACCCGGGCATGAGCTTGGAAAACCATTTTCAGCTCTTCGAACATCTCATATGCTCCATGTTTCTCAAAACGCTTTTGGAGCCCCGGTTCTAAGCTGTAAAGCATGCCGCACTGAACGAGGGAGTAATCATCAGCACGTGATTGCCAAGCGTTCATAACGTCTTGGTTCTCTAGGATGGGTGCTTCACCTAGCGGTGCTTCTAGGACATAATCTTTCTTGGCAGCTATGAGGATGATCCTCAGGTTCCGGACCCAGTCCGTATAGTTGCTGCCATCATCTTTCAGCTTGGTTTTCTCTAGGAACGCGTTGAAGTTGAGGACAACGTGGGCCATTTGATCTACAAGACATATTGTAAAGATTTTAGACTAAGTTCATGAATAAGTTCTAATCAAATTATTCAATGAACTCCCACTCAGATAGACATCCCTCTAGTCATCTAAGTGAAACATGATCCGAGTTAACTAGGCCGTGTCCGATCATCACGTGAGACGGACTAGTCAAGATCGGTGAACATCTCCATGTTGATCGTATCTTCTATACGACTCATGCTCGACCTTTCGGTCTTCCGTGTTCCGAGGCCATGTCTGTACATGCTAGGCTCGTCAAGTCAACCTAAGTGTATTGCGTGTGTTCCGAGGCCATGTCTGTACATGCTAGGCTCGTCAACACCCGTTGTATGCGAACGTTAGAATCTATCACACCCGATCATCACGTGGTGCTTCGAAACAACGAACCTTCGCAACGGTGCACAGTTAGGGGGAACACTTTCTTGAAATTATTATAAGGGATCATCTTACTTACTACCGTCGTTCTAAGCAAATAAGATGCAAAACATGATAAACATCACATGCAATCAAATAGTGACATGATATGGCCAATATCATTTTGCTCCTTTGATCTCCATCTTCGGGGCGCCATGATCATCTTCGTCACCGGCATGACACCATGATCTCCATCATTGTGTCTTCATGAAGTTGTCACGCCAACGATTACTTCTACTTCTATGGCTAACGCGTTTAGCAATAAAGTAAAGTAATTTACATGGCGTTATTCAATGACACGCAGGTCATACAAAAAATAAAGACAACTCCTATGGCTCCTGCCGGTTGTCATACTCATCGACATGCAAGTCGTGATTCCTATTACAAGAATATGATCAATCTCATACATCACATATATCATTCATCACATCTTCTGGCCATATCACATCACAAGGCACATGCTGCAAAAACAAGTTAGACGTCCTCTAATTGTTGTTGCAAGTTTTTACGTGGCTTCTATAGGTTTCTAGCAAGAACGTTTCTTACCTACGTAAAACCACAACGTGATATGCCAATTTCTATTTACCCTTCATAAGGACCCTTTTCATCGAATCCGTTCCGACTAAAGTGGGAGAGACAGACACCCGCTAGCCACCTTATGCAACTAGTGCATGTCAGTCGGTGGAACCTGTCTCACGTAAGCGTACGTGTAAGGTCGGTCCGGGCCGCTTCATCCCACAATACCGCCGAAACAAGATAAGACTAGTAGTGGCAAGAAAAATTGACAACATCTACGCCCACAACTGCTTTGTGTTCTACTCCTGCATAGTAACTACGCATAGGCCTGGCTCATGAGGCCACTGTTGGGGATCGTTGCAGAATTTTAAAATTTTCTACGCATCACCAAGATCCATCTATGGAGTCTACTAGCAACGAGGGGAAAGGAGTGCATCTACATACCCTTGTAGATCGTGAGCGGAAGCGTTCAAGTAAACGGGGTTGATGGAGTCGTACTCGTCGTGATCCAAATCACCGATGACCGAGCGCCGAACGGACGACACCTCCGCGTTCAACACACGTACGGAGCAGCGACGTCTCCTCCTTCTTGATCCAGCAAGGGGGAAGGAGAGGTTGATGGAGATCCAGCAGCACGACGGCGTGGTGGTGGAAGTAGCGGGGATCCCGGCAGGGCTTCGCCAAGCGCAAGCGGGAGGGAGAGGTGTTGCAGGGGGAGAGGGAGGCGCCAGGGGCTGTGGTGCTGCTGCCCTCCCCCCCACTATTTATAGGGGTCCTGGGGGGCACTGACCACCCTGGAGATCCCATCTGAGGGGGCGGCGGCGGCCAAGGGGGTAGCTTGCCCCCCAAGGCAAGTGGGGCGCCCCCACCCCTAGGGTTTCCAACCCTAGGCGCAGGGGGAGGCCCAAGGGGGGGGCGCCCCAGCCCACTAAGGGCTAGTTCCCTTCCCACTTCAGCCCATGGGGCCCTCCGGGATAGGTGGCCCCACGGGACCCTTCCGGTGGTCCCGGTACAATACCGATAACCCCCGAAACTTTCCCGGTGGCCGAAACTGGACTTCCTATATATAATTCTTCACCTCCGGACCATTCCGGAACTCCTCATGACGTCCGGGATCTCATCCGGGACTCCGAACAACTTTCGGGTTTCCGCATACTAATATCTCTACAACCCTAGCGTCACCGAACCTTAAGTGTGTAGACCCTACGGGTTCGGGAGACATGCAGACATGACCGAGACGCCTCTCCGGTCAATAACCAACAGCGGGATCTGGATACCCATGTTGGCTCCCACATGTTCCACGATGATCTCATCGGATGAACCACGATGTCGAGGATTCAATCAATCCCGTATACAATTCCCTTTGTCAATCGGTACGTTACTTGCCCGAGATTCGATCGTCGGTATCCCAATACCTTGTTCAATCTCGTTACCGGCAAGTCACTTTACTCGTACCGTAATGCATGATTCCGTGGCTACCTCCTTAGTCACATTGAGCTCATTATGATGATGCATTACCGAGTGGGCCCAGAGATACCTCTCCGTCATACGGAGTGACAAATCCCAGTCTCGATCCGTGCCAACCCAACAGACACTTTCGAAGATACCCGTAGTGCACCTTTATAGTCACCCAGTTACGTTGTGACGTTTGGCACACCCAAAGCACGCCTACGGCATCCGGGAGTTGCACGATCTCATGGTCTAAGGAAATGATACTTGACATTGGAAAATCTCTAGCAAACGAACTATCTTTTGTGCTATGCTTAGGATTGGGTCTTGTCCATCACATCATTCTCCTAATGATGTGATCCCATTATCAATGACATCCAATGTCCATAGTCAGGAAACCATGACTATCTGTTGATCAACGAGCTAGTCAACTAGAGGCTTACTAGGGACACGTTGTGGTCTATGTATTCACACATGTATTACGATTTCCGGACAACACAATTATAGCATGAACAATAGACAATTATCATGAACAAAGAAATATAATAATAACCATTTTATTATTGCCTCTAGGGCATATTTCCAACAACATGCTGGTAAGCAGTATGACTTATATCGCCCACAACTCACTTGTGTTCTACTCGTGCATAACATCAACGCATAAAACCAGGCTCGGATGCCACTGTTCGGGAACGTAGTAATTTCAAAAAAATTCCTACGCACACGCAAGATCATGGTGATGCATGGCAACGAGAGGGGAGAGTGTTGTCCATGTACCCTCATAGACCGAAAGCGGAAGCGTTAACACAACATGGTTGATGTAGTCGTACGTCTTCACGATCCGACCAATCAAGTACCGAACGCACGGCACCTCCGAGTTCAGCACACGTTCAGCTCGATGACGTCCCTCGAACTCTGATCCAGCCGAGTGTTGAGGGAGAGTTTCGTCAGCACGACGGCGTGGTGACGATGATGATGTTCTACCGACGCAGGGCTTCGCCTAAGCACCGCTACGATATTATCGAGGTGTAATATGGTGGAGGGGGGCACCGCACACGGCTAAGAGATCAATAGATCAATTGTTGTGTCTATGGGGTGCCCCTGCCCCCGTATATAAAGGAGAAAGGGGGAGGCCGGCCGGCCCTTGTTGGCGCGCCAGGAGGAGGAGTCCTCCTCCTAGTAGGAGTAGGACTCCCCTCTTTCCTACTCCTACTAGGAGGGGGGAAAGGAAGGGGGAGAGGGAGAAGGAAAGGGGGGTGCTGCCCCCCTCTCCTAGTCCAATTCGGACCAGAGGGGGAGGGGGCGCGCGGCCCCTCCTGGCTGCCCATCTCTCTCTCCACTAAGGCCCATAAGGCCCATTACTTCTCCCGGGGGGGGGGGGGGGTTCCGGCAACCCTCCGGCACTCCGGTTTTCTCCGAAATCACCCGGAACATTTCCGGTGTCCGAATATAGTCGTCCAATATATCAATCTTTATGACTCGACCATTTCGAGACTCCTCGTCATGTCCGTGATCACATCCGGGACTCCGAACAACATTCGGTAGATCAAAACATATAAACTCATAATATAACTGTCATCGTAACGTTAAGCATGCGGACCCTACGGGTTCGAGAACTATGTAGACATGACCGAGACATGTCTCCGGTCAATAACCAATAGCGGAACCTGGATGCTCATATTGGCTCCCACATATTCTACGAAGATCTTTATCGGTCAGACCGCATAACAACATACGTTGTTCCCTTTGTCATCGGTATGTTACTTGCCCGAGATTCGATCGTCGGTATCTCAATACCTAGTTCAATCTCGTTACCGGCAAGTCTCTTTACTCGTTCCGTAATATATCATCTTGCAACAAACTCTTTAGTTGCAATGCTTGCAAGGCTTAAGTGATGTGCATTACCGAGAGGGCCCAGAGATACCTCTCCGACAATCGGAGTGACAAATCCTAATCTCAAAATACGCCAACCCAACAAGTACCTTCGGAGACACCTGTAGAGCACCTTTATAATCACCCAGTTATGTTGTGACGTTTGGTAGCACACAAAGTGTTCCTCCGGTAAACGGGAGTTGTATAATCTCATAGTCATAGGAACATGTATAAGTCATGAAGAAAGCAATAGCAACATACTAAACAATCAAGTGCTAAGCTAACGGAATGGGTCAAGTCAATCACATCATTCTCCTAATAATGTGATCCCGTTAATCAAATGACAACTCATGTCTATGGCTAGGAAACATAACCATCTTTGATCAACGAGCTAGTCAAGTAGAGGCATACTAGTGACAGTATGTTTGCCTATGTATTCACACAAGTATTATGTTTCCGGTTAATACAATTCTAGCATGAATAATAAACATTTATCATGAAATAAGGAAATAAATAATAACTTTATTATTGCCTCTAGGGCATATTTCCTTCACCACACGCTTCCGAAGAACAAAGTGAAGGCCCTCAACCTCATGAACAAGACCAAGGGCAAGATCTTGCTCAAGACGGTGGTGACACACCAAGTGATGCCCAAGGTCAAGTTCTCTCCTCCGAGCAAGTTCAAGATCAAGAACAAGCTCAAGACGGCGCTCAAGATGATCAAGTGACCGCTCCTCATCTCACCACCGAGGAGGAATTGGAGCGTCGTGCCGCCAAGATTGCATCCAAGCTCTCCACCAAGGGTCATCTCATGAAGAATGTGCTTGGAAGCATTCAAAAGGGGGTAAGCACTCATAGAAAATTGGCAAACTATTGTGAACATCACGCGTTTGTCTCTTGTGTTGAACCCCAAAACGTATATGAAGCACTCGAAGATCCGGATTGGCTTAATGCCATGCATGAAGAACTCAACAACTTCGAGTACAACAAGGTGTGGAGATTAGTGCCAAGGCCAACGGGGAACCACAATGTCATTGGAACCAAGTGGATATTCAAGAACAAGCAAGATGCTCATGGGACCATCATCCGCAACAAGGCATGATTGGTGGCACAAGGCTACTCCCAAGTCGAGGGTATCGACTACGGTGAAACCTTTGCTCCCGTTGCTCGCCTTGAATCTATTCGTTTGTTGATTGCTTATGCTTCTCATCACAACTTTAAGTTGCAACAAATGGATGTGAAGAGTGCTTTTCTTAATGGTCCTATTAATGAGTTGGTTTATGTCAAACAACCCCCCGGGTTCGAGGATCCCTACTTTCCCGATCATGTGTATCAACTCGATAAGGCACTATATGGCCTTAAACAAGCCCCACGTGCGTGGCATGACCACCTTACCGAGTTGTTACAAGATCGTGGGTTTGAAGTTGGGCTAATCGATCCCACTCTTTTTACTAAGAAGGTCAAAGGGGAGTTGTTTGTGTGCCAACTATATGTTGATGACATTATCTTTGGTTAACCTAACAAAGCTTTCAATGAGGAATTTGCCGCACTCATGACCTCAAAGTTCAAGATGTCTTCCATGGGAGAGTTGAAGTTCTTTCTCGGTTTCGAAGTAAAGCAAAGAAGAGAAGGAACCTTCATCAACCAAGCCAAATACACTCAAGACATGCTCAAGAGATTCAAGATAAGTGATGTCAAGCCAGCGTCCACTCCAATGCCCACCAAGTGCCAACTTGACATCGATCCCAATGGTAAAGCGGTGGATCAAAAGGTATATCACTCCATGATTGGTTCCTTGCTTTACCTTTGTGCATCTAGATCGGATATCATGTTGAGTATGGGAATTTGTGCACGGTTTCAAGCCGCACCTAAGGAAAGCCACTTTGTGGCGGTCAAGCGAATCTTTCGATATTTGGCTCATACCCCAAACTTTCGCTTACGGTACCCAAGAGGAGCAAACTTCAAGCTTGTAGGGTATTCGGACTCCGATTGGGCGGGAGACAAAGTGGATAGGAAGTCCACTTCCGGAGGGTGCCAATTCCTTGGTTGCTCTTTGGTAAGTTGGTCTTCTAAAAAGCAAAGTTGTGTGTCTCTCTCGTCCACCGAAGCGGAGTATGTGGCGGCCGGCAGTTGTTGTGCACAACTCTTATGGATGAGGCAAACTTTAAAGGATTACGGTGTCATTTGTGACAAAGTGCCTCTTTGGTGTGATAATGAAAGTGCCATCAAGATTTCTCTCAACCCCGTGCAACACTTCAAGACGAAGCATATTGAGATTCGGTATCACTTCATCCGAGATCACATTAGGCGAGGGGAGATCGAGCTCAACTACGTCAACACCCATGATAACCTTGCAGATATTTTCACGAAGCCTTTGGATGAAGCAAGATTTCGCGAGTTAAGGCATGAGCTAAATATCATTGATTCGAGCAATGTTGCTTGAACCCTTGCACACCCCACCACACTCAACTTGTTGTCTAATCTAGGTGTAGGCATGGACATAGGGGGAGTGTTGTTCTCTCAATGAACTCTCCCTCCCCCCATTATGCATAAAGTGATCAAATCTTCCACATTAGCCATTTTTTATGGTACTTGTGCTTCAAAGACGAGTTTTGGTCATGGGCCCAAGGATAATTCTTGGCGGTGCCATACCAATTGACTCAAACATAGGTGGCTCCGGCCACCGCCCTCTCCTTGGAGAGTCTGTGTCTCGTTTTTGGTCTGTGTTGTCTCTTGCCTCTCTTCCTTCGTGCCGAGCTTGTGCTTGTGGTGTCCAGTGTGTTAGCTCTTTGGTGTGGTCTCTCGCTTGAAGGTTCCGTGCTTCGGTGTCCTCTCTTTTGGTTGGAACTATCTTTTCTTGAGCTCACGGTACTACCGTGGCCTGCCACGGTACTACCGCAAGGGGGGGGGGGCGGTACTTCCGCACCCAACGCGGCAGTAATTTTTTACTGCCGCCTGGGGGAGCGGTACTACGGCCTCGGTGCGGTACTTCCACCCGGGCGGTACTACCGCAATGACGTGCGGTACTACCACGTATGGAGCGCACGGTACTTCCGCACCCAGCGCGGCAGTAATTTTTTACTGCCGCCTGGGGAGCGGTACTAAAGTCACGGTGCGGTACTTCCGCCCGGGCGGTAGTACCGCGATGACGTGCGGTACTACCGTGCGGTCGAGGGCGCGTGGGGGTTAAACACGGGCAGGGGGAGTTCTAACTCCCCCATACCCATTCGTCTCTCTCCCCACTCCGTCTCTCTCTCTCTCGCTCAAGAACGGCGCCGGAGGTCCTCGCCGGATCTCCGTCTCCGGCCGCTCTCCTCGGATTCCGACCGGTGGGATCGTTCCCCACCACTCCCTCTTGCCATGGAACAAGGTTTCTCCCCAATCCCTCCCTTTTTCTTGGTCGTCTTGTTCTTTTTAGGTTTTGGGGAGATGCAAGTTGTTCTTGAGATTTTAGGCCAAATCTATGCAAGAGTAGGATGTAGGAGAGTAGTTTTGTGTAGTGATGGTACTTGCTATAGTTGTCCCGTGATGGATTTGATCGACCGTAGTACCGCGTGTTGACACGGTTGTGCTCAGATCTTCATGGTTGTTTCAGATCTGCACCGTGCGGTACTACCGCTCTTCAGGTGCGGTACTACCGCACGTCCGGTACTACCGCCCTGCTGGTGCGGTACTACCGTATCTACGGTACTACCGCTCCTTAGAGCTGTACTACCGCACGTGGCGCAACACACGATACTACCGTTGTCTCAAATCCCTCTTGTGGCACTTCTCACGTGCCATGTCTACTTGTTTCACCTGCCTTGCTGTGGTCTTTGCATTGATCCTTCTCGCGTTTCGTGCGTGTTTGTTTTGTGGTGTGTGTTTTAGGTGGTGGCTCAGGTGCTCCGGCTCGCCGCTCCAATCCAAGCCGTGACACGGGATCCAAGCGTATGCGCAACACAGAGGCAGCAGAGGGCTCCAATGCCCCCCAACGCAGAACCAAGACCACCGCCACCAAAGAGAAGGAACCCGCCCAGGGTATGGATGAGATACCGCTTGCTGAGTTCATCTCTCGGAGGAAGATCAATCCATATGGAAACCCTCGTGCCAACTTCGAGGGAATGAGCTATTCTGGACCAAGCAGCAGAATCTCATTTATCTGGATGTCATCAAGGCCAAGCAAAACACCTATGTGGAGGTGAAGTGGATCAACATGCATCACATGCGAAAAGAGGCGCACCGGGAATACTTTGGTGAGGCTTTAGACCTAGTGGAGCAATTTGGCATTGAGCATATCATCTCATTCCACAAAGACTATGATCCTGAGATCCTTGCTCAGTTCTTTGCCTCAGTGCATTTTCATCCCAATGAGGAAAGGACCATGACTTGGATGACCAATGGTCGGCAGCTGACTGCTACTTGGAAGGAATTCATGACTTTGCTTGGGGTTCCGGATGAGGGGCTCGCCACACCCCAAGGTGTTCGCCCTCATGCCAATCCCGAGTCTGCCAACAAGAACAAGCTTATGCCCTACTATGTGGAGAAGAGGCTCTCCAATGGCAAGTCATCTTGGGTACTCAACTCCTTTCTTGACATCATGCACCAGATCTTCCGCAACACTCTCTTCCCACGCATTGGGGACAAGGACAAGGTGCATGCCTATCTGGTGGATATGATGCTCCTGTGTGAAGATGCTCGCAACTCTCAGACACTACCACTTGATGTCTCACATATCATGTGGCATGAGCTTCGGTTTGCGGTCTACAACCGCAAGGTCCCCATCTATGGACCTTATTTGTTTCAGTTGATCTCGGCTACTTGGGAGCGGGTCTACCCTCAGGATGAGTTTGAGGCCCCTGGTTGGATCTGGCATTAGCCCATCAACCTCCGTATCAAGCCTCAGTGGGCCAACACTACCTCTCGTGCTGATACTGCGGCTGCCATGGACGTGGATGCAGATGAGGATGAGGAGGAGGCAGCAGACGAGGACAGCTCTGAGGGTTACATCCCTCCCACCTCTGAGCCTTCTTGTGCTAAGCAATTGAAGAACAAGATGAAGATGTTGTTCTGTATGCAGGCAAAGGGGCAGTACCAGACCCATGTGGCTTTCAAGGAGACTCGCCGCCACGACAAGCGGATTTTCAGGACCTTTGGCGAGAACATATCTAGCGGGTTAGAGGTGAACATCACCCCAGAGGCAGAATGGATGCACAAGCAGGGTTATCGGTGGACCGAGTCTGAGGACGAGTCCGTCCCAGCTGCAGAGTATGACGGGGAGCGTGCAAGTGACTACTCCTCTTGAGCCACCACTATTGCTGTAGGTGTCCTCTCTGCCTTTTTGGCGTCTCGATGCCAAAGGGGGAGAGAGTGTAGGATTTGCGAGTTGTGTCGTGTTTGGGTCAGTTGAACTTCGTTTATTTCGTTTGCTTTGGTTTGCTTTGGTTTGTGCTCGTGAGACCTTCGATCATATGGTGTAAGACATATGCACTCTATCGTACCTTAGTGAGCTCATTCTATAGTATGCTTATTACACTATGCTCCTATCTATCTTGCTTAGCTTTTGCCTTATTGCAAGATTTGCCATGTCTATAAAATATAGGGGGATTGTTGATCCTAGTATGTGTGTCGTGCAGTTCAAAGCACTCATCGAGATAGCACACATCTAGGGGGAGCCCGTCTATATTTTAGAGACTTGGGGTTTGCCCTTGCTCTTTGCGTTATACCCTCGTGCAAATCCCGTGTTGTCATCAATCCACCAAAAAGGGGGAGATTGTAAGGGCATTTTTATCCCTTAGTTGGTTTTGGTGATTGATGACAATGCTTTTGCGGACTAATCATGTGCATCGAATATTTCAGATATATTGACTAGGCACAAGATGATTTGGTTCCCCTCGAAGGCTATAGAAGACGGCGTTTCTCTTCGTTTCTTTTCGGTGGTATTGAGTCGTAGGGAAGCCGTACTATTAAGAGGGGGTCCGCGTTGGAAAGGTTGGGTGGATTCATCACGTACACATCTTCCTTTGCACCTCCTTTCCTCTAGCCTTTGGAGCATCCTATGTTTTCCTTGTCTATGCAAATATTGCTCTTGCTTGCCGAACTAGGGCGTGCGGTAGTACTGCTCCTTAGAGCGGTAGTACCGCAGGACCTTGCGGTAGTACCGCCCGCTGGTGCGGTAGTACCGCAAGGACCCACGGTAGTACCGCTTCTAGTAAGCGGTAGTACCGTGGTCTTTGACTTAGTTCTGCAAGTACGCGGCAGTAAGGGGCGGATGTAATTTTTTACATCCGCGCCTCGCGTGGTAGTACCGCTGCTGGCTTACGGTACTACCGCGTCGGGTTTTTGCATCGACTCCAACTCTGCAGAAGTAGCCACGGATGTAATTTTTATATACGTGCCTTCCCACCCCTGGACAGCCCCTGCCTTGCGGTAGTACCGCAAGGGGGAGCGGTAGTACCACGCCAGCAGTACTACCGCCCTCTGCTTTAGTGCATTTTTGGCTGTTCTGGTCTCTGCTGCGTGGGCGGTAGTACCGTGGGGCCCTGCGGTAGTACCGCGTGCCCCTGCGGTAGTACCGCGCCTCAGGTGCGGTAGTACCGCGCTGCGCAGGCTGAGTTGGTGGATAACGGTTGGATTTGTTCTTCCACTATATAAGGGGTGTCTTCCTCCTCTAGTTCACTATCTCTTCCACCTCCAAGCTCCATTGTTCCAGCTCCATTTCGCCCGATCTCCTTCCCTAGCCAATCAAACTTGTTGATTCTCTAGGGATTGGTTGAGAAGGCCCCGATCTACACTTCCACCAAGAGAAATTTGAACCCCCCCACTAATCCCTTGTGGATCTTGTTACTCTTGGGTGTTTGAGCACCCTAGACGGTTGAGGTCACCGCGGAGCCATAGTCCATTGTGGTGAAGCTTCGTGGTATCATTGGGAGCCTCCAATTAAGTTGTGGAGATTGCCCCAACCTTGTTTGTAAAGGTTCGGTCGCCGCCTCCAAGGGCACCAATAGTGGAATCACGGCATCTCGCATTGTGTGAGGGCGTGAGGAGAATACGGTGGCCCTAGTGGCTTCTTGGGGAGCATTGTGCCTCCACACTGCTCCAACGGAGACGTACTTCCTCTCAAAGGGAAGGAACTTCGGTAACACATCCTCGTCTTCACCGGCTCCACTCTTGGTTATCTCGTGCCTTTACTTGTGCAAGCTTATTTGTGCTTTATCCCTTGCTTGCATGTGTGCTTATTGTTGTTGCATCATATAGGTTGCTCACCTAGTTGCATATCTAGACAACCTACATTGATGCAAAGTTTAAATTGGTAAAGAAAAGCTAAAAATTGTTAGTTGCCTATTCACCCCCCCCTCTAGTCAACTATATCGACCCTTTCATGTGGCTCTAGTGTCTGTCACCGGCACTGCAGCAGATCTCTGTCCTCTGGGCACTCTGGCAAAAGCATCTATGGTAGACTTGCCCATTGTCTCCTCTGCTTCCTCCTGAAGTTGCTCAACTGAAGTTTGGATTTCAGTTACCTTGACATCAAGGTTATAGAATTTTGTCTCAATAATCCTTTCCAAGCTCTCCTGGTTCTTGGTCAGGGTGGCCAAGGCCTTCTCAATCCTCAGGGTGGATTGGATCAGATATCCAAGCTGGTCTTGCTTGCTCTTTAAGAATACCTGAGATGCCTCTTCCACAGTTGGCATCTTTGCAGCCTTCTCAGCCTTAGCCTTCTCTCTCTTTTCATGTGCTTGAGCTGAAGATGGTTCATTCTCATTCATCACAATAGTGTTATCTTCAAATTCAGGATAGATGGGCAGGTGCTCCTGATCCAAGATGGACTTGCCTTTGCCCATCTTTGAGTTGATTAGCTCCTGAATGTGTGGGGCATACCCACAACTTCTCTTCTGATCAGCTGCAGTCCTCTTGATTGTTTCCACAATCAGGCTCATAACTTTGAACTTCTGTGGGACATCAAATATGTGCAGCAAGTTGATAGCATGTCCTCTGATCATCTTGTGATCACCTGACTTGGGTAGCAGTGTGTGCCTTAAGATCTAGTTGATTGTTGGCAGACCAAACAACAGGTAATGGACAGATCCAAACTTATGTGTATCCAAAGCAGCATCTGGGATCTCCTTGTACATGTTAGCCATAGTGCTGTGGTCTTTCTTCTTCTCTGCATAAATGTCCAAGTCATCCTCATGTTCCTCAGGAGCATTTATGATCTTGGCCCACTCATCAACTATAGATTGGTACCTAGTACCCTCAGACATCCATACAATCCTTCCATCTGGATAGAAGTGTGCAGTGGAGTAAAACTGCATGATGAGCTCCTCATTCCACTTGGTGAGCTTCTAGGCAACAGAAGTATCCACTCCACATGCCTTAAAGCTATCAAGCACTCCAGGGAAGTGATCCTCATTTTCCTTGATGAATTCCTAGTCAACCCATCTCATATCACACATAATGGGCTTCTTGTCAAGCAAAACAGTCTCATAGAAGTCCCGCTATTCCTTAGTGTGGAATCTGTAGTCCACATCAGTCCTTCTCCTGATAGCATAGGGATCAGACTCTCTCCATAGTCTCAATCCTGCATCCTTCCTGATCTTCATATTTTCTGCAACTGGGTGTGCATCAGTGTGGTCAGGGATCTTGGGCTTTAGCTTTCTCAACACAACAGAATCATCTTCCTCTTCTTCAGCAGCTTGAGGCACTGGGGCCTTGTTCTTCTCTTCAGCAGGTATGTTACTAGTGCTCCTTTTGGGTTTTGGCTTTGGAGCTGGAGCAGCAGCCTTGGGAGCAGTTTTGGGCTTTGATGGAGCAGCCCCTGACTTTGATTGCATCTCCCATAAGCTTTTGAGCTTTGGGTGCTGGTGCAGCATCCTCTTCCTCTTCTTCAGAATCTCTCATCATTGATGGCTTCCCAATAACTCTGGCAATGGTCTTCTTGACCCTTTCTTTTCTCTTCTTTCCATCTCCAGTTTCCTTGGGTTCAAGAGTGAACTCCATTGTTTCTCCTGTGGCAACTTTTCTTGGCTTAGACATGGGTTGTCTTCTTGCTGGCATCTTTGTTTTCAGACCTGGCTTAGTTGCAGCAGCTGAGCCATACTCTTTCTTCAGCACTTTCTTCTTTGAAGTGGCATCATCTTCAACAGCCACATAATCTTCATCTTCAGAGTCAGAATTCCTCTTCTTCCTTGTCCTTGTGGTAGCCTTTGGCAGATTGCTTGGTGAGCTCCTGCTGCCTTCATCATAGCTGCTAGAGGGATCTGAACTCTCACTCAACTGCACATGTTGCTCAGACCTGTTCTGACTATCACTCTGGTCAGACATCTCTGCAAATACTCTGACAGCAGACCCTGTGAACAGGTTATAGATGAGGTAGAGTAGATGAGCATCACAAAGTATAGGATTTTTGCAAAATGGATGACTTAAAAAACTTTGTTTTAGTTCTTCACAGAAAGCATTTCGGATCTACCGATTTGTAAACTCGGTGATACCGAAGCAGCTTTTGGAACCTAAACTAGTGAACTCGGTCGGACCGAGTCACAGTTCGGTGGTACCGAGACTGCTAGGGTTTCACAAAGAATCGAACTCGGTCACACCGATTTGCAATTTTCGGTCGGACCAAAAATGTGTGTGCTTTAGCCTATGCCAAAATCGGTGAGACCGATTTCTACAACTCGGTCGGTCCGAGATGAATTCGGCGGAGACCTAACCCTAAATTTTCAAATCAAAACTAATCTACAGGACATTTTCGCTGGACAGGATGATTTCAATCGTGGCAAGAATCATGGCAAAGCAATGTGCTAAGAATCGGAGTTAGGGATTAGCACAATGATCAAGTTCGTACCCTAGTTCGGCGACGAACTTGCTACGGCGGCAACAGCGGTGAAGACTTCCGTTGACGGCGGCGGAGACCAGCGGCGGGAGGTCGTTGGCGGTGAGAGGACGATCCGGAGACCCGAAGAGGCAGAGCAGGTTATGCGCGGGCGAGAGGGTTCGGAATTTTTTCAAAATTTGGCCCGTCGGTATATATAACCTGACCCTGTCGGGTTGACCGAGTGGAACGACTCGGTGGCACCAAGATGCAAAACTGCAAGCAGTTATTGCAACTCGGTGTGACCGAAAGGTTCTAATCGGTTGCACCGAGATTGAAAACCCTAGATCAACTTAGTGACTCGGTAGGACCGAAAAGGATGAATCGGTCAGACCGAGATGCACAAAGAGGTTTTGGAGGTTTAAGTCTATGACGAATTGGGAACTCCGAGTGCTCCTCACACAGAGTGGTTCGAATCTGACTTGATCAAACTTTGTGATGTAGCATGAATAGAGTTTGAGATGATGAAAGCATAGATAGCTAGAGGGAGTTCTTAGGCATTCTTGTCCATCCATTTGGCAAAAGAGAAAGAGCCAAACAATCAAAACAACAAATGGATGTCCTCGAATGAGTAAAACATGCAACCAACATGCTCACACAATAAAATGGCAAATGAAATATGTGACAAAGCATGCACAAACACTCTAGCATCTATCAAGCAATTTGGCGATGACTAGGTCATCTATATATGAGTATATTGACATAGGAGTCAAATGAAAACATTTGATCATAGGTCATACTCATAGTTTAAGCACAAGTGGGGTTACCACTTTTACATAAAGCATTGTTGTGTTCACACCATTAGAGTTGCTTTAGCTCAATTGATTAGAGTAAAGCTCCCCCCTAGATGTGATATCCCCCCTTAGAGGGATGAACTAACCATGGGTTTTGTCGATGATGACTTCATGTGGGTGTTGAAGATGTAGATGCTCAATGTTGATGTAGATCATTTGGAGCAATCCTTTGGAAGGACTTGCACTTTCAATACCTACACGGGTTAGTCCCACAAGGAACAAACAAGGATATCCATAGACATAGAGTGATCATACACAAGATGATGTCCATGAAAGCATTGGGTTACCTTGTCCCTTGTCTTACCAACAAGAGGGTTTGTGACTCCTTGAACTAGTGCAAGATATGGAAGTTGTTTGCACTTGTTCTCGCCAAAATGATAAGAGTGAAATGTGTTGGCGGAGTCACCCTCAAGAGCTCCCTAGTTCTTCTTCTTCTGGATCCAGACCATCTTGATGGGAATCCTCGGAGTTGTAATTGTACTTGATGAAGTAGTACTTGATGTAGTCTTGGGAACCCACTTGACCAAGGCCTTAGGTGCTTCTTCAAATGCATCAATTTCCTCTTGAAGCTTGTCCTTGCCTTTTTGCTTGTAGTCTTGTGGTGGAAGATCATCTTGAGCTTGTGTACCCTTGAAGGAAGTAGGATCATACTTCTCTCGTTGAGGAACAAACTTCGTATTGGGGTATTGATCTTCTTCCCACTCAACTCCATTGGCATTGAAATTTCGTTCAAAACCAACACCTTGATTCTTCCGGTGTCTTCCTTGCTTGCGTACAATTTCCTCAAATTGCTTACTTCCGGCAAGGCTCTTGTAAACACCTTTCTCTATAATTCCCTTCAATAAGCTATTTTCTTGCTCAAGTGTAACTTGGCTAAGAGAATCATTAGTGGAATAAAGAGAACTACTAGAAGCAACAACATTGGATTTAGCATGATTGTTGTTACTACTAGATGAAGCATCTTTCTTGTACTTGTTGCTAGATTTAACTTGTGGCATGTAAGTAGACAAGAGTAAACGCTTGGCAATGTAAGAAGAACTTTTTTTGCGAAGATCATCATTGATTGCCTTTAAAAACTCATGCTCTTGCTCAAGGTTGAGCTTTTCAAAGCGTAGCTTATCATGAGTCTTTAAAAGTTCTCGATGATTTTCCAAGGTAGTTTCATGAGCTAACTTAAGAGTGTTTAGTTCTTTAGTTAGAAGCTCAATATCCTTCTTATCATCATCATTCGTTTTATCTTGATTAGCATGATTAATTGGCGTTTCATCATAGTTTTCACCACTAGAGTTGTCAACAAGTAAATAATCATCACCTAGCAAATCATCTTCATCACTATTGAAATCAACATACTCGGGATGTGTTACCATTGGACCTTTGGCCATGAAGCATCTTCCAATTCCTTCATTTGGTGAGTCAAATATGTCGTAGGGGTTGGTTGACACAAGTGCTAGACCGGCAACACCTTCATCTTGAGTATATTTGGAGTCGGACTGATAACTTCTTTCGGAGTGATTGTCGGAGTCGGAGCCGGATACCCATTCACCAACATGAGCTTAATGTCTTCTTTTTGTGTAGCCCCTTGATGACTTTTCCTTCCTTTCTGAGTCCTTGCTTCTTCGAGAGGGTCTTCGTTCATAACGATCATATCTACTCCTCCTTTCTCTTGGTGGTGATTCTTCTCTTCTACTTCTTCTTTTGGGAGAATCTTCTCTTCTTTTGTTGGGAGCCGTACACTCATTTGAGTAGTGTCCGGGTCTTCCACAATTGTAGCAATCACGCTCACGACTAGAATATATTTTGTCATTGTAGGACCTTGACTTGGAACTTCTTTCTTTGCTTCTACTCTTGTAGAACTTGTTGAAGTTCTTGACCATTAGGCTCAATTCTTCATTGAAGGTTTATTTCTCACTTGATGATGTGGGAGCATCACACGAGGCTTTGTAAGCACCACTAGACTTGTTGTGAAGCTCTTCCTTATCCTTGAGTGACATCTCATGAGCAACAATTCTTCCACTGACTTCCGTTGGCTTGAGATCTTTGTAATTGGGCATCATTTGGATCAATGTGCACACGATATCATATTTTCCATCCAAGGCTCTTAGGATCTTCTTGATGATGAATTTGTTGGTCATCTCTTCACTTCCCAAGCCGACAATCTCATTTGTGATGAGAGCAAGCCTAGAGTACATTTCGGTGACACCTTCACCATCCTTCATTTTGAACTTGTCAAGTTGACTTTGAAGCACATCCAATTTGGATTCCTTGACGGAGTCGGTACCTTCGTGCATATCAATCAAAGTATCCCAAATTTCCTATTCATTCTCAAGATGGCTGATTTTGTTGAATTCTTCGGGGCACAATCCATTGAAGAGAATATCACAAGCTTGAGCATTGTATTGTAACATCTTCAACTCTTCCACGGTAGCTTCACGGTTTGGTTCTCTCCCATCAAAGAATTCACCTTGCAAGCCAACACACACAATAGCCCAAACGGTGGGGTCATGTCCAAGAATATGCATTTTCATCTTATGCTTCCAACTAGCAAAATTTGTACCATCAAAGTAAGGACCTCTACGGTGGTAATTTCCCTCGCTAGACGCCATACTCTCCTAGGTTGTGAAACCAAGGCTATGACCACCAAAAGCTATGGAAATCAAAGCAAATGGAGACAAAAGCTCTGATACCACTCGTAGGATCGAAAGTATGTCTAGAGGGGGGTGATTAGACTACTTGACCAAATAAAAATCTAGCCTTTCCCCAATTTTAGTTCTTGGCAGATTTTAACAACTTAGCACAAGTCAAGCAATCAACCTACACATGCAATTCTAAGAGTATAGTAGCGGAATGTAAAACAATTGCATATGAAGGTAAAGGGATGAGATTGAGGGAGCAAACACAATGTTGACACAGAGATTTTTTTATCCGTGGTTCCGATAGGTGGTGCTATCGTACATCCACGTTGATGGAGACTTCAACCCACGAAGGGTAACGGTTGTGCGAGTCCACGGAGGGCTCCACCCACAAAGGGTCCACGAAGAAGCAACCTTGTCTATCCCACCGTGGCCGTCGCCCACGAAGGACTTGCCTCACTAGGGTAGATCTTCACGAAGTAGGCGATGTCCTTGCCCTTACAAACTCCTTGGGTCAACTCCACAATCTCGTTGGAGGCTCCCAAGTGACACCTAGCCAATCTAGGAGACACCACTCTCCAAGAAGTAACAAATGGTGTGTTGATGATGAACTCCTTGCTCTTGTGCTTCAAATGATAGTCTCCCCAACACTCAACTCTCTCTCATAGGATTGGATTTGGTAGAAAGAAGATTTGAGTGGAAAGCAACTTGGGGAAGGCTAAAGATCAAGATTTATGTGGTTGGAATGGAATATCTTGACCTCAACACAAGTGTAGGTGGTTCTCTCTCAGAAAATATGTATTGGAAGTGTAGGCATGTTCTGATGGCTCTCTCCACGAATGAAGAGTGGGTGGAGGGGTATATATAGCCTCCCACAAAATCTAACCGTTACACACAAATCACCAAACTCAGTGGGACCGATTTAGAGAACTCGGTCAGACCGACTTGGTTCATAATGTGACCGTTAGGTGTTTCGGTGGGACCGACATGTCAACTCGGTGGGACCGATATCATTAGGGTTAGGGCAACATAATCTCGGTGAGACCAATTACACAAACTTGGTGGGACCGATTTTGGTAATAGTCAAACAGAGAGTTGGTCAGGCAGACTCGGTGGGACCGATTCGCTCATCTCGGTTGGACCGAAACGTTACGAAAGGGAAACAGAGTGTTTGCATTGCAATCTCGGTGGGACCGATCGCTCATCTCGGTTTGACCAAAAGTTATGAAGGGAAACAGAGAGATTACAATCCCATCTCGGTGAGACCGAGATCCCTATCGGTGAGACCGAAAAGACTAGGGTTTATGGCAGTGGCTATGTCAACTGAACTCAGTGGCGCCGGATAGAAGGAATCGGTGGGGCCGAGTTGGACTTTTGGTTTGGTACATATGTGGATATGAGAAAGTAGTGGAGGGTTTTGGAGCATATCACTAAGCATTTTGAGCAAGCACCTCATTAAGCAACACCTCATCCCTTCTTAATAGTATTGGCTTTTCCTATAGATTCAATGTGATCTTGGATCACTAAAATAGAAAATGTAGAGTCTTGTGCTTTGAGCTTAAGCCAATCTTTTGTCCTTAGCATTTTGAAGGGTCCACTTTCTAATCCATGCCATGCCAATCATTGAGCTTTCCTGAAATATCTATCTTGAAATAGCATTAGCTCAATGAGCTATATGTTGTTAGGAATTACCAAAACCACCCAGGGATAGTTGCACTTTCAATCACATATTGGTACATAGAGCATGTTTCATCGTCACAGCTTAATTGCCGATAGAATCATACAGCTACAACATACGTTTTGTTCAGAAACAAATTCTGTTCCTTTTAGGCATATCCAGGAATCATAAGGCTTTCCTTTAAACCCATGCCGGCTAAGTGTTCCTTGAACACACTGGGTGGTAAGCCTTTCGTTAGCGGATCCGCAAGCATATCCTTGTCCTTACATGCTCGAGACTTATTGTTTGATCCTGGATTTTATCTTTCACAACGTAATATCTTATGTCTATTGTTTTGGCAGCATTACTCTACTTGTTGTTGTGAGCGTAAAATACTGTGGGCTGGTTGTCGCAGTACATCTTTAGTGGTTTGTGAATACAATCTACCACTTTCAAGTCGGGTATAAATTTCTTTAGCCATATCGCCTGCCCCGTGGCCTCGAAGCATGCTATAAATTCTGCATACATCATGGATGATGCAACTATCGACTGCTTGGAGCTTTTCCATGAAATAGCTCCCCCAGCGAGAGTGAATATGTATCCTGACGTGGATTTTCTATCATCTCTGTCCCCCGCAAAATCTACGTCTGAATACTCTTTTATCTCTAGGGAATCACATCTCCTGTATGTTAGCATCTAGTCCTTCGTGCCTTGTGCATAACGCAATGCTTTCTTTACCATCTTCCAGTGCTCAATGTCTGGATTCTCTTCATATCTACCGAGTACCCCAGTGATAACAGCTAAGTCAGGGCGAGTGCACACTTGTGCATACTGTAAGCTTCCAACGCCGAACCATATGGTACTGATTTCATTTGATCGATCTCATATTGATTCTTGGGACACTGGAATTTCCCAAAACTATCGCCCTTGATGATAGGAGCAGGTGTGGCTTTACTCGCATGCATATTATACTTTTTAAAAACCTTTTCTAAATATGCCTTCTGCGATAGTCCTAAGACTCCATTGTTCCTATCTCGGTGAATTTCTATGCCCAAAACATATGATGCTTCACCAAGATCTGTTATGTCAAACTTTGAGGATAAGAATTTCTTTGTTTCTTGTAGTAGACTAAAATCACTGCTAGCAAGCAGGATATCATCCACATACAAGATTAGGAAAATATATTTCCCATTTTCAAACTTTGCATAAATGTAGTTATCCTTAATATTTTCTTTAAATCCAAAACTTTTAATCATTTGATTAAACTTTAAATACCACTGTCTAGAGGCTTGCTTTAATCCAAAAATGGATTTCTTCAAGCGGCATCCCATATTTTCCTTGCCTTCCATGATCAAACGCTTGGGTTGTTTCATGTAGACATTTTCTTTTAAATCCCCGTTGAGAAATGCCGCCTTTACATCCATTTGATGTAACTCTAAATCAAAATGAGCAACTAATGCCATTATGATTCTGAAGGAATCCTTACATGAGACTGGACAAAATGTCTCATTGTAATCTATCCCTTCTCTTTGTGTAAATCCTTTTCCACAAGTCTTGCTTTATACTTTTCTACATTCCCTTTAGAGTCATACTTAGTTTTGTAGACCCATTTGAGCCTACTGTCTTGGCTCCTTTAGGAATTTCCTGTAAGTCCCAAACATCTTTGGAACTCATCGATTTCATCTCGTCTTCCATTGCCTTCATCCACTTCGATGAATGAGGGCTTCTCATGGCTTCTTCATATGAGGTGGGATCTTTTTCTGTATGAACTATTTCCATGTTATAAACTTTATAATCAGTAGAAATAGCTGACTTTTTGTGTCTTGTAGACCTTCCAAGGGCCTCAGTTTCTGGCACATTCTGTGCCTCAACTTCTGGCACTTCTAAAATTTGCTGTTGTACCTCCCTTTCATACTCAACAACGGGTTCAATCGGCTCCTGACGGACAGGTTCCGGGTCTACTCCCATAGTTGTCATGGGTGGAGTTGCAACTGGTAGTGAGAAAAATGGCTCCTGAATCATCGGATTAGGTGCATGCACCCTCTTCTCCTCAAGATCAATTTTCCGAGCTACCATGCTTCCCCTCATCATTTCGTCCTCTAAGAAGACTGCATGTCTTGTTTCTACAAACTTTGTATATCCGTCTGGCAGTAGAAATGAAAACCCTTTGATCTGCCTGGATAGCCAATGAAGTGGCAACTCACTGTTTTGGGATCTAACTTTGCAATGTTTGGATTAAACATTTTGGCCTCAGCAGGGCACCCCCACACCCTGAAGTGTTGTACGGAGGGCACTCTTCCTTTCCATAGCTCGTACGGTGTTTTGGGCACCGACTTGCTTGGTACTCTGTTGAGAATGTGATTGGCGGTTTTAGGCGCCTCCATCGATAATCCCAATGGCAAGGTGGAGTAACTCATCATGCTGCGCACCATATCCATAAGTGTACGGTTGTGCCTTTCAGCTACTCCATTTTGCTGAGGCTCGCCCGACATTGAATACTGGGCTACTATGCCAGTCTCCTGCAAGAACTTTGCAAAAGGTCCAAAGACTTGGCCATATGGAGTGTGCCGACCGTAGTACTCCCCCCCACGGTCGAATCTTACTATCTTTATTCTTTTAACATGCTGATTTTTAACTTCGGCTTTGAATATTTTAAATTTATCCAACGCTTCCGATCTTTCTTTGATTGGATAAATATATCCATAGCAAGAGTAGTCATTTGTGAATGTTATGAACGAGTCATATCCATCCACACTTTTCACTAGAAACGGTCCACAAATGTCAGTGTGGATGATTTCTAGTGTGCCTGCGCTATGGATTGCACCCTTTTTTATTTGTTTTATATAATTTCCTTTAATGCAATTTATGCATTGTTCTAAGTCTGAGAATTCTAACGGAGGAAGAATTTCACTTTTGACTAATCGTTCTATTCTCCCCTTGGAAATATGGCCCAAGCGATAGTGCCATAATTTTGATGAGTCGTGTGTTCTGTTCCTTTTCTTTTGTTCTTTATTCGACGCGACATGCTCATTCACATTAAAACACAGAATGCATTTTTTCACGTAGTGATAATAAATAAAGCTCATCATGTAGTAAAGCATCACCCACATAAGCATTATTAAACCACATGGCACACTTTCCATGTCCAGAATAACATTCATAATTATGTTTGTCCAAACATGAAACACTAATCAAGTTTCTATGACATGATGGAACATATAAAACATATCTAAGCAGAAGCTTGAATCCATCGGCTAACTCCAAGGAGATGTTGCCGACAGCTGCAACTTCTGCTTCAACTCTGTTTGCCACTTCAATGCGTCTTTCGCTTCTTTGCATAGTCCGTGTCGAATGGAATCCCTGTAAAGAATTTGCAACATGAACAATTGCTCCTGAGTCAATCCACCAAGTAGATTTCAAAAACTGTGTATACAAGGATTCATTTACAAAGGAAACTATATTGTTACCTCTTTTTGCCATGATTGACTTTAGCCAATCAGGGCAGTCTTTCTTGTAATGCCCGGTCTTCTTACAGTGGAGACAGGTGTCTTTGTCCACTGGGAAAGACTTCTGCTGATGCTGATAGGGAGCTTTACCATGTGGCTTTGAGGGGGAACTTTTGCTGTTTTGATTGTAATTCTTTTTCTTATGATCCTTCACATAGTTGAGTGAACCACCATGTGAGGCTTTGAGTCTGTCCTCTTCTTGGACACACATTGCTATTGTCTTTTCAATGTCCCATGTTCCAGGTGACATATTGTAGTTTCCAACAAAAGTTTCAAACTCCTTTGGTAGTGAAGCCATGACCAGGTGGACCAGGAGCGCTGGTTTGATCTCCAGATCCTCATCCATGGGCTTAAGCTTTGCTGTCATGTTGCTCATCCTGAGGATGTGCTCTCTTATTCCATGACTACCACCTGTGTAGTTTTCTGTCACCAGTTGCTTTAACACCTGGGTGGCATATATCTTTGAAGAGCCAGTGAACTGACTCTTTATCTTTGTAAGCAACTCCCCTGCGGAAGTGCACTCCGCAATGGAGCCCACAATGGCGCTCTCAATTGTATTATTTATAAATGCCATGCACTTTTTGTTTGCATTGACCCACTTTTGGTTTTCTATGGAATATAACATTTCCACAGGAGCATGACCCCCCCTCTTTTTATCCCATGCAGCATCATCATCAGTGGCCTATCTGACTGGCTCTGTAGGTCTGACCGGCTGTCACTAGTACAAAACAGGGCTTTCGTCACAGGGCAATATTCACATTAGTCCCGGTTCAGTCACGAACCGGGACTAATGTGAGCATTGGTCCCGGTTCGTGCGGCTAAGGCATTAGTCCCGGTTCACCTGGGCCCTTTAGTCCCGGTTGGTGCCACGAACCGGGACTAAAGGGTGCGATGCCCATTAGTACCGGTTGGTGGCACCAACCTGGACTAAAGGTTAGTCCTTTAGTCCCGGTTGGTGCCACCAACCGGTACTAATGGGCTTTGAGGCATTAGTACCGGTTCATGGCACGAACCGGTACTAAAGGGCCCATCAAACTCAACCCCCCCCCCACCCCCCCCCCCCCGGTGGACCGCCTTTTTAGTTTTAGAAAAAACAAAAGAAAATGATGGAAATGTCAAAAAAAATAAAATAAAATAAGTTTCCCATGTGATATGTGGTCTAGTTGTTGGGAAAATTAACAAATATGAATTTTGACTTTATTTGCAAAATCTCTCTGGAATTTCTTAAAATGGGCATAACTTTTGCATACGAACTCGGATGAAAATGTTTTTATATGAAAAATCATCTACTCGAGAAGTGACATCCGAATTTAACGGGGGGAACCCCGTTAAACATTTTCAAAATCCTCAAAAACCTAACAAAAAAAAGATACGGGGCTTTTAAGATCTGGAGAGGCAAAAAAATTCAAAAAATTTCAAATTGTGGTCAAACTGTGGTCAAACTAATTATTCTAGAATATTAGTGTTACTAAATAATTATTTCAGTTTTTTTGAATTTTGGTCAAACCTGGTCAAACTGTGGTCAAACTAATTATTCCAGAAATATTAGTGTTACTAAATAATTATTGTTTTTTAAAACAATAGTTTCAAACTCAAACAGTGAAATGTGTCACTTCATGCTCAAGCTAAATTTCTGAGGGTTAATCGAATTGACATCTTACTATTGTCAGGAAAACAACAAGTGCAGACTTGGAAACGAGGGAGAATAGAACCCGGAAGTTAAGCGTGCTCAGGCTGGAGTAGTGAGAGGATGGGTGACCGTTCGGGAAGTTAGATGATTTGGAATGATGAGGGGTGATTAGAGATTAGAGGATAAATTGAGCAGTGATGAGGGGTGGTGATTAGAGATTAGAGGTTAAAATAATTCAGAAATTTGAAAATCAAAAAAAATTTTAAAAAAATTCGCAAAAAAAATTTCAAAAAAAAATATCAGAAAATTTCCTTTAGTCCCGGTTGGTAACACCAACCGGGGCTAAAGGTGGAGCTCCAGGCTGCGTCCACGTGGACGGCCTTTAGTCCCGGTTCGTGTAAGAACCGGGACTAAAGGGGGGAGGCATTAGTAACGACCCTTTAGTCCCGGTTCAAAAACCGGGACTAAAGGCCTTTACCAACCGAGACAAAAGCCCCCTTTTCTACTAGTGTGTGGAGTGTCCACCACCCAGTCCAGCTCAGCATAGACAAATGCCAGTTCTACTTTCTTCCTCCACTCAGTGTAATTGTCACCTCTGAGTGTCGGAACATCTTTTAGGCAACTCATCAAGTGGAAGCCTCCTGAAATCACAATTTAGGTGAGATCAGTATAACAATCATATGCATTAATATAACATTGGTCAAATTAAACATACAATTATCTATGCAATTAAATCTATATTACCGTTGGGCAAAATATTAGAAATAAATGCACCTTTAAATTCAATAATAAAACATGATCATGTTATTAACAACATTGGTCATAAAAATAAATAACATAATCATATTCATTTTAATAATCACTTTTAACATGCTCTTAAAAACTTATTTCTATGTAAACTTTTATTTTCTTTGTAAAAGAACACTACTAATCATTTATGCAGCGGACAAACATGAAAAAAAATCATGAACTTTTTACTCTTTACAGAAACTTTTCTTTGACCGAATAAAAAATCATGAACTTGTATTGATGAAGATGTGAACCATCGAATCAAAGCCGGATGGATGAAGTGGCGCCAAGCTTCTGGCATTCTCTGTGACAAGAGAATGCCACAAAAGGTAAAGGACAAGTTCTACAGGATGGAGGTTCGACCCGCAATGTTGTATGGCGCTGAGTGTTGGCCGACTAAAAGGCAACATGTTCAACAGTTAGGTGTGGTGGAGATGCGTATGTTGAGATGGATGTGTGGCCACACGAGGAAGGATTGAGTCTGGAATGATGATATATGAGATAGAGTTGGGGTAGCACCAACTAAAGAGAAGCTTGTCCAACATCGTTTGAGATGGTTTGGGCATATTCAGTGCAGGCCTCCAGAAGCTCCAGTGCATAGCGGACGGCTAACGCGTGCGGAGAATGTCAAGAGAGGGCGGGGTAGACCGAATTTGACATGGGAGGAGTCCGTTAAGAGAGACCTAAAGGATTGGAGTATCACCAAAGAGCTAGCTATGGACAGGGGTGCGTGGAAGCTTGCTATCCATGTGCCAGAGCCATGAGTTGGTTGTGAGATCTTATGGGTTTCACCTCTAGCCTACCCCAATTTGTTTGGGACTAAAGGCTTTGTTGTTGTTGTTGTTCATTATTTTCTTTATAAAAATTCATGAACATTTCTTTTCAGAAAATTTTCTATACTCTGAAAAAACAAAAAAAAATTAGCGGCAGCACAGCCTAGCGCGCGCGGCTAAGCTGCGGCCTCGGCCTAGCCCGCCCGCGGCGGCTGGCGGCCTGGGCCCAGTTGCTACCTCTTGAGCACTGCGTTGGTTTTCCCTTGAAGAGGAAAGGGTGATGTAGTAAAGTAGCGTAAGTATTTCCCTCAGTTTTTGAGAACCAAGGTATCAATCTAGTAGGAGACCACGCTCAAGTCCCTCGTACCTACACAAACAGATAAGAACCTTGCAACCAACGCGATAAAGGGGTTGTCAATCCCTTCACGGCCACTTGCAAAAGTGAGATATGATAGAGATGATAAGATAATATTTTTGGTATTTTTATGATAAAGACTAGAAGTAAAGAAAGCAAGATAAATAGTAATAGAAATAATGGTAGATTAATATGATAGAGAATAGACCCGGGGGCCATAGGTTTCACTAGTGGCTTCTCTCAAGATAGCATAAGTATTACGGTGGGTAAACAAATTACTGTCGAGCAATTGATAGAATTGAGCATAGTTATGAGAATATCTAGGTATGATCATGTATATAGGCATCACGTCCGTGACAACTAGACCGACTCCTGCCTGCATCTACTACTATTACTCCACACATCGACCGCTATCCAGCATGCATCTGGAGTATTAAGTTCATAAGAACGGAGTAACACTTTAAGCAAGATGACATGATGTAGAGGGATAAACTCATGCAATATGATATAAACCCCATCTTTTTATCCTCGATGGCAACAATACAATACGTGTCGTTTCCCCTACTGTCACTGGGATCAGCACCGCAAGATTGAACCCAAAGCTAAGAACTTCTCCCATTGCAAGAAAGATCAATCTAGTAGGCCAAACCAAACTGATAATTCGAAGAGACTTGCAAAGATAACCAATCATACATAAAAGAATTCAGAGAAGATTCAAATATTGTTCATAGATAATCTTAATCATAAACCCACAATTCATCGGATCTCGACAAACACACCGCAAAATAAGATTACATCAAATAGATCTCCAAGAGAATCGAGGAGAACTTTGTATTGAAATCCAAAGAGAGAGAAGAAGCCATCTAGCTAATAACTATGGACCCGAAGGTCTGAGGTAAACTACTCACACATCATCGGAGAGGCTATGGCGTTGATGTAGAAGCCCTCCGTGATCAATGCCCCCTCCGGCGGAGCGCCGGAAAAGGCCCCAATATGGGATCTCATGGGTACAGAAGGTTGCGGCGGTGGAAATAGGGTTTTGGCTCCTCTGCTGATGGTTTGGGGGTACGTAGGTATATATAGGAGGAAGAAGTAGGTCGGTGGAGCCACGAGGGACCCACGAGGGTGGAGGGCGCGCCCCTGCCTCGTGGCCTCCTCGCTGATTGCTTGACGTCCACTCCAAGTCCTCTGGATCACGTTTGTTCCGAAAATCACGTTCCCGAAGGTTTCATTCCGTTTGGACTCCGTTTGATATTCTTTTTCTGCGAAACACTGAAATAGGCAAAAAAACAGCAATTTCGGCTGGGCCTCCGGTTAATAGGTTATTCCCAAAAATAATATAAAAGTGTATAATAAAGCCCATTAATCATCCAAAACAGAATATATAATAGTATGGAACAATAAAAAATTATAGATACGTTGGAGACGTATCACCAGTCGGCTCCCCCTTTCGGCCCAAAGGCCCAGCCGGGCGCTAGGGATTCTTTCTGGGTCATCCGATGCAATCAGACGGCCGAGCGTCGATTTCGCTCGGTCAAAACAGCTCGTCAGCGAGGCGGAGGGGAAGCCCTAAATCATTCTTCCCCTCGCGCGCCGCTCGCCTTCGTTCTCTCCTCCTCCTCTATGCGCGCCGTTCTCGTCGGCCGCTCGGCCACCGCGCCGGGCTGGTCGCCGGCGACGGCGTCGATGGCCACAACGCCGAGCCGCGCCGCCCTTTCCTTTCCTCCTTTATGTCCTCCTATCTCCGTCGTTTGCTCTGTCCCGCATGGCGGGGCATCGCGCTGCGCCGGCGACGGCGTCAACGACCACTGCGCCGCGCCGCGACGCGCTTTTCTTTCCCCTTCCCCCTCCTATTCTCCCCATCCACCGAATCCAATGGCAGAGAGAGGCGAGTGAGGCGCGATGGAGCCCTTCCCTACTCCCCTGTGCGTCCGGCGATGATCCGTAGCGCCGTTGCCTCCCCTTCGCCGGTGACGTGTTTCCCTTAGCGGAAGCACGCCGCCGTCGAACGGTGTGGCCGCGGTGCCCCTTTGCCCTTTGCAGGGTGTGTTCTTCTTCCGAACGGCTCGACTTGCCGATGCCCGTTCGGATCGAGAGGAACGGCGCGGCCTTGCGGCGGCGCTACTTTTTCCGTTGAGGATTCATTCATTGCCCTATCGATTAGGGTTCTAGGAGAGGGGATTCTTTTGCGGGATTAGAACTCCCGTTTCATTTTCCTACTGAAAAACCTAAACCAATCTGGCTGATACCTTTGATAGGCCACTTTGGATCGGTTAGGCTAGATCAATCCGGTAGCCCTACCTTCTCCTTGGGTTGAAGAGCTCGAGCCGGTGCCGGCCATGGTGAAGTAGTGGCCGGTGATGGCAGAGAGATGGTGGCGGTGGTGTCCTTCCCGTGAGCACCACACTAACCCTAGATCAGTAAGGAGTGTTGGTGGGGTTTGCAGCAGCGGTGAATCTCGTATCCCGTGCCCCGACCCCCACCTCTGTTTATATAGCGCGGGTCACAGGGGCCCACCAACCATGGTTTGGTTGGGCGCCCCGGATCAGGGCGCGAGTCAGGGGGCCGCTCGACCCGTTGGGTTCGAACGGGAAAGAGATCATCCTAACACTGTGGTGTCGCTAGTTGCCTCCTGTGCGCGGCCACCCCCGGCGAGGCACCTATGGCCACGGGCATCTATCCATGGCGTTCTTCGTACAGCTCCAACTAATACTTGATCTATTTGATAAATTCTTTATTTGCAAAAACAGGTGTGTCCGCTTCAAATGCGGTAGCATCATTGGGTGCAGAGGCCGTGTTCGCCTATCCGTCTGCATCCGCTGTGTGTTTTTATGTCCCAAACAGACAAAATCTGGACAAATCGAACGTCCGTTTAGGATCAACGGTTCAAGTTGGCATTAGAGCATCTCCAACAGTGGCTGCAAAAAACGCACGCTAGGTAAAAGGCAGTTTTAGCGCGCACGGGGCGGGTTCGCGCGCTCTAACGGTGGCGGGAAACTCAGGCGCGTGCGAAAAAGCGGCCGGGCGCGCGGCGTCCGACGCGCTTTATAAATGAAGCGCCCACCTACGCGCCCTCCCACCGCTCTCCACCTCGCCACGCGCCCTCTGCCGCTCTCTCCCCGCTCCCTCTGCCGCTTTCTCGCCTCGCTGCCGACGCACCACCGCCGCGCCACCATGCCGCCGCACCGCCGGGGAGTTTCGGGCTACTGCGGTGTCTGCACGCGCCCTTGCGGCGCCCTCTCCGCCGAGATCCGGTCCGGCGACATGCGCCTCGGCCTCGGCACCTTTGACACCGCCCACGAGGCCGCTCGCGCGTACGACACGGCGGCGTGGCGCCTCCGGCTGTCTCGTAGGGACATGAACTTCCCGAAGGTGCCGACGCGGGAGCGGGCGCCTCCCCCGCGGCTTATCACCGACGAAGATTGTCCCGAGAACCGGAGGCGGGAGCGCCGTCTCAGCCTCCCGAGATGGACGAGGAAGCCATGGAACTGTGGCGCCAACCCTTCCCGCAGGACGTCATCAACGGGATGGCGGAGCGAGCCGCCTATCGCGAGGACCGGCGTACGCAGAAGGCGGCCGCTCAATTCAACATCGAGCTAGGAGCAGCGTCGTCCTGGGACTCCGAAGACGATCGGTACCGTGACGCCTTCATTAAGACGTCGGAGAAGGACATCATTGAGGCGGAGTCCGAGTAGGAGGAGGATGATGAGGAGTAGCTTTTTTTATCTATCGTTGGAGGAGGCTATGAACTATCTATGCACTATCTATGTATCGTTTTTTATCTATCTATGTACTCTATCTATCTATCTATATATCGTTTTTATCTATCGTTTTATTGGAGCGGAATGTCTATCTATCTATCTATCTATCTATCTATCTATCTATCTATCTATCGTTTTATTGGAGCCGAATGTGTATCGAGTCGTAGTAGAAAAGAGAACAAATATAGCGTGTCTGCTGAAGCGGATCGCGCGCGCTATATTTTGCAGCCGCCGCTGGAGCCAGCGCTCCGGTGCGCAAAAAACTCACGATTCCGACGCTGTAATCGCCTTTTTAGCGCGCCACGTGTTGCGTTGCCAATCATTTTTTTCTTTAGACAACTTGCCCATCATGTATAGTACATAGATGTGATGTGCGTACATACATGGCCTGCTAGATCTACCGATGCATCATGCATGATACTCCGTCGAGCATCATGCATCAAAGTAGCGGTTCAAGCGTCAACATAGATCATAATTGCAAATAGTTTCGCTCGTACCAGTTGGTGTCAGGCTGCCTTCATTCTCGTACACCACGTACTGTTTACCACTCTGTCGATATTCATGGTGGGACCATCATGGGCCCACTGGACATACTCTAGACACACGGCCCGTCGTCAGGCAGGCCGAGCTAGCTCCTGATCCCCGCCATGGACAGCGCCGGGTCCTCCTCCTCGCCGCTGCGCGTCGTGATCGTCCCCTGGCTCGCGTTCGGCCACATGCTCCCGTACCTGGAGCTCGCCGAGCGGCTGGCGTCGCGAGGCCACCCCGTGTCATACGTCTCCACGCCGCGCAACCTCGCCCGCCTCCCGCCGCTGCGCCGGCCGCGGCGCCGCGCGTCGACCTCGTCGCGCTCCCGCTGCCGCGCGTCGACGGCCTCCCCGACGGCGCCGAGTCCACCAACGACGTCCCCGTCGACCAGCGGGAGCTCCACTTCAAAGCCTTCGACGGCCTCGCCGCGCCCTTCGCCGAGTTCATGGCCGCCGCGTGCGCCGATGAGGGCACGAGGCCTCACTGGGTCATCGCCGACAGCTTCCACCACTGGGTCGCCGCCGCCGCCGTCCAGCACAAGGTTCGGCTCACCTGCCGCGCGCGCTGCTCGCTTCGTTCCATTAATTCCATCCAATGCACATGTCAAATCTAGCTCGATGCTCAATCAATCAGGTGCCATGCGCGATGCTTCTCCCGACCGCTGCTGTGATCGCTATTGCGCGCGCCGAGACCCGCCCTCGTTACGAGCAGGAGGACATGGCTCCCATGTACGGCGACCAAGGCGCATCGGGTATGTCCCTCGCCCAGCGCTGGCTGTTGACGAAAGAGAGGTCCGCGCTCGGGGTCATCCGGAGCTGCGTGGAGTGGGAGCCCGAGTCCTTCCCGCTGGTGCAACCGCTCCTCGGCATGCCGGTCGTGCCTCTCGGCCTTCTCCCACCGTCACCCGACGGAGGCCGTCGTGCCGGCGGCACCAATGAATCATCAGAGCACGCCACCGTGCGCTGGCTGGACGCGCAGTCGCCCGGCTCGGTGGTGTACGTGGCGCTAGGGAGCGAAGTGCCGCTGCCCCTGGAGCAGGTACACGAGCTCGCCCTCGGGCTGGAGCTCGCCGGGACGCGCTTCCTCTGGGCTCTCCGGAAGCCCAGCGGCGCCGCCGTCCTAGATGACGGAGCCGACATGCTTCCACCGGGTTTCCAAGAGCGCGCTCGCGGCCAGGGGCTGGTGACCACGGGGTGGGTTCCTCAGATGAGCATCCTGGCGCACCCCGCCGTGGGCGGGTTCCTGACGCACTGCGGCCAGAACTCGCTGATCGAAGGGCTCCTGTTCGGCCACCCACTCGTCATGCTACCCATCTTCGGCGACCAAGGTCCGAATGCACGCCAAATGGAGGCGAAGAAGGCGGGGTTGCAGGTGGCGAGGGACGAGAGCGATGGGTCCTTCGACCGCCATGGCATCGCGAGCGCGGTCCGGGCCGTAATGGTTGACGCAGAGGCAAGGAGGAGATTCGTGGCAGGTGCAGCGAAGATGCAGGAGGTCGTAGCTAATTCGGAACGGCAGGAGCGGTACATCGACGAATTTGTACAACACCTTAGAAATCATGGCGCCGCCATTGCAACTGATGGCAAAGCCACTACGGCCGTCCTCGCAACCAGCTGAGACGGACTACTTCGTGAGCAAAAAGGGATATTTTTTGTTGTTGCGGAATTTAGGGAAATTTTGCGTGTTTCATATACTTTCATGCATGGCTGCTACACTAGTCTACAGCTACTGTAATTTTTAAAAAAAAAACTTTGTGCACAGAATTGTACAACTGGTCCATTGTAATTTTTCTTTCTCGGAGCATCTACAGTCGGGCGCCTCAACACCCCTTCCCGCTACGGCACTCACCAGTCAAAAAACCATGATCCCGACAGACACATCATACTGGCCCTATACATCTGGGCTGACCGGCACCTCTCGTATTCAGCCTAAATCTAGGGAAGGTCTGGCGCGTCCGCCATATCGGATCCTGCCATACTAGCCCACCCCGACCCTACATATATTCGTCCTCATCCACTCTCCAGACCAAACCCTAGCTACTCACACTACGACACCAAGATCCCTTCCGGCGATCTCCAGCATGGCACAGCGGATCTGAATCCGACCACTCCAAATACGTCAACTGGGGCGTTGTCCCATGTGGGGCGGAGGAGGATATGGCCATCCGCACGACCCTTCGCTGATCCCGGGAAGACTGTGCCCGACTGACGTTAGAATCTGTCCGACAGGAATTTATTTGTGTCGGGGCAACTCACGCTCGGATGCACCGATGTTGGAGGCTCGAGGTCTGTCTACCACGCCATCTCATAGGGACCAGCCCAATCACATACAGTTCATTGTGTTTGAGCCGAGCGACAAGGTTGACAAGCTTTCGGTCATTGTAATAGATATCATCAAAGAGATCTTAGTTTCAGTTTTCCCATATGTTCAAGGAGAGGAAGGCCTCTGCGACAAAGATCAGACATGGTCAGCCACAGGTGACATCTTCTGCGGTCCTTTCTCCCTGTCAGTTCTCAAGCTTGGTCTCATCTGATTCCGCATGCGTCTTGTAGTGCATCATGACGTGGTATTATATAACATAATGAA